>NC_091207.1:28060119-28352626 GCF_040958095.1 Procambarus clarkii
ATTTAAGGTTATTATCTAATCAATTATGTGTTTGCATCATTTTTATCGTATATATATATGAATTAATACCCATGGACGGAAAATTCACAAAAACGTGGAAAACGGCAAAATATTGCCTAATTCGATGATATTTTGTTTAAATCACATGAAGGAAAAGGAGATGATAAACGTTAAAATATTGCTAAATTCGATGATTTTTTGTACGAAGCAAAATGCAAGAAAACTTGCTTAAAATGCAATATTATGCGAAATTCTGAGATTTGAAGGCCAAATCACGTATCGTGATACTACATGAAATAGTATCGAAATATTGGAAAAAATGAATTTATTTACGTAATATCAAACTACATGAAAAACGTGAAAAAAGTCACTATATAACAATATTTGAGGATTTTAACTTCAAATCATAGAGCGAGGTTTCGTATTATTTAGTTCCAAGAAAAGACATATGACAATGTTGTTTCCAATACAAATGATAAAAAACAATGTGTTTTCATTAGAATTAACTATAATGTTCTTGATTTTCCGTTTATATTAACGAGGGAAGATGTACACGTAAAACCGCTCTAATCCGGCTGAAACGTCGATATATGCAATAAAAACCGAACTTCTCCCCTTTTCAATATCTTACTCAGTATTTTAACGAGAAACAAATAGATGATTGAAAATGAAGTATTTAAGGTTATTGTCTAATAAATTATGTGTTTGCATCATTTTTATCGTATATATATGAATTAAAACCCATGGACTGAAAATTCACAAAAACGTGGAAAACGGCAAAATATTGTCTAATTCGATGATATTTTGTTTAAATCACATGAAGGAAAAGGAGATGATAAACGTCAAAATATTGCTATATTCGATGATTTTTCGTACGAAACAAAATGCAAGAAAACTTGCTTAAAATGCAATATTATGCGAAATTCTGAGATTTGAAGGCCAAATCACATATCGTGATACTACATGAAATAGTATCGAAATATTGGTAAAAATGAATATATTTACGTAATATCAAACTACATGAAAAACGTGAAAAAAGTCACTATGTAACCATATTTAAGGATTTTAACTTCAAATCATAGAGCGAGGTTTCGTATTATTTAGATCCAAGAAAAGACATATGACAATGTTGTTTCCAATACAAATGATAAAAAACAATGTGTTTTCATTAGAATTAACTATAATGTTCTTGATTTTCCGTTTATATTAACGATGGAAGATGTACACGTAAAACCGCTCTAATCCGGCTGAAACGTCGATATATGCAATAAAAACCGAACTTCTCCCCTTTTCAATATCTTACTCAGTATTTTAACGAGAAACAAATAGATGATTGAAAATGAAGTATTTAAGGTTATTATCTAATAAATTATGTGTTTGCATCATTTTTATCGTATATATACGAATTAAAACCCATGGACTGAAAATTCACAAAAACGTGGAAAACGGCAAAATATTGTCTAATTCGATGATATTTTGTTTAAACCACATGAAGGAAAAGGAGATGATAAACGTCAAAATATTGCTATATGCGATGATTTTTCGTACGAAACAAAATGCAAGAAAACTTGCTTAAAATGCAATATTATGCGAAATTCTGAGATTTGAAGGCCAAATCACGTATCGTGATACTACATGAAATAGTATCGAAATATTGGTAAAAATAAATTTATTTACGTAATATCAAACTACATGAAAAACGTGAAAAAGTCACTATATAACCATATTTGAGGATTTTAACTTCAAATCATAGAGCGAGGTTTCGTATTATTTAGTTCCAAGAAAAGACATATGACAATGTTGTTTCCAATACAAATGATAAAACACAATGTGTTTTCATTAGAATTAACTATAATGTTCTTGATTTTCCGTTTATATTAACAATGGAAGATGTACACGTAAAACCGCTCTAATCCGGCTGAAACGTCGATATATGCAATAAAAACCGAACTTCTCCCCTTTTCAATATCTTACTCAGTATTTTAACGAGAAACAAATAGATGATTGAAAATGAAGTATTTAAGGTTATTATCTAATCAATTATGTGTTTGCATCATTTTTATCGTATATATATATGAATTAATACCCATGGACGGAAAATTCACAAAAACGTGGAAAACGGCAAAATATTGCCTAATTCGATGATATTTTGTTTAAATCACATGAAGGAAAAGGAGATGATAAACGTTAAAATATTGCTAAATTCGATGATTTTTCGTACGAAGCAAAATGCAAGAAAACTTGCTTAAAATGCAATGTTATGCGAAATTCTGAGATTTGAAGGCCAAATCACTTATCGTGATACTACATGAAATAGTATAGAAATATTGGTAAAAATGAATTTATTTACGTAATATCAAACTACATGAAAAACGTGAAAAAAGTCACTATATAACCATATTTGAGGATTTTAACTTCAAATCATAGAGCGAGGTTTCGTATTATTTAGTTCCAAGAAAAGACATATGACAATGTTGTTTCCAATACAAATGATAAAAAACAATAAGTTTTCATTAGAATTAACTATAATGTTCTTGATTTTCCGTTTATATTAACGAGGGAAGATGTACACGTAAAACCGCTCTAATCCGGCTGAAACGTCGATATATGCAATAAAAACCGAACTTCTCCCCTTTACAATATCTTACTCAGTATTTTAACGAGAAACAAATAGATGATTGAAATTGAAGTATTTAATGTTATTATCTAATCAATTATGTGTTTGCATCATTTTTATCGTATATATATGAATTAAAACCCATGGACTGAAAATTCACAAAAACGTGGAAAACGGCAAAATATTTCCTAATTCGATGATATTTTGTTTAAATCACATGAAGGAAAAGGAGATGATAAACGTCAAAATATTGCTATATTCGTTGATTTTTCGTTCGAAACAAAATGCAAGAAAACTTGCTTAAAATGCAATATTTTGCGAAATTCTGAGATTTGAAGGCCAAATCACATATCGTGATACTACATGAAATAGTATCGAAATATTGGTAAAAATGAATATATTTACGTAATATCAAACTACATGAAAAACGTGAAAAAAGTCACTATATAACCATATTTGAGGATTTTAACTTCAAATCATAGAGCGAGGTTTCGTATTATTTAGATCCAAGAAAAGACATATGACAATGTTGTTTCCAATACAAATGATAAAAAACAATGTGTTTTCATTAGAATTAACTATAATGTTTTTGATTTTATGTTTATATTAACGATGGAAGATGTACACGTAAAACCCCTCTAATCCGGCTGAAACGTCGATATATGCAATAAAAACCGAACTTCTCCCCTTTTCAATATCTTACTCAGGATGATTGAAAATGAAGTATTTAAGGTTATTATCTAATCAATTATGTGTTTGCATCATTTTTATCGTATATATATATGAATTAATACCCATGGACGGAAAATTCACAAAAACGTGGAAAACGGCAAAATATTGTCTAATTCGATGATATTTTGTTTAAATCACATGAAGGAAAAGGAGATGATAAACGTCAAAATATTGCTATATTCGATGATTTTTCGTACGAAACAAAATGCAAGAAAACTTGCTTAAAATGCAATATTATGCGAAATTCTGAGATTTGAAGGCCAAATCACATATCGTGATACTACATGAAATAGTATCGAAATATTGGTAAAAATGAATATATTTACGTAATATCAAACTACATGAAAAACGTGAAAAAAGTCACTATATAACCATATTTGAGGATTTTAACTTCAAATCATAGAGCGAGGTTTCGTATTATTTAGATCCAAGAAAAGACATATGACAATGTTGTTTCCAATACAAATGATAAAAAACAATGTGTTTTCATTAGAATTAACTATAATGTTTTTGATTTTCCGTTTATATTAACGATGGAAGATGTACACGTAAAACCGCTCTAATCCGGCTGAAACGTCGATATATGCAATAAAAACCGAACTTCTCCCCTTTTCTATATCTTACTCAGTATTTTAACGAGAAACAAATAGATGATTGAAAATGAAGTATTTAAGGTTATTATCTAATCAATTATGTGTTTGCATCATTTTTATCGTATATATATATGAATTAATACCCATGGACGGAAAATTCACAAAAACGTGGAAAACGGCAAAATATTGCCTAATTCGATGATATTTTGTTTAAATCACATGAAGGAAAAGGAGATGATAAACGTTAAAATATTGCTAAATTCGATGATTTTTTGTACGAAGCAAAATGCAAGAAAACTTGCTTAAAATGCAATATTATGCGAAATTCTGAGATTTGAAGGCCAAATCACGTATCGTGATACTACATGAAATAGTATCGAAATATTGGAAAAAATGAATTTATTTACGTAATATCAAACTACATGAAAAACGTGAAAAAAGTCACTATATAACAATATTTGAGGATTTTAACTTCAAATCATAGAGCGAGGTTTCGTATTATTTAGTTCCAAGAAAAGACATATGACAATGTTGTTTCCAATACAAATGATAAAAAACAATGTGTTTTCATTAGAATTAACTATAATGTTCTTGATTTTCCGTTTATATTAACGAGGGAAGATGTACACGTAAAACCGCTCTAATCCGGCTGAAACGTCGATATATGCAATAAAAACCGAACTTCTCCCCTTTTCAATATCTTACTCAGTATTTTAACGAGAAACAAATAGATGATTGAAAATGAAGTATTTAAGGTTATTGTCTAATAAATTATGTGTTTGCATCATTTTTATCGTATATATATGAATTAAAACCCATGGACTGAAAATTCACAAAAACGTGGAAAACGGCAAAATATTGTCTAATTCGATGATATTTTGTTTAAATCACATGAAGGAAAAGGAGATGATAAACGTCAAAATATTGCTATATTCGATGATTTTTCGTACGAAACAAAATGCAAGAAAACTTGCTTAAAATGCAATATTATGCGAAATTCTGAGATTTGAAGGCCAAATCACATATCGTGATACTACATGAAATAGTATCGAAATATTGGTAAAAATGAATATATTTACGTAATATCAAACTACATGAAAAACGTGAAAAAAGTCACTATGTAACCATATTTAAGGATTTTAACTTCAAATCATAGAGCGAGGTTTCGTATTATTTAGATCCAAGAAAAGACATATGACAATGTTGTTTCCAATACAAATGATAAAAAACAATGTGTTTTCATTAGAATTAACTATAATGTTCTTGATTTTCCGTTTATATTAACGATGGAAGATGTACACGTAAAACCGCTCTAATCCGGCTGAAACGTCGATATATGCAATAAAAACCGAACTTCTCCCCTTTTCAATATCTTACTCAGTATTTTAACGAGAAACAAATAGATGATTGAAAATGAAGTATTTAAGGTTATTATCTAATCAATTATGTGTTTGCATCATTTTTATCGTATATATATATGAATTAATACCCATGGACGAAAAATTCACAAAAACGTGTAAAACGGCAAAATATTGCCTAATTCGATGATATTTTGTTTAAATCACATGAAGGAAAAGGAGATGATAAACGTTAAAATATTGCTAAATTCGATGATTTTTCGTACGAAGCAAAATGCAAGAAAACTTGCTTAAAATGCAATATTATGCGAAATTCTGAGATTTGAAGGCGAAATCACATATCGTGATACTACATGAAATAGTATCGAAATATTGGTAAAAATGAATATATTTACGTAATATCAAACTACATGAAAAACGTGAAAAAAGTCACTATATAACCATATTTGAGGATTTTAATTTCAAATCATAGAGCGAGATTTCGTATTATTTAGTTCCAAGAAAAGACATATGACAATGTTGTTTCCAATACAAATGATAAAAACAATGTATTTTCATTAGAATTAACTATAATGTTCTTGATTTTCCGTTTATATTAACGAGGGAAGATGTACACGTAAAACCGCTCTAATCCGGCTGAAACGTCGATATATGCAATAAAAACCGAACTTCTCCCCTTTTCAATATCTTACTCAGTATTTTAACGAGAAACAAATAGATGATTGAAAATGAAGTATTTAAGGTTATTATCTAATAAATTATGTGTTTGCATCATTTTTATCGTATATATACGAATTAAAACCCATGGACTGAAAATTCACAAAAACGTGGAAAACGGCAAAATATTGTCTAATTCGATGATATTTTGTTTAAATCACACGAAGGAAAAGGAGATGATAAACGTCAAAATATTGCTAAATTCGATGATTTTTCGTACGAAGCAAAATGCAAGAAAACTTGCTTAAAATGCAATATTATGCGAAATTCTGAGATTTGAAGGCGAAATCACATATCGTGATACTACATGAAATAGTATCGAAATATTGGTAAAAATGAATATATTTACGTAATATCAAACTACATGAAAAACGTGAAAAAAGTCACTATATAACCATATTTGAGGATTTTAACTTCAAATCATAGAGCGAGGTTTCGTATTATTTAGTTCCAAGAAAAGACATATGACAATGTTGTTTCCAATACAAATGATAAAAACAATGTGTTTTCATTAGAATTAACTATAATGTTCTTGATTTTCCGTTTATATTAACGAGGGAAGATGTACACGTAAAACCGCTCTAATCCGGCTGAAACGTCGATATATGCAATAAAAACCGAACTTCTCCCCTTTTCAATATCTTACTCAGTATTTTAACGAGAAACAAATAGATGATTGAAAATGAAGTATTTAAGGTTATTATCTAATAAATTATGTGTTTGCATCATTTTTATCGTATATATACGAATTAAAACCCATGGACTGAAAATTCACAAAAACGTGGAAAACGGCAAAATATTGTCTAATTCGATGATATTTTGTTTAAATCACATGAAGGAAAAGGAGATGATAAACGTCAAAATATTGCTATATGCGATGATTTTTCGTACGAAACAAAATGCAAGAAAACTTGCTTAAAATGCAATATTATGCGAAATTCTGAGATTTGAAGGCCAAATCACATATCGTGATACTACATGAAATAGTATCGAAATATTGGTAAAAATGAATATATTTACGTATTATCAAACTACATGAAAAACGTGAAAAAAGTCACTATATAACCATTTTTAAGGATTTTAACTTCAAATCATAGAGCGAGGTTTCGTATTATTTAGATCCAAGAAAAGACATATGACAATGTTGTTTCCAACACAAATGATAAAAAACAATGTGTTTTCATTAGAATTAACTATAATGTTCTTGATTTTCCGTTTATATTAACGATGGAAGATGTACACGTAAAACCGCTCTAATCCAGCTGAAACGTCGATATATGCAATAAAAACCGAACTTCTCCCCTTTTCAATATCTTACTCAGTATTTTAACGAGAAACAAAAAGATGATTGAAAATGAAGTATTTAAGGTTATTATCTAATCAATTATGTGTTTGCATCATTTTTATCGTATATATATATGAATTAATACCCATGGACGGAAAATTCACAAAAACGTGTAAAACGGCAAAATATTGCCTAATTCGATGATATTTTGTTTAAATCACATGAAGGAAAAGGAGATGATAAACGTTAAAATATTGCTAAATTCGATGATTTTTCGTACGAAGCAAAATGCAAGAAAACTTGCTTAAAATGCAATATTATGCGAAATTCTGAGATTTGAAAGCCAAATCACATATCGTGATACTACATGAAATAGTATCGAAATATTGGTAAAAATGAATATATTTACGTAATATCAAACTACATGAAAAACGTGAAAAAAGTCAGTATATAACCATATTTGAGGATTTTAACCTCAAATCATAGAGCGAGGTTTCGTATTATTTAGATCCAAGAAATTTTTCATGTAGTTTGATATTACGTAAATATATTCATTTTTACCAATATTTCGATACTATTTCATGTAGCATCACGATATGTGATTTGGCCTTCAAATCTCAGAATTTCGCAAAATATTGCATTTTAAGCAAGTTTTCTTGCATTTTGTTTCGTACGAAAAATCATCGAATATAGCAATATTTTAACGTTTATCATCTCCTTTTCCTTCATGTGATTTAAACAAAATATCATCGAATTAGGCAATATTTTGCCGTTTTCCACGTTTTTGTGAATTTTCCGTCCATGGGTATTTATTCATATATATACGATAAAAATGATGCAAACACATAATTGATTAGATAATAACCTTAAATACTTCATTTTCAATCATCTATTTGTTTCTCGTTAAAATACTGAGTAAGATATTGAAAAGGGGAAAAGTTCGGTTTTTATTGCATATATCGACGTTTCAGCCGGATTAGAGCGGTTTTACGTGTACATCTTCCATCGTTAATATAAACGGAAAATCAAGAACATTATAGTTATTCTAATGAAAACACATTGTTTTTTATCATTTGTATTGGAAACAACATTGTCATATGTCTTTTCTTGGACCTAAATAATACGAAACCTCGCTCTATGATTTGAAGTTAAAATCCTCAAATATGGTAATGTAGTGACTTTTTTCACGTTATTCATATAGTGTGATTTTACGTATATATATTCGTTTTTACCAATATTTCGATAGTACTTCATGTTTTCTCACGATATGTGATTTGGCCTTCATATCTCAGAATTTTGCAAATTTTGCATTTGTAAGCAAGTTTTCTTGCATTTTGTTTCGTACTAAAAATCATCGAATTTAGCAATATTTTGACCTTTATCATCCCCTTTTCCTTGATGTGATTTAAACAAAATATCATCGAATTAGGCAATATTTTGCCGTTTTTCCATGTTTTTGTGAATTTTCAATTTATTGTTATTAATTCATTAAATATACGATAAAAATTATGCAAACAAAAAATTGATCAGAAAATAACCTTAAGTACTTCATTTTCAATCATCTATTTGTTTCTCGTTAAAATACTGAGTAAGATATTTAAAAGGGAAGAAGTTCTGTTTTTATTTCATATATCGACGTTTCAGCCTGATTAGAACGGTTTTACGTGTACATCTTCCATCGGTAATATAAACCGAAAATCAGGAACATTTTAGTTAATTTTAATGAAAACACATTGATTTTAATCATTTGTATTGGAAGCAACATCTTTATACGTCTTTTCTAGGGTCTAAAAAATAGGAAACGTCGCTTTATGATTCGAAGTTAAAATCCTCAAATTTTGTATATTAATGACTTTTTTCACGTTTTCATGTAGTTTGATATTGCCTAAATATATTCATTTTACCAATATTTCAATACTATTTCATGTAGTATCACGATATGTGATTTGGCCTTCAAACCTCAGATTTTCGCATAATATTGCATTTTAAGCAAGTTTTCTTGCATTTTGTTTCGTACTAAAAATCATCGAATTCAGCAATATTTTGACGTTTATCATCCCCCTTTTCCTTTATGTGATATAAACAAAATATCATCGAATTAGGCAATATTTTGCTGTTTTTCCACGTTTTTGTGAATTTTCTGTTTATTGCTATTAATTCATTAAATATACGATAAAAATGATGCAAACACATAATTGATTAGAAAATAGCCTTAAACACTTCATTTTCAATCAACTATTTGTTTCTCGTTAAAATACAGAGTAAGATATTGGAAAGGGGAGAAGTTCTGTTTTTATTGCATATATCGACGTTTCAGCCGGATTAGAGCGGTTTTACGTGTACATCTTCCATCGGTAATATAAACAGAAAATCAGGAATATTTTAGTAAGTTCTAATGAAAACACATTGATTTTTATCATTTGTATTCGAAACAACATTGTCATATGTCTTTTCTTTGATCTAAATAATACGAAACCTCGCTCTATGATTTGAATTTAAAATCCTCAAATATGGTAATATAGTAACTTTTTTCACGTTATTCATTTAGTGTGATTTTACGTATAGATATTCGTTTTTACCAATATTTCGATAGTACTTCATGTTTTCGCACGATATGTGATTTGGCCTTCAAATCTCAGAATTTTGCAAATTTTGCATTTTTAAGCAAGTTTTCTTGCATTTTGTTTTGTACTAAAAATCATCGAATTTAGCAATATTTTGACCTTTATCATCCCCTTTTCCTTGATGTGATTTAAACAAAATATCATCGAATTAGGCAATATTTTGCCGTTTTTCCATGTTTTTGTGAATTTTCAATTTATTGTTATTAATTCATTAAATATACGATAAAAATTATGCAAACAAAAAATTGATCAGAAAATAACCTTAAGTACTTCATTTTCAATCATCTATTTGTTTCTCGTTAAAATACTGAGTAAGATATTTAAAAGGGAAGAAGTTCTGTTTTTATTTCATATATCGACGTTTCAGCCTGATTAGAACGGTTTTACGTGTACATCTTCCATCGGTAATATAAACCGAAAATCAGGAACATTTTAGTTAATTTTAATGAAAACACATTGATTTTAATCATTTGTATTGGAAGCAACATCTTTATACGTCTTTTCTAGGGTCTAAAAAATAGGAAACGTCGCTTTATGATTCGAAGTTAAAATCCTCAAATTTTGTATATTAATGACTTTTTTCACGTTTTCATGTAGTTTGATATTGCCTAAATATATTCATTTTACCAATATTTCAATACTATTTCATGTAGTATCACGATATGTGATTTGGCCTTCAAACCTCAGATTTTCGCATAATATTGCATTTTAAGCAAGTTTTCTTGCATTTTGTTTCGTACTAAAAATCATCGAATTCAGCAATATTTTGACGTTTATCATCCCCCTTTTCCTTTATGTGATATAAACAAAATATCATCGAATTAGGCAATATTTTGCTGTTTTTCCACGTTTTTGTGAATTTTCTGTTTATTGCTATTAATTCATTAAATATACGATAAAAATGATGCAAACACATAATTGATTAGAAAATAGCCTTAAACACTTCATTTTCAATCAACTATTTGTTTCTCGTTAAAATACAGAGTAAGATATTGGAAAGGGGAGAAGTTCTGTTTTTATTGCATATATCGACGTTTCAGCCGGATTAGAGCGGTTTTACGTGTACATCTTCCATCGGTAATATAAACAGAAAATCAGGAATATTTTAGTAAGTTCTAATGAAAACACATTGATTTTTATCATTTGTATTCGAAACAACATTGTCATATGTCTTTTCTTTGATCTAAATAATACGAAACCTCGCTCTATGATTTGAATTTAAAATCCTCAAATATGGTAATATAGTAACTTTTTTCACGTTATTCATTTAGTGTGATTTTACGTATAGATATTCGTTTTTACCAATATTTCGATAGTACTTCATGTTTTCGCACGATATGTGATTTGGCCTTCAAATCTCAGAATTTTGCAAATTTTGCATTTTTAAGCAAGTTTTCTTGCATTTTGTTTTGTACTAAAAATCATCGAATTTAGCAATATTTTGACCTTTATCATCCCCTTTTCCTTGATGTGATTTAAACAAAATATCATCGAATTAGGCAATATTTTGCCGTTTTTCCATGTTTTTGTGAATTTTCAATTTATTGTTATTAATTCATTAAATATACGATAAAAATTATGCAAACAAATAATTGATCAGAAAATAACCTTAAATACTTCATTTTCAATCATCTATTTGCTTCTCGTTAAAATACAGAGTATGATATTTAAAAGGGAAGAAGTTCTGTTTTTATTTCTTATATCGACGTTTCAGCCGGATTAGAACGTTTTTACGTATACATCTTCCATCGGTAATATAAACCGAAAATCAGGAACATTTTTGTTAATTTTAATGAAAACACATTGATTTTTATAATTTGTATTGGAAGCAACATCTTTACACGTCTTTTCTAGGGTCTAAAAAATACGAAACGTCACTTTATGATTCGAAGGTAAAATCCTCAAATTTCGTATAATAATGACTTTTTTCACGTTTTTCATGTAGTTTGATATTACGTAAATATATTTATTTTTACCAATATTTCGATACTATTTCATGTCGTATCACGATATGTGATTTGGCCTTCAAATCTCAGATTTTCGCGTAATATTGCATTTTAAGCAAGTTTTCTTGCATTTTGTTTCGTACTAAAAATCATCGAATTCAGCAATATTTTGACGTTTATCATCGCCCTTTTCCTTTATGTGATGTAAACAAAATATCATCGAATTAGGCAATATTTTGCTGTTTTTCCACGTTTTTGTGAATTTTCTGTTTATTGCTATTAATTCATTAAATATACGATAAAAATGATGCAAACACATAATTGATTAAAAAATAACCTTAAACACTTCATTTTCAATCAACTATTTGTTTCTCGTTAAAATACAGAGTAAGATATTGGAAAGGGGAGAAGTTCTGTTTTTATTGCATATATCGAAGTTTCAGTCGGATTAGAGCGGTTGAACGTGTACATCTTCCATCGGTAATATAAACGGAAAATCAGGAACATTTCAGTTATTTCTACTGAAAACACATTGATTTTTATTATATGTATTCGAAACAACATTGTCATATGTCTTTTCATGGATCTAAATAATACGAAACCTCGCTCTATGATTTGAAGTTAAAATCCCCAAATATGGTAATATAGTGACTTTTTTCACGTTATTCATGTAGTGTGATTTTCCGTATATATATTCGTTTTTACCAATATTTCGATACTACTTCATGTTTTCTCACGATATGTGATTTGGCCTTTAAATCTCAGAATTTCGCAAATTTTGCATTTTAAGCAAGTTTTCTTGCATTTTGTTTTGTACTAAAAATCATCGAATTTAGCAATATTTTGACCTTTATCATCCCCTTTTCCTTTATGTGATTTAAACAAAATATCATCGAATTAGGCAATATTTTGCCGTTTTTCCACGTTTTTGTGAATTTTCAGTTTATTGTTATTAATTCATTAAATATACGATAACAATTATGCAAACAAATAATTGATCAGAAAATAACCTTAAATACTTCATTTTCAATCATCTATTTGTTTCTCGTTAAAATACTGAATAAGATATTTAAAAGGGAAGAAGTTCTGTTTTTATTTCATATATCGACGTTTCAGCCGGATTAGAACGGTTTTACGTGTACATCTTCCATCGGTAATATAAACCGAAAATCAGGAACATTTTTGTTAATTTTAATGAAAACACATTGATTTTTATAATTTGTATTGGAAGCAACATCTTTATACGTCTTTTCTAGGGTCTAAAAAATACGAAACGTCACTTTATGATTCGAAGGTAAAATCCTCAAATTTGGTATAATAATGACTTTTTTCACGTTTTTCATGTAGTTTGATATTACGTAAATATATTCATTTTTCCAATATTTCGATACTATTTCATGTCGTATCACGATATGTGATTTGGCCTTCAAATCTCAGATTTTCGCATAATATTGCATTTTAAGCAAGTTTTCTTGCATTTTGTTTCGTACTAAAAATAATCGAATTCAGCAATATTTTGACGTTTATCATCGACCATTTCCTTTATGTGATGTAAACAAAATATCATCGAATTAGGCAATATTTTGCTGTTTTTCCACGTTTTTGTGAATTTTCTGTTTATTGCTATTAATTCATTAAATATACGATAAAAATGATGCAAACACATAATTGATTAAAAAATAACTTTAAACACTTCATTTTCAATCAACTATTTGTTTCTCGTTAAAATACAGAGTAAGATATTGGAAAGGGGAGAAGTTCTGTTTTTATTGCATATATCGAAGTTTCAGTCGGATTAGAGCGGATGTACGTGTACATCTTCCTTCGGTAATATAAACGGAAAATCAGGAACATTTTAGTTATTTCTAATGAAAACACATTGATTTTTATCATTTGTATTCGAAACAACATTGTCCTATGTCTTTTCAGGGATCTAAATAATACGAAACCTCGCTCTATGATTTGAAGTTAAAATCCTCAAATATGGTAATATAGTGACTTTTTTCACGTTATTCATGTAGTGTGATTTTACGTATATATATTCGTTTTTACCAATATTTCGATACTACTTCATGTTTTCTCACGATATGTGATTTGGCCTTTAAATCTCAGAATTTCGCAAATTTTGCATTTTAAGCAAGTTTTCTTGCATTTTGTTTTGTACTAAAAATCATCGAATTTAGCAATATTTTGACCTTTATCATCCCCTTTTCCTTTATGTGATTTAAACAAAATATCATCGAATTAGGCAATATTTTGCCGTTTTTCCACGTTTTTGTGAATTTTCAGTTTATTGTTATTAATTCATTAAATATACGATAAAAATTATGCAAACAAATAATTGATCAGAAAATAACCTTAAATACTTAATTTTCAATCATCTAGTTGCTTCTCGTTAAAATACTGAGTAAGATATTTAAAAGGGAAGAAGTTCTGTTTTAATTTCATATATCGACGTTTCAGCCGGATTAGAACGGTTTTACGTATACATCTTCCATCGGTAATATAAACCGAAAATCAGGAACATTTTTGTTAATTTTAATGAAAACACATTGATTTTTATAATTTGTATTGGAAGCAACATCTTTATACGTCTTTTCTAGGGTCTAAAAAATACGAAACGTCACTTTATGATTCGAAGGTAAAATCCTCAAATTTGGTATAATAATGACTTTTTTCACGTTTTTCATGTAGTTTGATATTACGTAAATATATTAATTTTTACCAATATTTCGATACTATTTCATGTCGTATCACGATATGTGATTTGGCCTTCAAATCTCAGATTTTCGCATAATATTGCATTTTAAGCAAGTTTTCTTGCATTTTGTTTCATACTAAAAATAATCGAATTCAGCAATATTTTGACGTTTATCATCGCCATTTTCCTTTATGTGTTGTAAACAAAATATCATCGAATTAGGCAATATTTTGCTGTTTTTCCACGTTTTTGTGAATTTTCTGTTTATTGCTATTAATTCATTAAATATACGATAAAAATGATGCAAAAACATAATTGATTAAAAAATAACCTTAAACACTTCATTTTCAATCAACTATTTGTTTCTCGTTAAAATACAGAGAAAGATATTGGAAAGGGGAGAAGTTCTGTTTTTATTGCATATATCGAAGTTTCAGTCGGATTAGAGCAGTTGTACGTGTACATCTTCCATCGGTAATATAAACGGAAAATCAGGAACATTTTAGTTATTTCTAATGAAAACACATTGATTTTTATCATTTGTATTCGAAACAACATTGTCATATGTCTTTTCAGGGATCTAAATAATACGAAACCTCGCTCTATGATTTGAAGTTAAAATCCTCAAATATGGTAATATAGTGACTTTTTTCACGTTATTCATGTAGTGTGATTTTACGTATATGTATTCGTTTTTACCAATATTTCGATACTACTTCATGTTTTCTCACGATATGTGATTTGGCCTTTAAATCTCAGAATTTCGCAAATTTTGCATTTTAAGCAAGTTTTCTTGCATTTTGTTTTGTACTAAAAATCATCGAATTTAGCAATATTTTGACCTTTATCATCCCCTTTTCCTTTATGTGATTTAAACAAAATATCATCGAATTAGGCAATATTTTGCCGTTTTTCCACGTTTTTGTGAATTTTCAGTTTATTGTTATTAATTCATTAAATATACGATAAAAATTATGCAAACAAATAATTGATCAGAAAATAACCTTAAATACTTAATTTTCAATCATCTAGTTGCTTCTCGTTAAAATACTGAGTAAGATATTTAAAAGGGAAGAAGTTCTGTTTTAATTTCATATATCGACGTTTCAGCCGGATTAGAACGGTTTTACGTATACATCTTCCATCGGTAATATAAACCGAAAATCAGGAACATTTTTGTTAATTTTAATGAAAACACATTGATTTTTATAATTTGTATTGGAAGCAACATCTTTATACGTCTTTTCTAGGGTCTAAAAAATACGAAACGTCACTTTATGATTCAAAGGTAAAATCCTCAAATTTGGTATAATAATGACTTTTTTCACGTTTTTCATGTAGTTTGATATTACGTAAATATATTCATTTTTACCAATATTTCGATACTATTTCATGTCGTATCACGATATGTGATTTGGCCTTCAAATCTCAGATTTTCGCATAATATTGCATTTTAAGCAAGTTTTCTTGCATTTTGTTTCGTACTAAAAATAATCGAATTCAGCAATATTTTGACGTTTATCATCGCCATTTTCCTTTATGTGTTGTAAACAAAATATCATCGAATTAGGCAATATTTTGCTGTTTTTCCACGTTTTTGTGAATTTTCTGTTTATTGCTATTAATTCATTAAATATACGATAAAAATGATGCAAACACATAATTGATTAAAAAATAACCTTAAACACTTCATTTTCAATCAACTATTTGTTTCTCGTTAAAATACAGAGAAAGATATTGGAAAGGGGAGAAGTTCTGTTTTTATTGCATATATCGAAGTTTCAGTCGGATTAGAGCGGTTGTACGTGTACATCTTCCATCGGTAATATAAACGGAAAATCAGGAACATTTTAGTTATTTCTAATGAAAACACATTGATTTTTATCATTTGTATTCGAAACAACATTGTCATATGTCTTTTCAGGGATCTAAATAATACGAAACCTCGCTCTATGATTTGAAGTTAAAATCCTCAAATATGGTAATATAGTGACTTTTTTCACGTTATTCATGTAGTGTGATTTTACGTATATGTATTCGTTTTTACCAATATTTCGATACTACTTCATGTTTTCTCACGATATGTGATTTGGCCTTTAAATCTCAGAATTTCGCAAATTTTGCATTTTAAGCAAGTTTTCTTGCATTTTGTTTTGTACTAAAAATCATCGAAATTAGCAATATTTTGACCTTTATCATCCCCTTTTCCTTTATGTGATTTAAACAAAATATCATCGAATTAGGCAATATTTTGCCGTTTTTCCACGTTTTTGTGAATTTTCAGTTTATTGTTATTAATTCATTAAATATACGATAACAATAATGCAAACAAATAATTGACCAGAAAATAACCTTAAATACTTCATTTTCAATCATCTATTTGTTTCTCGTTAAAATACTGAATAAGATATTTAAAAGGGAAGAAGTTCTGTTTTTATTTCATATATCGACGTTTCAGCCGGATTAGAACGGTTTTACGTGTACATCATCCATCGGTAATATAAACCGAAAATCAGGAACATTTTAGTTAATTTTAATGAAAACACATTGATTTTTATCATTTGTATTGGAAGCAACATCTTTATACGTCTTTTCAAGGGTTTAAAAAATACGAAACGTCACTTTATGATTCGAAGTTAAAATCCTCAAATTTGGTATAATAATGACTTTTTTCACGTTTTTCATGTAGTTTGATATTACGTAAATATATTCATTTTTCCCAATATTTCGATACTATTTCATGTCGTATCACGATATGTAATTTGGCCTTCAAATCTCAGATTTTCGCATAATATTGCATTTTAAGCAAGTTTTCTTGCATTTTGTTTTGTACTAAAAATAATCGAATTCATCAATATTTTGACGTTTATCATCCCCCTTTTCCTTTATGTGATTTAAACAAAATATCATCAAATTAGGCAATATTTTGCTGTTTTTCCACGTTTGTGTGAATTTTCTGTTTATTGCTATTAATTCATTAAATATACGATAAAAATGATGCAAACACATAATTGATTAGAAAATAGCCTTAAACACTTCATTTTCAATCAACTATTTGTTTCCCGTTAAAATACAGAGTAAGATATTGGAAAGGGGAGAAGTTCTGTTTTTATTGCATATATCGACGTTTCAGCCGGATTAGAGCGGTTTTACGTGTACATCTTCCATCGGTAATATAAACAGAAAATCAGGAATATTTTAGTAAGTTCTAATGAAAACACATTGATTTTTATCATTTGTATTCGAAACAACATTGTCATATGTCTTTTCTTTGATCTAAATAATACGAAACCTCGCTCTATGATTTGAATTTAAAATCCTCAAATATGGTAATATAGTAACTTTTTTCACGTTATTCATTTAGTGTGATTTTACGTATAGATATTCGTTTTTACCAATATTTCGATAGTACTTCATGTTTTCTCACGATATGTGATTTGGCCTTCAAATCTCAGAATTTTGCAAATTTTGCATTTTTAAGCAAGTTTTCTTGCATTTTGTTTTGTACTAAAAATCATCGAATTTAGCAATATTTTGACCTTTATCATCCCCTTTTCCTTGATGTGATTTAAACAAAATATCATCGAATTAGGCAATATTTTGCCGTTTTTCCATGTTTTTGTGAATTTTCAATTTATTGTTATTAATTCATTAAATATACGATAAAAATTATGCAAACAAATAATTGATCAGAAAATAACCTTAAATACTTCATTTTCAATCATCTATTTGCTTCTCGTTAAAATACAGAGTAAGATATTTAAAAGGGAAGAAGTTCTGTTTTTATTTCTTATATCGACGTTTCAGCCGGATTAGAACGTTTTTACGTATACATCTTCCATCGGTAATATAAACCGAAAATCAGGAACATTTTTGTTAATTTTAATGAAAACACATTGATTTTTATAATTTGTATTGGAAGCAACATCTTTACACGTCTTTTCTAGGGTCTAAAAAATACGAAACGTCACTTTATGATTCGAAGGTAAAATCCTCAAATTTCGTATAATAATGACTTTTTTCACGTTTTTCATTTAGTTTGATATTACGTAAATATATTTATTTTTACCAATATTTCGATACTATTTCATGTCGTATCACGATATGTGATTTGGCCTTCAAATCTCAGATTTTCGCATAATATTGCATTTTAAGCAAGTTTTCTTGCATTTTGTTTCGTACTAAAAATCATCGAATTCAGCAATATTTTGACGTTTATCATCGCCCTTTTCCTTTATGTGATGTAAACAAAATATCATCGAATTAGGCAATATTTTGCTGTTTTTCCACGTTTTTGTGAATTTTCTGTTTATTGCTATTAATTCATTAAATATACGATAAAAATGATGCAAACACATAATTGATTAAAAAATAACCTTAAACACTTCATTTTCAATCAACTATTTGTTTCTCGTTAAAATACAGAGTAAGATATTGGAAAGGGGAGAAGTTCTGTTTTTATTGCATATATCGAAGTTTCAGTCGGATTAGAGCGGTTGAACGTGTACATCTTCCATCGGTAATATAAACGGAAAATCAGGAACATTTCAGTTATTTCTACTGAAAACACATTGATTTTTATTATATGTATTCGAAACAACATTGTCATATGTCTTTTCATGGATCTAAATAATACGAAACCTCGCTCTATGATTTGAAGTTAAAATCCCCAAATATGGTAATATAGTGACTTTTTTCACGTTATTCATGTAGTGTGATTTTCCGTATATATATTCGTTTTTACCAATATTTCGATACTACTTCATGTTTTCTCACGATATGTGATTTGGCCTTTAAATCTCAGAATTTCGCAAATTTTGCATTTTAAGCAAGTTTTCTTGCATTTTGTTTTGTACTAAAAATCATCGAATTTAGCAATATTTTGACCTTTATCATCACCTTTTCCTTTATGTGATTTAAACAAAATATCATCGAATTAGGCAATATTTTGCCGTTTTTCCACGTTTTTGTGAATTTTCAGTTTATTGTTATTAATTCATTAAATATACGATAACAATTATGCAAACAAATAATTGATCAGAAAATAACCTTAAATACTTCATTTTCAATCATCTATTTGTTTCTCGTTAAAATACTGAATAAGATATTTAAAAGGGAAGAAGTTCTGTTTTTATTTCATATATCGACGTTTCAGCCGGATTAGAACGGTTTTACGTGTACATCTTCCATCGGTAATATAAACCGAAAATCAGGAACATTTTAGTTAATTTTAATGAAAACACATTGATTTTTATCATTTGTATTGGAAACAACATCTTTATACGTCTTTTCTAGGGTTTAAAAAATACGAAACGTCACTTTATGATTCGAAGTTAAAATCCTCAAATTTGGTATAATAATGACTTTTTTCACGTTTTTCATGTAGTTTGATATTACGTAAATATATTCATTTTTCCCAATATTTCGATACTATTTCATGTCGTATCACGATATGTAATTTGGCCTTCAAATCTCAGATTTTCGCATAATATTGCATTTTAAGCAAGTTTTCTTGCATTTTGTTTTGTACTAAAAATAATCGAATTCATCAATATTTTGACGTTTATCATCCCCCTTTTCCTTTATGTGATATAAACAAAATATCATCAAATTAGGCAATATTTTGCTGTTTTTCCACGTTTGTGTGAATTTTCTGTTTATTGCTATTAATTCATTAAATATACGATAAAAATGATGCAAACACATAATTGATTAAAAAATAACCTTAAACACTTCATTTTCCA
Source organism: Procambarus clarkii (assembly GCF_040958095.1). Classification (NCBI taxonomy): domain Eukaryota; kingdom Metazoa; phylum Arthropoda; class Malacostraca; order Decapoda; family Cambaridae; genus Procambarus; species Procambarus clarkii. Next base: position 28,080,437 of record NC_091207.1, read on the forward strand.
TCAAATATTTGTTTCTCGTTAAAATACAGAGTAAGATATTGGAAAGGGAAGAAGTTCTGTTTTTATTGCATATATCGACGTTTCAGCCGGATTAGAGCGGTTTTACGTGTACATCTTCCATCGGTAATATAAACGGAAAATCAGGAACATTTTAGTAAATTCTAATGAAAACACATTGATTTTTATCATTTGTATTCGAAACAACATTGTCATATGTCTTTTCTTGGATCTAATTAATACGAAACCTCGCTCTATGATTTGAAGTTAAAATCCTCAAATATGGTATTATAGTGACTTTTTTCACGTTATTCATATAGTGTGATTTTACGTATATATATTCATTTTTACCAGTATTTCGATAGTACTTCATGTTTTCTCACGATATGTGATTTGGCCTTCAAATCTCAGAATTTTGCAAATTTTGCATTTTTAAGCAAGTTTTCTTGCATTTTGTTTTGTACTAAAAATCATCGAATTTAGCAATATTTTGACCTTTATCATCCCCTTTTCCTTTATGTGATTTAAACAAAATATCATCGAATTAGGCAATATTTTGCCGTTTTTCAATGTTTTTGTGAATTTTCAATTTATTGTTATTAATTCATTAAATATACGATAAAAATTATGCAAACAAATAATTGATCAGAAAATAACCTTAAATACTTCATTTTCAATCATCTATTTGCTTCTCGTTAAAATACCGAGTAAGATATTTTAAAGGGAAGAAGTTCTGTTTTTATTTCTTATATCGACGTTTCAGCCGGATTAGAACGGTTTTACGTATACATCTTCCATCGGTAATATAAACCGAAAATCAGGAACATTTTTGTTAATTTTAATGAAAACACATTGATTTTTATAATTTGTATTGGAAGCAACATCTTTATACGTCTTTTCTAGGGTCTAAAAAATACGAAACGTCACTTTATGATTCGAAGGTAAAATCCTCAAATTTGGTATAATAATGACTTTTTTCACGTTTTTCATGTAGTTTGATATTACGTAAATATATTCATTTTTCCAATATTTCGATACTATTTCATGTCGTATCACGATATGTGATTTGGCCTTCAAATCTCAGATTTTCGCATAATATTGCATTTTAAGCAAGTTTTCTTGCATTTTGTTTCGTACTAAAAATAATCGAATTCAGCAATATTTTGACGTTTATCATCGACCATTTCCTTTATGTGATGTAAACAAAATATCATCGAATTAGGCAATATTTTGCTGTTTTTCCACGTTTTTGTGAATTTTCTGTTTATTGCTATTAATTCATTAAATATACGATAAAAATGATGCAAACACATAATTGATTAAAAAATAACCTTAAACACTTCATTTTCAATCAACTATTTGTTTCTCGTTAAAATACAGAGTAAGATATTGGAAAGGGGAGAAGTTCTGTTTTTATTGCATATATCGAAGTTTCAGTCGGATTAGAGCGGATGTACGTGTACATCTTCCTTCGGTAATATAAACGGAAAATCAGGAACATTTTAGTTATTTCTAATGAAAACACATTGATTTTTATCATTTGTATTCGAAACAACATTGTCCTATGTCTTTTCAGGGATCTAAATAATACGAAACCTCGCTCTATGATTTGAAGTTAAAATCCTCAAATATGGTAATATAGTGACTTTTTTCACGTTATTCATGTAGTGTGATTTTACGTATATATATTCGTTTTTACCAATATTTCGATACTACTTCATGTTTTCTCACGATATGTGATTTGGCCTTTAAATCTCAGAATTTCGCAAATTTTGCATTTTAAGCAAGTTTTCTTGCATTTTGTTTTGTACTAAAAATCATCGAATTTAGCAATATTTTGACCTTCATCATCCCCTTTTCCTTTATGTGATTTAAACAAAATATCATCGAATTAGGCAATATTTTGCCGTTTTTCCACGTTTTTGTGAATTTTCAGTTTATTGTTATTAATTCATTAAATATACGATAAAAATGATGCAAACACATAATTGATTAAAAAATAACCTTAAACACTTCATTTTCAATCAACTATTTGTTTCTCGTTAAAATACAGAGAAAGATATTGGAAAGGGGAGAAGTTCTGTTTTTATTGCATATATCGAAGTTTCAGTCGGATTAGAGCGGTTGTACGTGTACATCTTCCATCGGTAATATAAACGGAAAATCAGGAACATTTTAGTTATTTCTAATGAAAACACATTGATTTTTATCATTTGTATTCGAAACAACATTGTCATATGTCTTTTCAGGGATCTAAATAATACGAAACCTCGCTCTATGATTTGAAGTTAAAATCCTCAAATATGGTAATATAGTGACTTTTTTCACGTTATTCATGTAGTGTGATTTTACGTATATGTATTCGTTTTTACCAATATTTCGATACTACTTCATGTTTTCTCACGATATGTGATTTGGCCTTTAAATCTCAGAATTTCGCAAATTTTGCATTTTAAGCAAGTTTTCTTGCATTTTGTTTTGTACTAAAAATCATCGAATTTAGCAATATTTTGACCTTTATCATCCCCTTTTCCTTTATGTGATTTAAACAAAATATCATCGAATTAGGCAATATTTTGCCGTTTTTCCACGTTTTTGTGAATTTTCAGTTTATTGTTATTAATTCATTAAATATACGATAAAAATTATGCAAACAAATAATTGATCAGAAAATAACCTTAAATACTTAATTTTCAATCATCTAGTTGCTTCTCGTTAAAATACTGAGTAAGATATTTAAAAGGGAAGAAGTTCTGTTTTAATTTCATATATCGACGTTTCAGCCGGATTAGAACGGTTTTACGTATACATCTTCCATCGGTAATATAAACCGAAAATCAGGAACATTTTTGTTAATTTTAATGAAAACACATTGATTTTTATAATTTGTATTGGAAGCAACATCTTTATACGTCTTTTCTAGGGTCTAAAAAATACGAAACGTCACTTTATGATTCGAAGGTAAAATCCTCAAATTTGGTATAATAATGACTTTTTTCACGTTTTTCATGTAGTTTGATATTACGTAAATATATTCATTTTTACCAATATTTCGATACTATTTCATGTCGTATCACGATATGTGATTTGGCCTTCAAATCTCAGATTTTCGCATAATATTGCATTTTAAGCAAGTTTTCTTGCATTTTGTTTCGTACTAAAAATAATCGAATTCAGCAATATTTTGACGTTTATCATCGCCATTTTCCTTTATGTGTTGTAAACAAAATATCATCGAATTAGGCAATATTTTGCTGTTTTTCCACGTTTTTGTGAATTTTCTGTTTATTGCTATTAATTCATTAAATATACGATAAAAATGATGCAAACACATAATTGATTAAAAAATAACCTTAAACACTTCATTTTCAATCAACTATTTGCTTCTCGTTAAAATACAGAGAAAGATATTGGAAAGGGGAGAAGTTCTGTTTTTATTGCATATATCGAAGTTTCAGTCGGATTAGAGCGGTTGTACGTGTACATCTTCCATCGGTAATATAAACGGAAAATCAGGAACATTTTAGTTATTTCTAATGAAAACACATTGATTTTTATCATTTGTATTCGAAACAACATTGTCATATGTCTTTTCAGGGATCTAAATAATACGAAACCTCGCTCTATGATTTGAAGTTAAAATCCTCAAATATGGTAATATAGTGACTTTTTTCACGTTATTCATGTAGTGTGATTTTACGTATATGTATTCGTTTTTACCAATATTTCGATACTACTTCATGTTTTCTCACGATATGTGATTTGGCCTTTAAATCTCAGAATTTCGCAAATTTTGCATTTTAAGCAAGTTTTCTTGCATTTTGTTTTGTACTAAAAATCATCGAAATTAGCAATATTTTGACCTTTATCATCCCCTTTTCCTTTATGTGATTTAAACAAAATATCATCGAATTAGGCAATATTTTGCCGTTTTTCCACGTTTTTGTGAATTTTCAGTTTATTGTTATTAATTCATTAAATATACGATAACAATTATGCAAACAAATAATTGACCAGAAAATAACCTTAAATACTTCATTTTCAATCATCTATTTGTTTCTCGTTAAAATACTGAATAAGATATTTAAAAGGGAAGAAGTTCTGTTTTTATTTCATATATCGACGTTTCAGCCGGATTAGAACGGTTTTACGTGTACATCATCCATCGGTAATATAAACCGAAAATCAGGAACATTTTAGTTAATTTTAATGAAAACACATTGATTTTTATCATTTGTATTGAAAGCAACATCTTTATACGTCTTTTCAAGGGTTTAAAAAATACGAAACGTCACTTTATGATTCGAAGTTAAAATCCTCAAATTTGGTATAATAATGACTTTTTTCACGTTTTTCATGTAGTTTGATATTACGTAAATATATTCATTTTTCCCAATATTTCGATACTATTTCATGTCGTATCACGATATGTAATTTGGCCTTCAAATCTCAGATTTTCGAATAATATTGCATTTTAAGCAAGTTTTCTTGCATTTTGTTTTGTACTAAAAATAATCGAATTCATCAATATTTTGACGTTTATCATCCCCCTTTTCCTTTATGTGATTTAAACAAAATATCATCAAATTAGGCAATATTTTGCTGTTTTTCCACGTTTGTGTGAATTTTCTGTTTATTGCTATTAATTCATTAAATATACGATAAAAATGATGCAAACACATAATTGATTAAAAAATAACCTTAAACACTTCATTTTCCATCAACTATTTGTTTCTCGTTAAAATACAGAGTAAGATATTGGAAAGGGAAGAAGTTCTGTTTTTATTGCATATATCGACGTTTCAGCCGGATTAGAGCGGTTTTACGTGTACATCTTCCATCGGTAATATAAACGGAAAATCAGGAACATTTTAGTAAATTCTAATGAAAACACATTGATTTTTATCATTTGTATTCGAAGCAACATTGTCATATGTCTTTTCTTGGATCTAATTAATACGAAACCTCGCTCTATGATTTGAAGTTAAAATCCTCAAATATGGTATTATAGTGACTTTTTTCACGTTTTTCATATAGTGTGATTTTACGTATATATATTCGTTTTTACCAGTATTTCGATAGTACTTAATGTTTTCTCACGATATGTGATTTGGCCTTCAAATCTCAGAATTTTGCAAATTTTGCATTTTTAATCAAGTTTTCTTGCATTTTGTTTTGTACTAAAAATCATCGAATTTAGCAATATTTTGACCTTTATCATCCCCTTTTCCTTTATGTGATTTAAACAAAATATCATCGAATTAGGCAATATTTTGCCGTTTTTCAATGTTTTTGTGAATTTTCAATTTATTGTTATTAATTCATTAAATATACGATAAAAATTATGCAAACAAATAATTGATCAGAAAATTACCTTAAATACTTCATTTTCAATCATCTATTTGCTTCTCGTTAAAATACTGAGTAAGATATTTTAAAGGGAAGAAGTTCTGTTTTTATTTCTTATATCGACGTTTCAGCCGGATTAGAACGGTTTTACGTATACATCTTCCATCGGTAATATAAACCGAATATCAGGAACATTTTTGTTAATTTTAATGAAAACACATTGATTTTTATAATTTGTATTGGAAGCAACATCTTTATACGTCTTTTCTAGGGTCTAAAAAATACGAAACGTCACTTTATGATTCGAAGGTAAAATCCTCAAATTTGGTATAATAATGACTTTTTTCACGTTTTTCATGTAGTTTGATATTACGTAAATATATTCATTTTTACCAATATTTCGATACTATTTCATGTCGTATCACGATATGTGATTTGGCCTTCAAATCTCAGATTTTCGCATAATATTGCATTTTAAGCAAGTTTTCTTGCATTTTGTTTCGTACTAAAAATAATCGAATTCAGCAATATTTTGACGTTTATCATCGACCTTTTCCTTTATGTGATGTAAACAAAATATCATCGAATTAGGCAATATTTTGCTGTTTTTCCACGTTTTTGTGAATTTTCTGTTTATTGCTATTAATTCATTAAATATACGATAAAAATGATGCAAACACATAATTGATTAAAAAATAACCTTAAACACTTCATTTTCAATCAACTATTTGGTTCTCGTTAAAATACTGAGTAAGATATTGGAAAGGGGAGAAGTTCTATTTTTATTGCATATATCGAAGTTTCAGTCGGATTAGAGCGGTTGTACGTGTACATCTTCCATCGGTAATATAAACGGAAAATCAGGAACATTTTAGTTAATTCTAATGAAAACACATTGATTTTTATCATTTGTATTTGAAACAACATTGTCCTATGTCTTTTCAGGGATCTAAATAATACGAAACCTCGCTCTATGATTTGAAGTTAAAATCCTCAAATATGGTAATATAGTGACTTTTTTCACGTTATTCATGTAGTGTGATTTTACGTACATATATTAGTTTTTACCAATATTTCGATACTACTTCATGTTTTCTCACGATATGTGATTTGGCCTTCAACTCTCAGAATTTCGCAAATTTTGCATTTTTAAGCAAGTTTTCTTGCATTTTGTTTTGTACTAAAAAATCATCGAATTTAGCAATATTTTGACCATTACCATCCCCTTTTCCTTTGTGTGATTTAAACAAAATATCATCGAATTAGGCCGTTTTTCCACGTTTTTGTGAATTTTCAGTTTATTGTTATTAATTCATTATATATACGATAAAAATTATGCAAACACATAATTGATCAGAAAATAACCTTAGATACTTCATTTTCAATCATCTATTTGTTTCTCGTTAAAATACTGAGTAAGATATTTAAAAGGGGAGAAGTTCTGTTTTTATTGCATATATCGACGTTTCAGCCGGATTAGAACGGTTTTACGTGTACATCTTCCATCGGTAATATAAACCGAAAATCAGGAACATTTTAGTTAATTTTAATGAAAACACATTGATTTTTATCATTTGTATTGGAAGCAACATCTTTATACGTCTTTTCTAGGGGCTAAAAAATACAAAACGTCACTTTATGATTCGAAGTTATAATCCTCAAATTTGGTATAATAATGACTTTTTTCACGTTTTTCATGTAGTTTGATATTACGTAAATATATTCATTTTTACCAATATTTCGATACTATTTCATGTAGTATCACGATATGTGATTTGGCCTTCAAATCTCAGATTTTCGCATAATATTCCATTTTAAGCAAGTTTTCTGGCTTTTTGTTTCGTACTAAAAATCATCGAATTCAGCAATATTTTGACGTTTATCATCCCCTTTTCCTTTATGTGATATAAACAAAATATCATCGAATTAGGCAATATTTTGCTGTTTTCCACGTTTTTGTGAATTTTCAGTTTATTGCTATTATTTCATTAAATATACGATAAAAATGATGCAAACATAATTGATTAGAAATTAACCTTAAACACTTCATTTTCAATCAACTATTTGTTTCTCGTTAAAATACTGAGTAAGATATTGGAAAGGGGAGAAGTTCTGTTTTTATTGCATATATCGACCTTTCAGCCGGATTAGAGCGGTTTTACGTGTACATCTTCCATCGGTAATATAAACGGAAAATCAGGAACATTTTAGTTAATTCTAATGAAAACACAATGATTTTTATCATTTGTATTTGAAACAACATTGTCATATGTCTTTTCTTGGATCTAAATAATACGAAAACTCGCTCTATGATTTGAAGTTAAAATCCTCAAATATGGTAATATAGTGACTTTTTTCACGTTATTCATGTAGTGTGATTTTACGTACATATATTAGTTTTTACCAATATTTCGATACTACTTCATGTTTTCTCACGATATGTGATTTGGCCTTCAACTCTCAGAATTTCGCAAATTTTGCATTTTTAAGCAAGTTTTCTTGCATTTTGTTTTGTACTAAAAAATCATCGAATTTAGCAATATTTTGACCATTACCATCCCCTTTTCCTTTATGTGATTTAAACAAAATATCATTGAATTAGGCCGTTTTTTCACGTTTTTGTGAATTTTCAGTTTATTGTTATTAATTCATTATATATACGATAAAAATTATGCAAACACATAATTGATCAGAAAATAACCTTAAATACTTCATTTTCAAACATCTATTTGTTTCTCGTTAAAACACTGAGTAAGATATTTAAAAGGGGAGAAGTTCTGTTTTTATTGCATATATCGACGTTTCAGCCGGATTAGAACGGTTTTACGTGTACATCTTCCATCGGTAATATAAACCGAAAATCAGGAACATTTCAGTTAATTTTAATGAAAACACATTTATTTTTATCATTTTTATTGGAAGCAACATCTTTATGCGTCTTTTCTAGGGGCTAAAAAATACGAAACGTCGCTCTATGATTCGAAGTTAAAATCCTCAAATTTGGTATAATAATGACTTTTTTCACGTTTTTCATGTAATTTGATATTACGTAAATATATTCATTTTTACCTATATTTCGATACTATTTCATGTAGTATCACGATATGTGATTTGGCCTTCAAATCTCAGTTTTCGCAAAATATTGCATTTTAAGCAAGTTTTCTGGCATTTTGTTTCGCACCTAAAATCATCGAATTCAGTAATATTTTGATGTTTATCATCCCCTTTTCCTTTATGTAATATAAACAAAATATCATCGAATTAGGCAATATTTTGCTGTTTTTCCACGTTTTTCTGAATTTTCAGTATATTGCTAGTATTTCATTAAATATACGATAAAAATGATGCAAACATAATTGATTTGAAATTAACCTTAAACACTTCATTTTCAATCAACTATTTGTTTCTCGTTAAAATACTGAGTAAGATATTGGAAAGGGGAGAAGTTCTGTTTTTATTGCATATATCGACGTCACAGCCGGATTAGAACGGTTTTACGTTTACATCTTCCATCGGTAATATAAACCGAAAATCAGGAACATTTTAGTTAATTTTAATGAAAACACATTTATTTTTATCATTTTTCATTGGAAGCAACATCCTTATTCTTTTCTAGGGGATAAAAAATCCGAAACGTCGCTCAATGATTCGAAGTTAAAATCCTCAAATTTGGTATAATAATGACTTTTTTCACGTTTTTCATGTAATTTGATATTACGTAAATATATTCATTTTTTACCAATATTTCGATACTATTTCATGTAGTATCACGATATGTGATTTGGCCTTCAAATCTCAGTTTTCGCATAATATTGCATTTTAAGCAAGTTTTCTGGCATTTTGTCGTACCTAAAATCATCGAATTCAGTAATATTTTGATGTTTATCATCCCCTTTTCCTTTATGTAATATAAACAAAATATCATCGAATTAGGCAATATTTTGCTGTTTTTCCACGTTTTTGAGAATTTTCAGTATATTGCTAGTATTTAATTAAATATACGATAAAAATGATGCAAACGTAATTGATTAGAAATTAACCTTAAACACTTAATTTTCAATCAACTATTTGTTTCTCGTTAAAATACTGAGTAAGATATTGGAAAGGGGAGAAGTTCTGTTTTTATTGCATATATCGACGTTTCAGCCGGATTAGAGCGGTTTTACGAGTGCATCTTCCATCGGTAATATAAACGGAAATTCAGGAACATTTTAGTTAATTCTAATGAAAACACATTGATTTTTATCATTTGTATTTGAAACAACATTGTCATATGTCTTCTCGTTGATCTAAATAATACGAAACCTCGCTCTATGATTTGAAGTTAAAATCCTCAAATATGGTAATATAGTGACTTTTTTCCCGTTATTCATGTAGTGTGATTTTACGTATATATATTCGTTTTTACCAATATTTCGATACTACTTCATGTTTTCTCACGATATGTGATTTGGCCTTAAAATCTCAGAATTTCGCAAATTTTTCATTTTTAGCAAGTTTTCTTGCATTTTGTTGTGTACTAAAAAATCATCGAATTTAGCAATATTTTTACCATTATCATCCCCTTTTCCTTTATGTGATTTAAACAAAATATCATTGAATTAGGCCGTTTTTCCACGTTTTTGTGAATTTTCAGTTTATTGTTATTAATTCATTATGAAAACATTTTTATATACGATAAAAATTATGCAAACACATAATTGATCAGAAAATAACCTTAAATACTTTATTTTCAATCATCTATTTGTTTCTCGTTAAAATACTGAGAAAGATATTTAAAAGGGAAGAAGTTCTGTTTTTTTTTCATATATCGACGTTTCAGCCGGATTAGAACGGTTTTACGTGTACGTCTTCCATCGGTAATATAAACCGAAAATCAGGAACATTTTAGTTAATTTTAATGAAAACACATTGATTTTTATCATTTGTATTGGAAGCAACATCTTTATACGTCTTTTCTAGGGTCTAAAAAATACGAAACGTCACTTTATGATTCGAAGTTAAAATCCTCAAATTTTGTATAATAATGACTTTTTTCACGCTTTTCATGTAGTTTGATATTACGTAAATATATTCATATATACTAATATTTCGATACTATTTCATGTAGTATCACGATATGTGATTTGGCCTTCAAATCTCAGATTTTCGTATAATATTGTATTTTAAGCAAGTTTTCTTGCATTTTGTTTCGTACTAAAAATAATCGAATTCAGCAATATTTTGACGTTTATCATCCCCCTTTTCCTTTATGTGATATAAACAAAATATCATCGAATTAGGCAATATTTTGCCGTTTTTCCACGTTTTTGTGAATTTTCATTTTATTGTTATTAATTCATTAAATATACGATAAAAATAATGGAAACAAACAATTGATCAGAAAATAACCTTAAATACTTCATTTTCAATCATCTATTTGTTTCTCGTTAAAATACTGAATAAGATATTTAAAAGGGAAGAAGTTCTGTTTTTATTTAATATATCGACGTTTCAGCCGGATTAGAACGGTTTTACGTGTACATCTTCCATCGGTAATATAAACCGAAAATCAGGAACATTTTAGTTAATTTTAATGAAAACACATTGATTTTTATCATTTGTATTGGAAGCAACATCTTTATACGTCTTTTCTAGGGGCTAAAAAATACGAAACGTCACTCTATGATTCGAAGTTATAATCCTCAAATTTGGTATAATAATGACTTTTTTCACGTTTTTCATGTAGTTTGATATTACGTAAATATATTCATTTTTACCAATATTTCGATACTATTTCATGTAGTATCACGATATGTGATTTGGCCTTCAAATCTCAGATTTTCGCATAATATTCCATTTTAAGCAAGTTTTCTGGCTTTTTGTTTCGTACTAAAAATCATCGAATTCAGCAATATTTTGACGTTTATCATCCCCTTTTCCTTTATGTGATATAAACAAAATATCATCGAATTAGGCAATATTTTGCTGTTTTCCACGTTTTTGTGAATTTTCAGTTTATTGCTATTATTTCATTAAATATACGATAAAAATGATGCAAACATAATTGATTAGAAATTAACCTTAAACACTTCATTTTCAATCAACTATTTGTTTCTCGTTAAAATACTGAGTAAGATATTGGAAAGGGGAGAAGTTCTGTTTTTATTGCATATATCGACGTTTCAGCCGGATTAGAGCGGTTTTACGTGTACATCTTCCATCGGTAATATAAACGGAAAATCAGGAACATTTTAGTTAATTCTAATGAAAACACAATGATTTTTATCATTTGTATTTGAAACAACATTGTCATATGTCTTTTCTTGGATCTAAATAATACGAAAACTCGCTCTATGATTTGAAGTTAAAATCCTCAAATATGGTAATATAGTGACTTTTTTCCCGTTATTCATGTAGTGTGATTTTACGTACATATATTAGATTTTTACCAATATTTCGATACTACTTCATGTTTTCTCACGATATGTGATTTGGCCTTCAACTCTCAGAATTTCGCAAATTTTGCATTTTTAGCAAGTTTTCTTGCATTTTGTTGTGTACTAAAAAATCATCGAATTTAGCAATATTTTGACCATTATCATCCCCTTTTCCTTTATATGATTTAAACAAAATATCATTGAATTAGGCCGTTTTTCCACGTTTTTGTGAATTTTCAGTTTATTGTTATTAATTCATTATATATACGATAAAAATTATGCAAACACATAATTGATCAGAAAATAACCTTAAATACTTTATTTTCAATCATCTATTTGTTTCTCGTTAAAATACTGAGAAAGATATTTAAAAGGGAAGAAGTTCTGTTTTTTTTTCATATATCGACGTTTCAGCCGGATTAGAACGGTTTTACGTGTACGTCTTCCATCGGTAATATAAACCGAAAATCAGGAACATTTTAGTTAATTTTAATGAAAACACATTGATTTTTATCATTTGTATTGGAAGCAACATCTTTATACGTCTTTTCTAGGGTCTAAAAAATACGAAACGTCACTTTATGATTCGAAGTTAAAATCCTCAAATTTTGTATAATAATGACTTTTTTCACGCTTTTCATGTAGTTTGATATTACGTAAATATATTCATATATACTAATATTTCGATACTATTTCATGTAGTATCACGATATGTGATTTGGCCTTCAAATCTCAGATTTTCGCATAATATTGTATTTTAAGCAAGTTTTCTTGCATTTTGTTTCGTACTAAAAATAATCGAATTCAGCAATATTTTGACGTTTATCATCCCCTTTTTCCTTTATGTGATATAAACAAAATATCATCGAATTAGGCAATATTTTGCCGTTTTTCCACGTTTTTGTTAATTTTCATTTTATTGTTATTAATTCATTAAATATACGATAAAAATAATGGAAACAAACAATTGATCAGAAAATAACCTTAAATACTTCATTTTCAATCATCTATTTGTTTCTCGTTAAAATACTGAATAAGATATTTAAAAGGGAAGAAGTTCTGTTTTTATTTAATATATCGACGTTTCAGCCGGATTAGAACGGTTTTACGTGTACATCTTCCATCGGTAATATAAACCGAAAATCAGGAACATATTAGCTAATTTTAATGAAAACACATTGATTTTAATCATTTGTATTGGAAGCAACATCGTCATATGTCTTTTCATGGATCTAAATAATACGAAACCTCGCTCTATGATTTGAAGTTAAAATCCTCAAATATGGTAATATAGTGACTTTTTTCCCGTTATTCACGTAGTGTGATTTGACGTATATATATTCGTTTTTACCAATATTTCGATACTACTTCATGTTTTCGCACGATATGTGATTTGGCCTTAAAATCTCAGAATTTCGCAAATTTTGCATTTTTACAAAGTTTTCTTGCATTTTGCTGTGTACTAAAAAATCATCGAATTTAGCAATATTTTGACCATTATCATCCCCTTTTCCTTTATGTGATTTAAACAAAATATCATTGAATTAGGCCGTTTTTCCAAGTTTTTGTGAATTTTCAGTTTATTGTTATTAATTCATTATATATACGATAAAAATTATGCAAACACATAATTGATCAGAAAATAACCTTAAATACTTCATTTTCAATCATCTATTTGTTTCTCGTTAAAATACTCAGTAAGATATTTAAAAGGGGAGAAGTTCTGTTTTTATTGCATATATCGACGTTTTAGCCGGATTAGAACGGTTTTACGTGTACATCTTCCATCTGTAATATAAACCGAAAATCAGGAACATTTTAGTTAATTTTAATGAAAACACATTGATTTTTATCATTTGTATTGGAAGCAACATCTTTATACGTTTTTTCTAGGGGCTAAAAAATACGAAACGTCACTCTATGATTCGAAGTTATAATCCTCAAATTTGGTATAATAATGACTTTTTTCACGTTTTTCATGTATTTTGATATTACGTAAATATATTCATTTATACCAATATTTCGATACTATCTCATGTAGTATCACGATATGTGATTTAGCCTTCAAATCTCAGATTTTCGCATAATATTGCATTTTAAGCAAGTTTTCTGGCTTTTTGTTTCGTACTAAAAATCATCGAATAAAGCAATATTTTGACGTTTATCATCCCCTTTTCCTTTATGTGATATAAACAAAATATCATCGAATTAGGCAATATTTTGCTGTTTTTCCACGTTTTTGTGAATTTTCAGTTTATTGCTATTATTTCAATATATATACGATAAAAATGATGCAAACATAATTGATTAGAAATTAACCTTAAACACTTCAATTTCAATCAACTATTTGTTTCTCGTTAAAATACTGAGTAAGATATTGGAAAGGGGAGAAGTTCTGTTTTTATTGCATATATCGACGTCTCAGCCGGATTAGAGCGGTTTTACGTGTACATCTTTCATCGGTAATATAAACGGAAATTCAGGAACATTTTAGTTAAATCTAATGAAAACACATTGATTTTTATTATTTGTATTGGAAACAACATTGTCATATGTCTTTTCTTGGATCTAAATAATACGAAACCTTGCTCTATGATTTGAAGTTAAAATCCTCAAATATGGTAATATAGTGACTTTTTTCACGTTATTCATGTAGTGTGATTTTACGTATATATATTCGTTTTTACCAATATTTCGATACTATTTCATGTTTTCTCACGATATGTGATTTGGCGTTCAAATCTCAGAATTTCGCAAATTTTGCATTTTTAAGCAATTTTTCTTGCATTTTGTTTTGTACTAAAAAATCATGGAATTTAGCAATATTTTGACCTTTATCATCCCCTTTTTCTTTATGTGATTAAAACAAAATATCATCGAATTAGGCCGTTTTTCCACGTTTTTGTGAATTTTCAGTTTATTGTTATTAATTTATTATATATACGATAAAAATTATGCAAACACATAATTCATCAGAAAATAACCTTAAATACTTCATTTTCAATCATCTATTTGTTTCTCGTTAAAATACTGAGTAAGATACTTAAAAGGGGAAAAGTTCTGTTTTTATTGCATATATCGACGTTTCAGCCGGATTAGAACGGTTTTACGTGTACATCTTCTATCGGTAATATAAACCAAAAATCAGGAACATTTCAGTTAATTTTAATGAAAACACATTTATTTTTTTCATTTTTATTGGAAGGAACATCTTTATACGTCTTTTCTTGGGGCTAAAAAATACGAAACATCGCTCTATGATTCGAATTTAAAATCCTCATATTTGGTATAATAATGACTTTTTTCACGTTTTTCATGTAATTTGATATTACGTAAATATATTCATTTTTACCAATATTTCGATACTATTTCATGTAGTATCAAGATATGTGATTTGGCCTTCAAATCTCAGTTTTCGCATAATATTGCATTTTAAGCAAGTTTTCTGGAATTTTGTTTCGTACCTAAAATCATCGAATTCAGTAATATTTTGATGTTTATCACTCCCTTTTCCTTTTTGTAATATAAACAAAATATCATCGAATTAGGCAATATTTTGCTGTTTTTCCACTTTTTTGTGAATTTTCAGTATATTGCTAGTATTTCATTAAATATACGCTAAAAATGATGCAAACATAATTGATTAGAAATTAACCTTAAACACTTCATTTTCAATCAACTATTTGTTTCTCGTTAAAATACTGAGTAAGATATTGGAAAGGGGAGAAGTTCTGTTTTTATTGCATATGTCGACGTCTCAGCCGGATTAGAGCGGTTTTACGTGTACATCTTTCATCGGTAATATAAACGGAAATTCAGGAACATTTTAGGTAATTCTAATGAAAACACATTGATTTTTATTATTTGTATTTGAAACAACATTGTCATATGTCTTTTCTTGGATCTAAATAATACGAAACCTCGCTCTATGATTTTAAGTTAAAATCCTCAAATATGGTAATATAGTGACTTTTTTCACGTTATTCATGTAGTGTAATTTTACGTATATATATTCGTTTTTACCAATATTTCGATACTACTTCATGTTTTCTCACGATATGTGATTTGGCCTTCAAATCTCAGAATTTCGCAAATTTTGCATTTTTAAGCAAGTTTTCTTGCATTTTGTTTCGTACTAAAAAATCATGGAATTTAGCAATATTTTGACCTTTATCATCCCCTTTTTCTTTATGTGATTAAAACAAAATATCATCGAATTAGGCCGTTTTTCCACGTTTTTGTGAATTTTCAGTTTATTGTTATTAATTTATTATATATACGATAAAAATTATGCAAACACATAATTCATCAGAAAATAACCTTAAATACTTCATTTTCAATCATCTATTTGTTTCTCGTTAAAATACTGAGTAAGATACTTAAAAGGGGAAAAGTTCTGTTTTTATTGCATATATCGACGTTTCAGCCGGATTAGAACGGTTTTACGTGTACATCTTCCATCGGTAATATAAACCGAAAATCAGGAACATTTTAGTTAATTTTAATGAAAACACAGTTATTTTTCTCATTTTTCATTGGAAGCAACATCTTTATACGTCTTTTCTAGGGGCTAAAAAATCCGAAACGTCGCTCTATGATTCGAAGTTAAAATCCTCAAATTTGGTATAATAATGACTTTTTTCACGTTTTTCATGTAATTTGATATTACGTAAATATATTCATTTTTTTACCAATATTTCGATACTATTTCATGTAGTATCACGATATGTGATTTGGCCTTCAAATCTCAGTTTTCGCATAATATTGCATTTTAAGCAATTTTCTGGCATTTTGTTTCGTACCTAAAATCATCGAATTCAGTAATATTTTGATGTTTATCATCCCCTTTTCCTTTATGTAATATAAACAAAATATCATCGAATTAGGCAATATTTTCCTGTTTTTCCACTTTTTTGTGAATTTTCAGTATATTGCTAGTATTTCATTAAATATACGCTAAAAATGATGCAAACATAATTGATTAGAAATTAACCTTAAACACTTCATTTTCAATCAACTATTTGTTTCTCGTTAAAATACTGAGTAAGATATTGGAAAGGGGAGAAGTTCTGTTTTTATTGCATATGTCGACGTCTCAGCCGGATTAGAGCGGTTTTACGTGTACATCTTTCATCGGTAATATAAACGGAAATTCAGGAACATTTTAGGTAATTCTAATGAAAACACATTGATTTTTATTATTTGTATTTGAAACAACATTGTCATATGTCTTTTCTTGGATCTAAATAATACGAAACCTCGCTCTATGATTTTAAGTTAAAATCCTCAAATATGGTAATATAGTGACTTTTTTCACGTTATTCATGTAGTGTAATTTTACGTATATATATTCGTTTTTACCAATATTTCGATACTACTTCATGTTTTCTCACGATATGTGATTTGGCCTTCAAATCTCAGAATTTCGCAAATTTTGCATTTTTAAGCAAGTTTTCTTGCATTTTGTTTCGTACTAAAAAATCATGGAATTTAGCAATATTTTGACCTTTATCATCCCCTTTTTCTTTATGTGATTAAAACAAAATATCATCGAATTAGGCCGTTTTTCCACGTTTTTGTGAATTTTCAGTTTATTGTTATTAATTTATTATATATACGATAAAAATTATGCAAACACATAATTCATCAGAAAATAACCTTAAATACTTCATTTTCAATCATCTATTTGTTTCTCGTTAAAATACTGAGTAAGATACTTAAAAGGGGAAAAGTTCTGTTTTTATTGCATATATCGACGTTTCAGCCGGATTAGAACGGTTTTACGTGTACATCTTCCATCGGTAATATAAACCGAAAATCAGGAACATTTTAGTTAATTTTAATGAAAACACAGTTATTTTTCTCATTTTTCATTGGAAGCAACATCTTTATACGTCTTTTCTAGGGGCTAAAAAATCCGAAACGTCGCTCTATGATTCGAAGGTAAAATCCTCAAATTTGGTATAATAATGACTTTTTTCACGTTTTTTCATGTAATTTGATATTACGTAAATATATTCATTTTTTTACCAATATTTCGATACTATTTCATGTAGTATCACGATATGTGATTTGGCCTTCAAATCTCAGTTTTCGCATAATATTGCATTTTAAGCAAGTTTTCTGGCATTTTGTTTCGTACCTAAAATCATCGAATTCAGTAATATTTTGATGTTTATCATCCCCTTTTCCTTTATGTAATATAAACAAAATATCATCGAATTAGGCAATATTTTGCTGTTTTTCCACGTTTTTGTGAATTTTCAGTATATTGCTAGTATTTCATTAAATATACGATACAAATGATGCAAACATAATTGATTTGAAATTAACCTTAAACACTTCATTTTCAATCAACTATTTGTTTCTCGTTAAAATACTGAGTAAGATATTGGAAAGGGGAGAAGTTCTGTTTTTATTGCATATATCGACGTCTCAGCCGGATTAGAACGGTTTTACGTGTACATCTTTCATCGGTAATATAAACGGAAATTCAGGAACATTTTAGTTAAATCTAATGAAAACACATTGATTTTTATTATTTGTATTTGAAACAACATTGTCATATGTCTTTTCTTGGATCTAAATAATACGAAACCTAGCTCTATGATTTGAAGTTAAAATCCTCAAATATGGTAATATAGTGACTTTTTTCACGTTATTCATGTAATGTGATTTTACGTATATATATTCGTTTTTACCAATATTTCGATACTACTTCATGTTTTCTCACGATATGTGATTTGGCCTTCAAATCTCAGAATTTCGCAAATTTTGCATTTTTAAGCAAGTTTTCTTGCAGTTTGTTTTGTACTAAAACATCATCGAATTTTGCAATATTTTGACTTTTATGTGATTTTTCCTTTATGTGATTAAAACAAAATATCATCGAATAAGGCCGTTTTTCCACGTTTTTGTGAATTTTCAGTTTATTGTTATAATTTATTAAATATACGATAAAAATTATGCAAACACATAATTGATCAGAAAATAACCTTAAATACTTCATTTTCAATCATCTATTTGTTTCTCGTTAAAATACTGAGTAAGATATTGGAAAGGGGAGAAGATCTGTTTTTATTGCATATATCGACGTTTCAGCCGGATTAGAACGGTTTTACGTGTACATCTTCTATCGGTAATATAAACCAAAAATCAGGAACATTTCAGTTAATTTTAATGAAAACACATTTATTTTTATCATTTTTATTGGAAGGAACATCTTTATACGTCTTTTCTTGGGGCTAAAAAATACGAAACATCGCTCTATGATTCGAATTTAAAATCCTCATATTTGGTATAATAATGACTTTTTTCACGTTTTTCATGTAATTTGATATTACGTAAATATATTCATTTTTACCAATATTTCAATACTATTTCATGTAGTATCAAGATATGTGATTTGGCCTTCAAATCTCAGTTTTCGCATAATATTGCATTTTAAGCAAGTTTTCTGGCATTTTGTTTCGTACCTAAAATCATCGAATTCAGTAATATTTTGATGTTTATCACTCCCTTTTCCTTTTTGTAATATAAACAAAATATCATCGAATTAGGCAATATTTTGCTGTTTTCCACTTTTTTGTGAATTTTCAGTATATTGCTAGTATTTCATTAAATATACGCTAAAAATGATGCAAACATAATTGATTAGAAATTAACCTTAAACACTTCATTTTCAATCAACTATTTGTTTCTCGTTAAAATACTGAGTAAGATATTGGAAAGGGGAGAAGTTCTGTTTTTATTGCATATGTCGACGTCTCAGCCGGATTAGAGCGGTTTTACGTGTACATCTTTCATCGGTAATATAAACGGAAATTCAGGAACATTTTAGGTAATTCTAATGAAAACACATTGATTTTTATTATTTGTATTTGAAACAACATTGTCATATGTCTTTTCTTGGATCTAAATAATACGAAACCTCGCTCTATGATTTTAAGTTAAAATCCTCAAATATGGTAATATAGTGACTTTTTTCACGTTATTCATGTAGTGTAATTTTACGTATATATATTCGTTTTTACCAATATTTCGATACTACTTCATGTTTTCTCACGATATGTGATTTGGCCTTCAAATCTCAGAATTTCGCAAATTTTGCATTTTTAAGCAAGTTTTCTTGCATTTTGTTTCGTACTAAAAAATCATGGAATTTAGCAATATTTTGACCTTTATCATCCCCTTTTTCTTTATGTGATTAAAACAAAATATCATCGAATTAGGCCGTTTTTCCACGTTTTTGTGAATTTTCAGTTTATTGTTATTAATTTATTATATATACGATAAAAATTATGCAAACACATAATTCATCAGAAAATAACCTTAAATACTTCATTTTCAATCATCTATTTGTTTCTCGTTAAAATACTGATTAAGATACTTAAAAGGGGAAAAGTTCTGTTTTTATTGCATATATCGACGTTTCAGCCGGATTAGAACGGTTTTACGTGTACATCTTCCATCGGTAATATAAACCGAAAATCAGGAACATTTTAGTTAATTTTAATGAAAACACAGTTATTTTTCTCATTTTTCATTGGAAGCAACATCTTTATACGTCTTTTCTAGGGGCTAAAAAATCCGAAACGTCGCTCTATGATTCGAAGTTAAAATCCTCAAATTTGGTATAATAATGACTTTTTTCACGTTTTTCATGTAATTTGATATTACGTAAATATATTCATTTTTTTACCAATATTTCGATACTATTTCATGTAGTATCACGATATGTGATTTGGCCTTCAAATCTCAGTTTTCGCATAATATTGCATTTTAAGCAAGTTTTCTGGCATTTTGTTTCGTACCTAAAATCATCGAATTCAGTAATATTTTGATGTTTATCATCCCCTTTTCCTTTATGTAATTTAAACAAAATATCATCGAATTAGGCAATATTTTCCTGTTTTTCCACGTTTTTGTGAATTTTCAGTATATTGCTAGTATTTCATTAAATATACGATACAAATGATGCAAACATAATTGATTTGAAATTAACCTTAAACACTTCATTTTCAATCAACTATTTGTTTCTCGTTAAAATACTGAGTAAGATATTGGAAAGGGGAGAAGTTCTGTTTTTATTGCATATATCGACGTCTCAGCCGGATTAGAACGGTTTTACGTGTACATCTTTCATCGGTAATATAAACGGAAATTCAGGAACATTTTAGTTAAATCTAATGAAAACACATTGATTTTTATTATTTGTATTTGAAACAACATTGTCATATGTCTTTTCTTGGATCTAAATAATACGAAACCTAGCTCTATGATTTGAAGTTAAAATCCTCAAATATGGTAATATAGTGACTTTTTTCACGTTATTCATGTAATGTGATTTTACGTATATATATTCGTTTTTACCAATATTTCGATACTACTTCATGTTTTCTCACGATATGTGATTTGGCCTTCAAATCTCAGAATTTCGCAAATTTTGCATTTTTAAGCAAGTTTTCTTGCAGTTTGTTTTGTACTAAAACATCATCGAATTTTGCAATATTTTGACTTTTATGTGATTTTTCCTTTATGTGATTAAAACAAAATATCATCGAATAAGGCCGTTTTTCCACGTTTTTGTGAATTTTCAGTTTATTGTTATAATTTATTAAATATACGATAAAAATTATGCAAACACATAATTGATCAGAAAATAACCTTAAATACTTCATTTTCAATCATCTATTTGTTTCTCGTTAAAATACTGAGTAAGATATTGGAAAGGGGAGAAGATCTGTTTTTATTGCATATATCGACGTTTCAGCCGGATTAGAACGGTTTTACGTGTACATCTTCTATCGGTAATATAAACCAAAAATCAGGAACATTTCAGTTAATTTTAATGAAAACACATTTATTTTTATCATTTTTATTGGAAGGAACATCTTTATACGTCTTTTCTTGGGGCTAAAAAATACGAAACATCGCTCTATGATTCGAATTTAAAATCCTCATATTTGGTATAATAATGACTTTTTTCACGTTTTTCATGTAATTTGATATTACGTAAATATATTCATTTTTACCAATATTTCGATACTATTTCATGTAGTATCAAGATATGTGATTTGGCCTTCAAATCTCAGTTTTCGCATAATATTGCATTTTAAGCAAGTTTTCTGGCATTTTGTTTCGTACCTAAAATCATCGAATTCAGTAATATTTTGATGTTTATCACTCCCTTTTCCTTTTTGTAATATAAACAAAATATCATCGAATTAGGCAATATTTTGCTGTTTTCCACTTTTGTGTGAATTTTCAGTATATTGCTAGTATTTCATTAAATATACGCTAAAAATGATGAAACATAATTGATTAGAAATTAACCTTAAACACTTCATTTTCAATCAACTATTTGTTTCTCGTTAAAATACTGAGTAAGATATTGGAAAGGGGAGAAGTTCTGTTTTTATTGCATATGTCGACGTCTCTGCCGGATTAGAGCGGTTTTACGTGTACATCTCTCATCGGTAATATAAACGGAAATTCAGGAACATTTTAGGTAATTCTAATGAAAACACATTGATTTTTATTATTTGTATTTGAAACAACATTGTCATATGTCTTTTCTTGGATCTAAATAATACGAAACCTCGCTCTATGATTTTAAGTTAAAATCCTCAAATATGGTAATATAGTGACTTTTTTCACGTTATTCATGTAGTGTAATTTTACGTATATATATTCGTTTTTACCAATATTTCGATACTACTTCATGTTTTCTCACGATATGTGATTTGGCCTTCAAATCTCAGAATTTCGCAAATTTTGCATTTTTAAGCAAGTTTTCTGGCATTTTGTTTCGTACTAAAAAATCATGGAATTTAGCAATATTTTGACCTTTATCATCCCCTTTTTCTTTATGTGATTAAAACAAAATATCATCGAATTAGGCCGTTTTTCCACGTTTTTGTGAATTTTCAGTTTATTGTTATTAATTTATTATATATACGATAAAAATTATGCAAACACATAATTCATCAGAAAATAACCTTAAATACTTCATTTTCAATCATCTATTTGTTTCTCGTTAAAATACTGAGTAAGATACTTAAAAGGGGAAAAGTTCTGTTTTTATTGCATATATCGACGTTTCAGCCGGATTAGAACGGTTTTACGTGTACATCTTCCATCGGTAATATAAACCGAAAATCAGGAACATTTTAGTTAATTTTAATGAAAACACAGTTATTTTTCTCATTTTTCATTGGAAGCAACATCTTTATACGTCTTTTCTAGGGGCTAAAAAATCCGAAACGTCGCTCTATGATTCGAAGTTAAAATCCTCAAATTTGGTATAATAATGACTTTTTTCACGTTTTTCATGTAATTTGATATTACGTAAATATATTCATTTTTTTACCAATATTTCGATACTATTTCATGTAGTATCACGATATGTGATTTGGCCTTCAAATCTCAGTTTTCGCATAATATTGCATTTTAAGCAAGTTTTCTGGCATTTTGTTTCGTACCTAAAATCATCGAATTCAGTAATATTTTGATGTTTATCATCCCCTTTTCCTTTATGTAATATAAACAAAATATCATCGAATTAGGCAATATTTTGCTGTTTTTCCACGTTTTTGTGAATTTTCAGTATATTGCTAGTATTTCATTAAATATACGATACAAATGATGCAAACATAATTGATTTGAAATTAACCTTAAACACTTCATTTTCAATCAACTATTTGTTTCTCGTTAAAATACTGAGTAAGATATTGGAAAGGGGAGAAGTTCTGTTTTTATTGCATATATCGACGTCTCAGCCGGATTAGAACGGTTTTACGTGTACATCTTTCATCGGTAATATAAACGGAAATTCAGGAACATTTTAGTTAAATCTAATGAAAACACATTGATTTTTATTATTTGTATTTGAAACAACATTGTCATATGTCTTTTCTTGGATCTAAATAATACGAAACCTAGCTCTATGATTTGAAGTTAAAATCCTCAAATATGGTAATATAGTGACTTTTTTCACGTTATTCATGTAATGTGATTTTACGTATATATATTCGTTTTTACCAATATTTCGATACTACTTCATGTTTTCTCACGATATGTGATTTGGCCTTCAAATCTCAGAATTTCGCAAATTTTGCATTTTTAAGCAAGTTTTCTTGCAGTTTGTTTTGTACTAAAACATCATCGAATTTTGCAATATTTTGACTTTTATGTGATTTTTCCTTTATGTGATTAAAACAAAATATCATCGAATAAGGCCGTTTTTCCACGTTTTTGTGAATTTTCAGTTTATTGTTATAATTTATTAAATATACGATAAAAATTATGCAAACACATAATTGATCAGAAAATAACCTTAAATACTTCATTTTCAATCATCTATTTGTTTCTCGTTAAAATACTGAGTAAGATATTGGAAAGGGGAGAAGATCTGTTTTTATTGCATATATCGACGTTTCAGCCGGATTAGAACGGTTTTACGTGTACATCTTCTATCGGTAATATAAACCAAAAATCAGGAACATTTCAGTTAATTTTAATGAAAACACATTTATTTTTATCATTTTAATTGGAAGGAACATCTTTATACGTCTTTTCTTGGGGCTAAAAAATACGAAACATCGCTCTATGATTCGAATTTAAAATCCTCATATTTGGTATAATAATGACTTTTTTCACGTTTTTCATGTAATTTGATATTACGTAAATATATTCATTTTTACCAATATTTCGATACTATTTCATGTAGTATCAAGATATGTGATTTGGCCTTCAAATCTCAGTTTTCGCATAATATTGCATTTTAAGCAAGTTTTCTGGCATTTTGTTTCGTACCTAAAATCATCGAATTCAGTAATATTTTGATGTTTATCACTCCCTTTTCCTTTTTGTAATATAAACAAAATATCATCGAATTAGGCAATATTTTGCTGTTTTCCACTTTTTTGTGAATTTTCAGTATATTGCTAGTATTTCATTAAATATACGCTAAAAATGATGAAACATAATTGATTAGAAATTAACCTTAAACACTTCATTTTCAATCAACTATTTGTTTCTCGTTAAAATACTGAGTAAGATATTGGAAAGGGGAGAAGTTCTGTTTTTATTGCATATGTCGACGTCTCTGCCGGATTAGAGCGGTTTTACGTGTACATCTCTCATCGGTAATATAAACGGAAATTCAGGAACATTTTAGGTAATTCTAATGAAAACACATTGATTTTTATTATTTGTATTTGAAACAACATTGTCATATGTCTTTTCTTGGATCTAAATAATACGAAACCTCGCTCTATGATTTTAAGTTAAAATCCTCAAATATGGTAATATAGTGACTTTTTTCACGTTATTCATGTAGTGTAATTTTACGTATATATATTTGTTTTTACCAATATTTCGATACAACTTCATGTTTTCTCACGATATGTGATTTGGCCTTCAAATCTCAGAATTTCGCAAATTTTGCATTTTTAAGCAAGTTTTCTGGCATTTTGTTTCGTACTAAAAAATCATGGAATTTAGCAATATTTTGACCTTTATCATCCCCTTTTTCTTTATGTGATTAAAACAAAATATCATCGAATTAGGCCGTTTTTCCACGTTTTTGTGAATTTTCAGTTTATTGTTATTAATTTATTATATATACGATAAAAATTATGCAAACACATAATTCATCAGAAAATAACCTTAAATACTTCATTTTCAATCATCTATTTGTTTCTCGTTAAAATACTGAGTAAGATACTTAAAAGGGGAAAAGTTCTGTTTTTATTGCATATATCGACGTTTCAGCCGGATTAGAACGGTTTTACGTGTACATCTTCCATCGGTAATATAAACCGAAAATCAGGAACATTTTAGTTAATTTTAATGAAAACACAGTTATTTTTCTCATTTTTCATTGGAAGCAACATCTTTATACGTCTTTTCTAGGGGCTAAAAAATCCGAAACGTCGCTCTATGATTCGAAGTTAAAATCCTCAAATTTGGTATAATAATGACTTTTTTCACGTTTTTCATGTAATTTGATATTACGTAAATATATTCATTTTTTTACCAATATTTCGATACTATTTCATGTAGTATCACGATATGTGATTTGGCCTTCAAATCTCAGTTTTCGCATAATATTGCATTTTAAGCAAGTTTTCTGGCATTTTGTTTCGTACCTAAAATCATCGAATTCAGTATATATTTTGATGTTTATCATCCCCTTTTCCTTTATGTAATATAAACAAAATATCATCGAATTAGGCAATATTTTGCTGTTTTTCCACGTTTTTGTGAATTTTCAGTATATTGCTAGTATTTCATTAAATATACGATACAAATGATGCAAACATAATTGATTTGAAATTAACCTTAAACACTTCATTTTCAATCAACTATTTGTTTCTCGTTAAAATACTGAGTAAGATATTGGAAAGGGGAGAAGTTCTGTTTTTATTGCATATATCGACGTCTCAGCCGGATTAGAACGGTTTTACGTGTACATCTTTCATCGGTAATATAAACGGAAATTCAGGAACATTTTAGTTAAATCTAATGAAAACACATTGATTTTTATTATTTGTATTTGAAACAACATTGTCATATGTCTTTTCTTGGATCTAAATAATACGAAACCTAGCTCTATGATTTGAAGTTAAAATCCTCATATATGGTAATATAGTGACTTTTTTCACGTTATTCATGTAATGTGATTTTACGTAAATATATTCGTTTTTACCAATATTTCGATACTACTTCATGTTTTCTCACGATATGTGATTTGGCCTTCAAATCTCAGAATTTCGCAAATTTTGCATTTTTAAGCAAGTTTTCTTGCAGTTTGTTTTGTACTAAAACATCATCGAATTTTGCAATATTTTGACTTTTATGTGATTTTTCCTTTATGTGATTAAAACAAAATATCATCGAATAAGGCCGTTTTTCCACGTTTTTGTGAATTTTCAGTTTATTGTTATAATTTATTAAATATACGATAAAAATTATGCAAACACATAATTGATCAGAAAATAACCTTAAATACTTCATTTTCAATCATCTATTTGTTTCTCGTTAAAATACTGAGTAAGATATTGGAAAGGGGAGAAGATCTGTTTTTATTGCATATATCGACGTTTCAGCCGGATTAGAACGGTTTTACGTGTACATCTTCTATCGGTAATATAAACCAAAAATCAGGAACATTTCAGTTAATTTTAATGAAAACACATTTATTTTTATCATTTTTATTGGAAGGAACATCTTTATACGTCTTTTCTTGGGGCTAAAAAATACGAAACATCGCTCTATGATTCGAATTTAAAATCCTCATATTTGGTATAATAATGACTTTTTTCACGTTTTTCATGTAATTTGATATTACGTAAATATATTCATTTTTACCAATATTTCGATACTATTTCATGTAGTATCAAGATATGTGATTTGGCCTTCAAATCTCAGTTTTCGCATAATATTGCATTTTAAGCAAGTTTTCTGGCATTTTGTTTCGTACCTAAAATCATCGAATTCAGTAATATTTTGATGTTTATCACTCCCTTTTCCTTTTTGTAATATAAACAAAATATCATCGAATTAGGCAATATTTTGCTGTTTTCCACTTTTTTGTGAATTTTCAGTATATTGCTAGTATTTCATTAAATATACGCTAAAAATGATGAAACATAATTGATTAGAAATTAACCTTAAACACTTCATTTTCAATCAACTATTTGTTTCTCGTTAAAATACTGAGTAAGATATTGGAAAGGGGAGAAGTTCTGTTTTTATTGCATATGTCGACGTCTCTGCCGGATTAGAGCGGTTTTACGTGTACATCTCTCATCGGTAATATAAACGGAAATTCAGGAACATTTTAGGTAATTCTAATGAAAACACATTGATTTTTATTATTTGTATTTGAAACAACATTGTCATATGTCTTTTCTTGGATCTAAATAATACGAAACCTCGCTCTATGATTTTAAGTTAAAATCCTCAAATATGGTAATATAGTGACTTTTTTCACGTTATTCATGTAGTGTAATTTTACGTATATATATTCGTTTTTACCAATATTTCGATACTACTTCATGTTTTCTCACGATATGTGATTTGGCCTTCAAATCTCAGAATTTCGCAAATTTTGCATTTTTAAGCAAGTTTTCTGGCATTTTGTTTCGTACTAAAAAATCATGGAATTTAGCAATATTTTGACCTTTATCATCCCCTTTTTCTTTATGTGATTAAAACAAAATATCATCGAATTAGGCCGTTTTTCCACGTTTTTGTGAATTTTCAGTTTATTGTTATTAATTTATTATATATACGATAAAAATTATGCAAACACATAATTCATCAGAAAATAACCTTAAATACTTCATTTTCAATCATCTATTTGTTTCTCGTTAAAATACTGAGTAAGATACTTAAAAGGGGAAAAGTTCTGTTTTTATTGCATATATCGACGTTTCAGCCGGATTAGAACGGTTTTACGTGTACATCTTCCATCGGTAATATAAACCGAAAATCAGGAACATTTTAGTTAATTTTAATGAAAACACAGTTATTTTTCTCATTTTTCATTGGAAGCAACATCTTTATACGTCTTTTCTAGGGGCTAAAAAATCCGAAACGTCGCTCTATGATTCGAAGTTAAAATCCTCAAATTTGGTATAATAATGACTTTTTTCACGTTTTTCATGTAATTTGATATTACGTAAATATATTCATTTTTTTACCAATATTTCGATACTATTTCATGTAGTATCACGATATGTGATTTGGCCTTCAAATCTCAGTTTTCGCATAATATTGCATTTTAAGCAAGTTTTCTGGCATTTTGTTTCGTACCTAAAATCATCGAATTCAGTAATATTTTGATGTTTATCATCCCCTTTTCCTTTATGTAATATAAACAAAATATCATCGAATTAGGCAATATTTTGCTGTTTTTCCACGTTTTTGTGAATTTTCAGTATATTGCTAGTATTTCATTAAATATACGATACAAATGATGCAAACATAATTGATTTGAAATTAACCTTAAACACTTCATTTTCAATCAACTATTTGTTTCTCGTTAAAATACTGAGTAAGATATTGGAAAGGGGAGAAGTTCTGTTTTTATTGCATATATCGACGTCTCAGCCGGATTAGAACGGTTTTACGTGTACATCTTTCATCGGTAATATAAACGGAAATTCAGGAACATTTTAGTTAAATCTAATGAAAACACATTGATTTTTATTATTTGTATTTGAAACAACATTGTCATATGTCTTTTCTTGGATCTAAATAATACGAAACCTAGCTCTATGATTTGAAGTTAAAATCCTCAAATATGGTAATATAGTGACTTTTTTCACGTTATTCATGTAATGTGATTTTACGTATATATATTCGTTTTTACCAATATTTCGATACTACTTCATGTTTTCTCACGATATGTGATTTGGCCTTCAAATCTCAGAATTTCGCAAATTTTGCATTTTTAAGCAAGTTTTCTTGCAGTTTGTTTTGTACTAAAACATCATCGAATTTTGCAATATTTTGACTTTTATGTGATTTTTCCTTTATGTGATTAAAACAAAATATCATCGAATAAGGCCGTTTTTCCACGTTTTTGTGAATTTTCAGTTTATTGTTATAATTTATTAAATATACGATAAAAATTATGCAAACACATAATTGATCAGAAAATAACCTTAAATGCTTCATTTTCAATCATCTATTTGTTTCTCGTTAAAATACTGAGTAAGATATTGGAAAGGGGAGAAGATCTGTTTTTATTGCATATATCGACGTTTCAGCCGGATTAGAACGGTTTTACGTGTACATCTTCTATCGGTAATATAAACCAAAAATCAGGAACATTTCAGTTAATTTTAATGAAAACACATTTATTTTTATCATTTTTATTGGAAGGAACATCTTTATACGTCTTTTCTTGGGGCTAAAAAATACGAAACATCGCTCTATGATTCGAATTTAAAATCCTCATATTTGGTATAATAATGACTTTTTTCACGTTTTTCATGTAATTTGATATTACGTAAATATATTCATTTTTACCAATATTTCGATACTATTTCATGTAGTATCAAGATATGTGATTTGACCTTCAAATCTCAGTTTTCGCATAATATTGCATTTTAAGCAAGTTTTCTGGCATTTTGTTTCGTACCTAAAATCATCGAATTCAGTAATATTTTGATGTTTATCACTCCCTTTTCCTTTTTGTAATATAAACAAAATATCATCGAATTAGGCAATATTTTGCTGTTTTCCACTTTTTTGTGAATTTTCAGTATATTGCTAGTATTTCATTAAATATACGCTAAAAATGATGCAAACATAATTGATTAGAAATTAACCTTAAACACTTCATTTTCAATCAACAATTTGTTTCTCGTTAAAATACTGAGTAAGATATTGGAAAGGGGAGAAGTTCTGTTTTTATTGCATATGTCGACGTCTCAGCCGGATTAGAGCGGTTTTACGTGTACATCTTTCATCGGTAATATAAACGGAAATTCAGGAACATTTTAGGTAATTCTAATGAAAACACATTGATTTTTATTATTTGTATTTGAAACAACATTGTCATATGTCTTTTCTTGGATCTAAATAATACGAAACCTCGCTCTATGATTTTAAGTTAAAATCCTCAAATATGGTAATATAGTGACTTTTTTCACGTTATTCATGTAGTGTAATTTTACGTATATATATTCGTTTTTACCAATATTTCGATACTACTTCATGTTTTCTCACGATATGTGATTTGGCCTTCAAATCTCAGAATTTCGCAAATTTTGCATTTTTAAGCAAGTTTTCTTGCATTTTGTTTCGTACTAAAAAATCATGGAATTTAGCAATATTTTGACCTTTATCATCCCCTTTTTCTTTATGTGATTAAAACAAAATATCATCGAATTAGGCCGTTTTTCCACGTTTTTGTGAATTTTCAGTTTATTGTTATTAATTTATTATATATACGATAAAAATTATGCAAACACATAATTCATCAGAAAATAACCTTAAATACTTCATTTTCAATCATCTATTTGTTTCTCGTTAAAATACTGAGTAAGATACTTAAAAGGGGAAAAGTTCTGTTTTTATTGCATATATCGACGTTTCAGCCGGATTAGAACGGTTTTACGTGTACATCTTCCATCGGTAATATAAACCGAAAATCAGGAACATTTTAGTTAATTTTAATGAAAACACAGTTATTTTTCTCATTTTTCATTGGAAGCAACATCTTTATACGTCTTTTCTAGGGGCTAAAAAATCCGAAACGTCGCTCTATGATTCGAAGTTAAAATCCTCAAATTTGGTATAATAATGACTTTTTTCACGTTTTTCATGTAATTTGATATTACGTAAATATATTCATTTTTTTACCAATATTTCGATACTATTTCATGTAGTATCACGATATGTGATTTGGCCTTCAAATCTCAGTTTTCGCATAATATTGCATTTTAAGCAAGTTTTCTGGCATTTTGTTTCGTACCTAAAATCATCGAATTCAGTAATATTTTGATGTTTATCATCCCCTTTTCCTTTATGTAATATAAACAAAATATCATCGAATTAGGCAATATTTTGCTGTTTTTCCACGTTTTTTGTGAATTTTCAGTATATTGCTAGTATTTCATTAAATATACGATACAAATGATGCAAACATAATTGATTTGAAATTAACCTTAAACACTTCATTTTCAATCAACTATTTGTTTCTCGTTAAAATACTGAGTAAGATATTGGAAAGGGGAGAAGTTCTGTTTTTATTGCATATATCGACGTCTCAGCCGGATTAGAACGGTTTTACGTGTACATCTTTCATCGGTAATATAAACGGAAATTCAGGAACATTTTAGTTAAATCTAATGAAAACACATTGATTTTTATTATTTGTATTTGAAACAACATTGTCATATGTCTTTTCTTGGATCTAAATAATACGAAACCTAGCTCTATGATTTGAAGTTAAAATCCTCAAATATGGTAATATAGTGACTTTTTTCACGTTATTCATGTAATGTGATTTTACGTATATATATTCGTTTTTACCAATATTTCGATACTACTTCATGTTTTCTCACGATATGTGATTTGGCCTTCAAATCTCAGAATTTCGCAAATTTTGCATTTTTAAGCAAGTTTTCTTGCAGTTTGTTTTGTACTAAAACATCATCGAATTTTGCAATATTTTGACTTTTATGTGATTTTTCCTTTATGTGATTAAAACAAAATATCATCGAATAAGGCCGTTTTTCACCGTTTTAGTGAATTTTCAGTTTATTGTTATAATTTATTAAATATACGATAAAAATTATGCAAACACATAATTGATCAGAAAATAACCTTAAATACTTCATTTCCAATCATCTATTTGTTTCTCGTTAAAATACTGAGTAAGATATTGGAAAGGGGAGAAGTTCTGTTTTTATTGCATATATCGACGTTTCAGCCGGATTAGAACGGTTTTACGTGTACATCTTCTATCGGTAATATAAACCAAAAATCAGGAACATTTCAGTTAATTTTAATGAAAACACATTTATTTTTATCATTTTTATTGGAAGGAACATCTTTATACGTCTTTTCTTGGGGCTAAAAAATACGAAACATCGCTCTATGATTCGAATTTAAAATCCTCATATTTGGTATAATAATGACTTTTTTCACGTTTTTCATGTAATTTGATATTACGTAAATATATTCATTTTTACCAATATTTCGATACTATTTCATGTAGTATCAAGATATGTGATTTGGCCTTCAAATCTCAGTTTTCGCATAATATTGTATTTTAAGCAAGTTTTCTGGCATTTTGTTTCGTACCTAAAATCATCGAATTCAGTAATATTTTGATGTTTATCACTCCCTTTTCCTTTTTGTAATATAAACAAAATATCATCGAATTAGGCAATATTTTGCTGTTTTTCCACTTTTTTGTGAATTTTCAGTATATTGCTAGTATTTCATTAAATATACGCTAAAAATGATGCAAACATAATTGATTAGAAATTAACCTTAAACACTTCATTTTCAATCAACTATTTGTTTCTCGTTAAAATACTGAGTAAGATATTGGAAAGGGGAGAAGTTCTGTTTTTATTGCATATGTCGACGTCTCAGCCGGATTAGAGCGGTTTTACGTGTACATCTTTCATCGGTAATATAAACGGAAATTCAGGAACATTTTAGGTAATTCTAATGAAAACACATTGATTTTTATTATTTGTATTTGAAACAACATTGTCATATGTCTTTTCTTGGATCTAAATA
This sequence comes from Procambarus clarkii, assembly GCF_040958095.1. Lineage (NCBI taxonomy): Eukaryota > Metazoa > Arthropoda > Malacostraca > Decapoda > Cambaridae > Procambarus > Procambarus clarkii. Next base: position 28,113,478 of record NC_091207.1, read on the forward strand.
ATACGAAACCTCGCTCTATGATTTTAAGTTAAAATCCTCAAATATGATAATATATTGACTTTTTTCACGTTATTCATGTAGTGTAATTTTACGTATATATATTCGTTTTTACCAATATTTCGATACTACTTCATGTTTTCTCACGATATGTGATTTGGCCTTCAAATCTCAGAATTTCGCAAATTTTGCATTTTTAAGCAAGTTTTCTTGCATTTTGTTTCGTACTAAAAAATCATGGAATTTAGCAATATTTTGACCTTTATCATCCCCTTTTTCTTTATGTGATTAAAACAAAATATCATCGAATTAGGCCGTTTTTCCACGTTTTTGTGAATTTTCAGTTTATTGTTATTAATTTATTATATATACGATAAAAATTATGCAAACACATAATTCATCAGAAAATAACCTTAAATACTTCATTTTCAATCATCTATTTGTTTCTCGTTAAAATACTGAGTAAGATACTTAAAAGGGGAAAAGTTCTGTTTTTATTGCATATATCGACGTTTCAGCCGGATTAGAACGGTTTTACGTGTACATCTTCCATCGGTAAGATAAACCGAAAATCAGGAACATTTTAGTTAATTTTAATGAAAACACAGTTATTTTTCTCATTTTTCATTGGAAGCAACATCTTTATACGTCTTTTCTAGGGGCTAAAAAATCCGAAACGTCGCTCTATGATTCGAAGTTAAAATCCTCAAATTTGGTATAATAATGACTTTTTTCACGTTTTTCATGTAATTTGATATTACGTAAATATATTCATTTTTTTACCAATATTTCGATACTATTTCATGTAGTATCACGATATGTGATTTGGCCTTCAAATCTCAGTTTTCGCATAATATTGCATTTTAAGCAAGTTTTCTGGCATTTTGTTTCGTACCTAAAATCATCGAATTCAGTAATATTTTGATGTTTATCATCCCCTTTTCCTTTATGTAATATAAACAAAATATCATCGAATTAGGCAATATTTTGCTGTTTTTCCACGTTTTTGTGAATTTTCAGTATATTGCTAGTATTTCATTAAATATACGATACAAATGATGCAAACATAATTGATTTGAAATTAACCTTAAACACTTCATTTTCAATCAACTATTTGTTTCTCGTTAAAATACTGAGTAAGATATTGGAAAGGGGAGAAGTTCTGTTTTTATTGCATATATCGACGTCTCAGCCGGATTAGAACGGTTTTACGTGTACATCTTTCATCGGTAATATAAACGGAAATTCAGGAACATTTTAGTTAAATCTAATGAAAACACATTGATTTTTATTATTTGTATTTGAAACAACATTGTCATATGTCTTTTCTTGGATCTAAATAATACGAAACCTAGCTCTATGATTTGAAGTTAAAATCCTCAAATATGGTAATATAGTGACTTTTTTCACGTTATTCATGTAATGTGATTTTACGTATATATATTCGTTTTTACCAATATTTCGATACTACTTCATGTTTTCTCACGATATGTGATTTGGCCTTCAAATCTCAGAATTTCGCAAATTTTGCATTTTTAAGCAAGTTTTCTTGCAGTTTGTTTTGTACTAAAACATCATCGAATTTTGCAATATTTTGACTTTTATGTGATTTTTCCTTTATGTGATTAAAACAAAATATCATCGAATAAGGCCGTTTTTCCACGTTTTAGTGAATTTTCAGTTTATTGTTATAATTTATTAAATATACGATAAAAATTATGCAAACACATAATTGATCAGAAAATAACCTTAAATACTTCATTTCCAATCATCTATTTGTTTCTCGTTAAAATACTGAGTAAGATATTGGAAAGGGGAGAAGTTCTGTTTTTATTGCATATATCGACGTTTCAGCCGGATTAGAACGGTTTTACGTGTACATCTTCTATCGGTAATGTAAACCAAAAATCAGGAACATTTCAGTTAATTTTAATGAAAACACATTTATTTTTATCATTTTTATTGGAAGGAACATCTTTATACGTCTTTTCTTGGGGCTAAAAAATACGAAACATCGCTCTATGATTCGAATTTAAAATCCTCATATTTGGTATAATAATGACTTTTTTCACGTTTTTCATGTAATTTGATATTACGTAAATATATTCATTTTTACCAATATTTCGATACTATTTCATGTAGTATCAAGATATGTGATTTGGCCTTCAAATCTCAGTTTTCGCATAATATTGTATTTTAAGCAAGTTTTCTGGCATTTTGTTTCGTACCTAAAATCATCGAATTCAGTAATATTTTGATGTTTATCACTCCCTTTTCCTTTTTGTAATATAAACAAAATATCATCGAATTAGGCAATATTTTGCTGTTTTTCCACTTTTTTGTGAATTTTCAGTATATTGCTAGTATTTCATTAAATATACGCTAAAAATGATGCAAACATAATTGATTAGAAATTAACCTTAAACACTTCATTTTCAATCAACTATTTGTTTCTCGTTAAAATACTGAGTAAGATATTGGAAAGGGGAGAAGTTCTGTTTTTATTGCATATGTCGACGTCTCAGCCGGATTAGAGCGGTTTTACGTGTACATCTTTCATCGGTAATATAAACGGAAATTCAGGAACATTTTAGGTAATTCTAATGAAAACACATTGATTTTTATTATTTGTATTTGAAACAACATTGTCATATGTCTTTTCTTGGATCTAAATAATACGAAACCTCGCTCTATGATTTTAAGTTAAAATCCTCAAATATGGTAATATAGTGACTTTTTTCACGTTATTCATGTAGTGTAATTTTACGTATATATATTCGTTTTTACCAATATTTCGATACTACTTCATGTTTTCTCACGATATGTGATTTGGCCTTCAAATCTCAGAATTTCGCAAATTTTGCATTTTTAAGCAAGTTTTCTTGCATTTTGTTTCGTACTAAAAAATCATCGAATTTAGCAATATTTTGACCTTTATCATCCCCTTTTTCTTTATGTGATTAAAACAAAATATCATCGAATTAGACCGTTTTTCCACGTTTTGTGAATTTTCAGTTTATTGTTATTAATTTATTAAATATACGATAAAAATTATGCAAACACATAATTGATCATAAAATAACCTTAAATACTTCATTTTCAATCATCTATTTGTTTCTCGTTAAAATACTGAGTAAGATATTGGAAAGGGGAGAAGTTCTGTTTTTATTGCATATATCGACGTTTCAGCCGGATTAGAACGGTTTTACGTGTACATCTTCCATCGGTAATATAAACCAAAAATCAGGAACATTTCAGTTAATTTTAATGAAAACACATTTATTTTTATCATTTTTATTGGAAGGAACATCTTTATACGTCTTTTCTTGGGGCTAAAAAATACGAAACATCGCTCTATTATTCGAATTTAAAATCCTCATATTTGGTATAATAATGACTTTTTTCACGTTTTTCATGTAATTTGATATTACGTAACTATATTCATTTTTACCAATATTTCGATACTATTTCATGTAGTATCACGATATGTGATTTAGCCTACAAATCTCAGATTTTCGCATAATATTGCATTTTAAGCAAGTTTTCTGGCTTTTTGTTTCGTACTAAAAATCATCGAATTCAGCAATATTTTGACGTTTATCATCCCCTTTTCCTTTATGTGATATAAACAAAATATCATCGAATTAGGCAATATTTTGCTGTTTTTCCACGTTTTTGTGAATTTTCAGTTTATTGCTATTATTTCATTGAATATACGATAAAAATGATGCAAACATAATTGATTAGAAATTAACCTTAAACACTTCAATTTCAATCAACTATTTGTTTCTCGTTAAAATACTGAAAAAGATATTGGAAAGGGGAGAAGTTCTGTTTTTATTGCATATATCGACGTTTCAGCCGGATTAGAGCGGTTTTACGTGTACATCTTCCATCGGTAATATAAACCGAAAATCAGGAACATTTTAGTTAATTTTAATGAAAACACATTTATTTTTATCATTTGTATTGGATGCAACATATTTATACGTCTTTTCTAAGGGCTAAAAATACGAAACGTCACTCTATGATTCGAAGTTATATTCCTCAAATTTGGTATAATAATGATTTTTCACGTTTTTCATGTAGTTTGATATTACGTAAATATATTCATTTTACCAATATTTCGATACTATTCAATGTAGTATCACGATATGTGATTTGGCCTTCAAATCTCAGTTTTCGCATAATATTGCATTTTGAGCAAGTTTTCTTGTATTTTATTTCGTACTAAAAATCATCGAATTCAGCAATATTTTGATGTTTATCATCCCCTTTTCCTTTATGCGATATAAACAAAATATCATCGAATTAGGCAATATTTTGCTGTTTTTCCACGTTTTTGTGAATTTTCAGTATATTGCTATTATTTCATTAAATATACGATAAAAATGATGCAAACATAATTGATTAGAAATTAACCTTAAACACTTCATTTTCAATCAACTATTTGTTTTTCGTTAAAATACTGAGTAAGATATTGGAAAGGGGAGAAGTTCTGTTTTTATTGCATATATATTACTCTCTTAAGGCTCTGCATCCCTCTCATAAGCCTCTGCCTCACTCTCTTAAGCCTCTGCATCACACTCTTGAGCCTCTGCATCCCTCACTTGAGCCTCTGCATCACTCTCTTCAGCCTCTTCATCCCTCTCTTGAGCCTCTGCAACACTCTCATCAGCCTCTGCATCACTCTCTTAAGCCTCTGAATCCCTCTCTTGAGGCCTCTGCATAACTCTCTCGAGCCTCTGCATCACTCTCTTGATTCTCTGCATCTCTCTCGTAAGCCTCTACATCACTCTCTTGATCCTCTGCATCACTCTCTTGAACCTGTGCATCACTCTCTTGAGTCTCTGCATAACTCTCATTAGCCTCTGCATCCCTCTCTTGAGCCTTTGCATCACTCTCTTAAGCCCCTGCATCCCTCTCTTGAGCTTTTGCATCACTTCCAAGAGCCTCTGCATCCCTCTCTTGTGCCACTGCATCCCTCACTTGAGCCTCAGCATCCCTCTCTTGAACCTCTGCATCCCTCTATTGGGCCTCTGCATCCCTCTCTTGAGCCTCTGCATCCCTCTCTTAAGCCTCTGCAACACTCTCTTCAGCCTCTTTATCACTCTTTTAAGCCTCTGCATCCCTCTCTTGAGCCTCTGCGTCACTCTCAAGACCCTCTGCATCCCTCTCTTGTGCCTCTGCATCCCTCACTTGAGCCTTTGCATCCCTCCCTTAAGCCACTGCTTCCCTCTCTTGAGCCTCTGCATCCATCTCTTGAGCCTCTGCATCCCTCTCTTGAGCCCCGGCATCCCTCTCTTGAGCCTATGCATCCCTCGCTTGAGCCTCTGCATAGCTCTCTTAAGCCTCTGCATCACTCTTTTAAGCCTCTGCATCACTCTTCTAAGCCTCTGCATCACTCTCCTGAGCCTCTGCATAACTCTCTTGATCCTCTGCATCACTCTCTTGAGCCTCTGCATCCCTTTCTTGAGCCTCTGCAACACTCTCTTGAGCCTCTGCATCACTCTCCTAAGCCTCTGAATCCGTCTCTTGAGGCCTCTGCATCACTCTCTCGAGCCTCTGCATCACTCTCTTGATCCTCTGCATCACTCTCTTGGGCCTCTGCATCACTCTCTTGAGCCTCTGTATCACTCTCTAGAGCCTCTGCATCACTCTCTTCAGCCTCTGCATCACTCTCATAGGCCTCTGCTTCCCTCTCTTGATCCTCTGCATCACTCTCTTGAGCCTCTGCATCACTCTGTTGATCCTCTGCATCACTCTCTTGAGCCTCTGCATCCCTCTCTTGAGCCTCTGCATCCCTCTCTTAAGCCTCTGCAACACTCTCTTCAGCCTCTTTAGCACTCTCTTAAGCCTCTGCATCCCTCTCATGAGCCTCTGCAGTCCTCTCTTGATCCTTTGCATCACTCTCTTATGCCCCTGCATCCCTCTCTTGGGCCTTTGCATCACTTCCAAGAGCCTCTGCATCCCTCTCTTGTGCCACTGCATCCCTCACTTGAGCCTCTGCATCCCTCTTTTGAGCCTCTGCTTCCCTCACTTGAGTCTCTTCATCCCTCTCGTGAGCCTCTGCATCCCTCTCTTGAGCCTCTTCATCCCTCTCTTAAGCCTTCAGGCTTCTCCCTCTCTCAAGTTATCCCAAACATCCCAAATTCGACCCTTGAGCGATATTTTGGAGCCAAATTCTGGCTCTTTGCACATATTCGCAGTTTAAAATTACGACATTTTATACCGAAAATATGTCAATTACTAATAGCGGCGATAGATCACATTTTGCCCAAATCCCCCATGCAGTTTTCAAAATATCCCAAACATCCCAAATTCGACACTTGAGCCATATTTTGGAGGCAAATTCTGGATCTCGGCACGTATTCGCCGTGAATTTTCTGTTTATTGTTAATAATTTATTATATATACGATAAAAATGATGCAAACACATAATTTATTAGAAATTAACCATAAATACCTCATTTTCAATCAACTATTGGTTTCTCTTTAAAATACTGAGTAAGATATTGAAAAGGGGAGAAGTTCGGTTGTTATGGAATATATCGACGTTTCAGCCGGAATAGAGCGGTTGTACGGTTACATCTTCCATCGTTAATATAAACGGAAAATCAGGAACATTTTAGTTAATTATAAAGAAAACACATTGATTTTTATCATTTGTAATGGAAACAACATTTGCATGTCTTTTCTAGGATCTAAATAATACGATACCTCGCTCTATGATATTAAGTTAAAATCATCAAATTTGGTAATATGGTGACTTTTTTCACGTTTTTCACATAGTGTGATTTTACTTAAATATATATTCGTTTATACCAATATTTCGATACTAATTAATGTTTTCTCACGATATGTGATTTGGCCTTCAAATTTCAGAATTTCGCATAATATTGTATTTTCAAGCTAGTGTTCTTGCATTTTGTTTTCTACTAAAAATCACGAAATTTAGCAATATTTTGACGTTTATTATCCCCTTTTCCTTTATGTGATTTAAACAAAATATCATCGAAATAGGCAATATTTTGCCGTTTATCAACGTTTTTGAGAATTTTCAGTTTATATTTAATAATTCATTATATATGCGATAAACATATTGTAAACACCTAATTTATTTGAAATTAACCTTAAATACTTCATTTTCAATCAACTATTTGTTTCTCGTTAAAATACTGAGTAAGGTATTATGTAAATATATTCGTTTTTACCAATATTTCGATACTACTTCATGTTTTCTCACGATTTGTGATTTGTCCTTTAAATCTCCGAATTTTGCATAATATTGCGTTTTTAAGCAAGTTTTCTTGCATTTTCTTTTGTACAAAAAATCATCGAATTTAGCAATATTTTGACGTTTATCGTCCCCTTTTCCTTTATGCAATTTAAACAAAATATCATCGAATTGGGCAATGATTTTTCGTTTTTCAACGTTTTTGTGAATTTTCAGTTTATTGGTAATAATAAGTTCTATTTTATTGCATATATCGACGTTTCAGCCGGATTAGAGCGGTTTTACGTGTACATCTTCCATCGGTATTATAAACGGAAAATCAGGAACATTTTAGTTAATTCTAATAAAAAATTACATTGATTTTTATCATTTGTATTGGAAACAACATTTCTATATGTCTTTTCGTGGATCTCAATATTACGAAACCTCGCTTTATGATTTGAATTTAAAATCCTCAAATTTGGTAAAATAGCATTTTTTTTTTTACGTTTTTCATGTAGTGTGACTTTCCGAAAATATATTCGTTTTACCAATATTTCGATACTACTTCATGTTTTCTCACGATATGTGATTTGGCCTTCAAATCTCAGAATTTCGCAAATTTTGCATTTATAAGCAAGTTTTCTTGCATTTTGTTTTCTACTAAAAATCATCGTATTTAGCAATGACGTAATATAAAATGACGTAATTTCAAATTGCGAATACGTGCAGAGAGCCCGAATTTGGCTCCAAAATATGGCTCAAGCGTCGAATTTGGGATGTTTGGGATATTTTGAAAACTGCAGCTAGGGTTTTGGCAAAATGTGATCCATCGCCGTTTTCAGTAATTGGCATATTTTCGGTAAAAAAAGTCGCAATTTCAAACTGCGAATACGTGCAGAGAGCCAGAATTTGGCTCCAAAATATGGCTCAAGCGTTGAATCTGGGATGTTTGGATATTTTGGAAACTGCAGGGAAGGTTTGGGCAAAATGTGATCCATCGCCGCTCTCAGTAATTGGCATATTTTCAGTATAAAAAGTCGTAAATTCACACTGCGAATACGTGCAGAGAGCTAGAATTTGGCTCCAAAATATGGCTCAAGCGTTGAATTTGGGATGTTTGGGATATTTTGGAAACTGCAGGGAGAGTTTTGGCAAAATGTGATCCATCGCCGCTTTCAGTAATTGGCATATTTTCGGTATAAAAAGTCGTAATTTCAAACTGCGAATACGTGCAGAGAGCCAGAATTTGGCTCCAAAATATGTCTCAAGCGTCGAATTTGGGATGTTTGCTATATTTTGAAAACTGCAGGGGGGGGGGGCAAAATGTGACCTATTGCTGCTCTCAGCAATTGAAATATTTTCGGTAAAAAATGTCGTAATTTCAAACTGCGAATATGTACAGAGAACCAGAATTTGGCTCCAAAATATGGCTCAAGAGTCGAATTTGGGATGCTTGGGACAATTTGAAAACTTCAGAGAGGGTTTGTGCAAAATGTGATCCATCGCCGCTTTCAGTAATTGGCATATTTTTGGTATAAAATTCGTAATTTCAAACTGGGAATACATGCAGAGAGCCAGAATTTGGCTCCAAAATATGGCTCAAGCCTCGAATTTGGGATGTTTGCTATATTTTGAAAACTGCATGGAGGGTTTTGGCAAAGTGTGATTCATCGCCGCTCTCAGTAAATGGCATATTATCGGTATAAAAAGACGTAATTTCAAACTGCGAATACTTGCAGAGAGCCCGAATTTGGCTTCAAAATATGGCTCAAGCGTCGAATTTGGGATGTTTGGGATATTTTGAAACCTGCAGAGAGGGTTTCTTCAAAATGTGGTCCATCACTGCTTTTAGTAATTGGCATATTTTCGTTATAAAAAGTCGTAATTTCAAACAACGAATACATGCAGAAATACGTGTACATCAGCCATCGGTAATATAAACCGAAAATCAGGAACATTTTAGTTAATTTTAATGAAAACACATTTATTTTTATTATTTGTATTGGATGCAACATCTTTATACGTCTTTTCTAAGGGCTAAAAAATATGATACGTCACTCTATGATTCGAAGTTATAATCCTCAAATTTGGTATAATAATGACGTTTTTCACGTTTTTCATGTAGTTTGATATTACGTAAATATATTCATTTTACCAATATTTCGATACTATTTCATGTAGTATCACGATATGTGATTTGGCCTTCATATCTCAGATTTTCGCATAATATTGCATTTTAGGCAAGTTTTCTGGCTTTTTGTTTCGTACTAAAAATCATCGAATTCAGCAATATTTTGACGTTTATCATCCCCTTTTCCTTTATGTGATATAAACAAAATATCATCGAATTAGGCAATATTTTGCTGTTTTTCCACGTTTTTGTGAATTTTCAGTTTATTGCTTTTATTTCATTAAATATACGATAAAAATGATGCAAACATAATTGATTAGAAATTAACCTTATACACTTCATTTTCAATCAACTATTTGTTTCTCGTTAAAATACTGAGTAAGATATTGGAAAGGGGAGAAGTTCTGTTTTTATTGCATATATCGACGTCACAGCCGGATTAGAGCGGTTTTACGTGTACATCTTTCATCGGTAATATAAACGGAAATTCAGGAACATTTTAGGTAATTCTAATGAAAACACATTGATTTTTATTGTTTGTATTTGAAACAACATTGTCATATGTCTTTTCTTGGATCTAAATAATACGAAACCTCGCTCTATGATTTGAAGTTAATATCCTCAAATATGGTAATATAGTGACTTTTTTCACGTTATTCATATAGTGTAATTTTACGTATATATATTCGTTTTTACCAATATTTCGATACTACTTCATGTTTTCTCACAATATGTGATTTGGCCTTCAAATCTCAGAATTTCGCCAATTTTGCATTTTTAAGCAAGATTTCTTGCATTTTGTTTTGAACTAAAAAATCATCGAATTTAGCAATATTTTGACCTTTATCATCCCCTTTTTCTTTATGTGATTAAAACAAAATATCATCGAATTAGACCGTTTTTCCACGTTTTTGTGAATTTTCAGTTTATTGTTAATAATTTATTAAATATACGATAAAAATTATGCAAACACATAATTCATCAGAAAATAACCTTAAATACTTCATTTTCAATCATCTATTTGTTTCTCGTTAAAATACTGAGTAAGATATTTAAAAGGGGAGAAGTTCTGTTTTTATTGCATATATCGACGTTTCAGCCGGATTAGAACCGTTTTACGTGTACATCTTCCATCGGTAATATAAACCGAAAATCAGGAACATTTTAGTTAATTTTATTGAAAACACATTTATTTTTATCATTTTTCATTGGAAGCAACATCTTTATACGTCTTTTCTAGGGGCTAAAAAATCCGAAACGTCGCTTTATGATTCGAAGTTAAAATCCTTAAATTTGGTATAATAATGACTTTTTTCACGTTTTTCATGTAATTTGATATTACGTAAATATATTCATTTTTTCCAATATTTCGATACTATTTCATGTAGTATCACGATATGTGATTTGGCCTTCAAATCTCAGTTTTCGCATAATATTGCATTTTAAGCAAGTTTTCTGGCATTTTGTTTCGTACCTAAAATCATCGAATTCAGTAATATTTTGATGTTTATCATCCAATTTCCTTTATGTAATATAAACAAAATATCATCGAATTAGGCAATATTTTGCTGTTTTTCCACGTTTTTGAGAATTTTCAGTATATTGCTAGTATTTCATTAAATATACGATAAAAATGATGCAAACATAATTGATTAGAAATTAACCTTAAACACTTAATTTTCAATCAACTATTTGTTTCTCGTTAAAATACTGAGTAAGATATTGGAAAGGGGAGAAGTTCTGTTTTTATTGCATATATCGAAGTTTCAGCCGGATTAGAGCGGTTTTACGAGTACATCTTCCATCGGTAATATAAACGGAAATTCAGGAACATTTTAGTTAATTCTAATGAAAACACATTGATTTTTATCATTTGTATTTGAAACAACATTGTCATATGTCTTCTCTTTGATCTAAATAATACGAAACCTCGCTCTATGATTTGAAGTTAAAATCCTCCAATATGGAAATATAGTGACTTTTTTCTCGTTATTCATGTAGTGTGATTTTACGTATATATATTCGCTTTTACCAATATTTTGATACTACTTCATGTTTTCTCACGATATGTGATTTGGCCTTCAAATCTCAGAATTTCGCAAATTTTGCATTTTTAGCAAGTTTTCTTGCATTTTGTTGTGTACTAAAAAATCATCGAAATTAGCAATATTTTGACCATTATCATCCCCTTTTCCTTTATGTGATTTAAACAATATATCATTGAATTAGGCCGTTTTTCCATGTTTTTGTGAATTTTCAGTTTATTGTTATTAATTCATTATATATAAATTTTCTGTTTATTGTTAATAATTTATTATATATACGATAAAAATGATGCAAACACATAATTTATTAGAAATTAACCATAAATACCTCATTTTCAATCAACTATTGGAGTCTCTTTAAATACTGAGTAAGATATTGAAAAGGGGAGAAGTTCGGTTGTTATGGAATATATCGACGTTTCAGCCGGAATAGAGCGGTTGTACGGTTACATCTTCCATCGTTAATATAAACGGAAAATCAGGAACATTTTAGTTAATTATAAAGAAAACACATTGATTTTTATCATTTGTAATGGAAACAACATTTGCATGTCTTTCCTAGGATCTAAATAATACGATACCTCGCTCTATGATATTAAGTTAAAATCATCAAATTTGGTAATATGGTGACTTTTTTCACGTTTTTCACATAGTGTGATTTTACTTAAATATATATTCGTTTATACCAATATTTCGATACTACTTAATGTTTTCTCACGATATGTGATTTGGCCTTCAAATTTCAGAATTTCGCATAATATTGTATTTTCAAGCAAGTGTTCTTGCATTTTGTTTTCTACTAAAAATCACGAAATTTAGCAATATTTTGACGTTTATTATCCCCTTTTCCTTTATGTGATTTAAACAAAATATCATCGAAATAGGCAATATTTTGCCGTTTATCAACGTTTTTGAGAATTTTCAGTTTATATTTAATAATTCATTATATATACGATAAACATATTGTAAACACCTAATTTATTTGAAATTAACCTTAAATACTTCATTTTCAATCAACTATTTGTTTCTTGTTAAAATACTGAGTAAGGTATTACGTAAATATATTCGTTTTTACCAATATTTCGATACTACTTCATGTTTTCTCACGATTTGTGATTTGTCCTTTAAATCTCCGAATTTTGCATAATATTGCGTTTTTAAGCAAGTTTTCTTGCATTTTCTTTTGTACAAAAAATCATCGAATTTAGCAATATTTTGACGTTTATCGTCCCCTTTTCCTTTATGCAATTTAAACAAAATATCATCGAATTAGGCAATGATTTTTCGTTTTTCAACGTTTTTGTGAATTTTCAGTTTATTGGTAATAATAAGTTCTATTTTATTGCATATATCGACGTTTCAGCCGGATTAGAGCGGTTTTACGTGTACATCTTCCATCGGTATTATAAACGGAAAATCAGGAACATTTTAGTTAATTCTAATAAAAAATTACATTGATTTTTATCATTTGTATTGGAAACAACATTTCTATATGTCTTTTCGTGGATCTCAATATTACGAAACCTCGCTTTATGATTTGAAGTTAAAATCCTCAAATTTGGTAATATAGCAATTTTTCTTTGCGTTTTTCATGTAGAGTGACTTTCCGAAAATATATTCGTTTTACCAATATTTCGATACTACTTCATGTTTTCTCACGATATGTGATTTGGCCTTCAAATCTCAGAATTTCGCAAATTTTGCATTTATAAGCAAGTTTTCTTGCATTTTGTTTTGTACTAAAAATCATCGTATTTAGCAATGACGTAATATAAAATGACGTAATTTCAAATTGCGAATACGTGCAGAGAGCCCGAATTTGGCTCCAAAATATGGCTCAAGCGTCGAATTTGGGATGTTTGGGATATTTTGAAAACTGCAGGGGGGGGGGGGGGTTGGGCAAAATGTGACCTATCACTGCTTTCAGTAATTGGTATATTTTCAGTATAAAAAGTCGTAATTTCAATCAGCGAATACGTGCAGAGGGCCAGAATATGGCTCCAAAATAAGGCTCAAGGGTCGAATTTGGGATGTTTGGGATATTTTGAAAACTGCAGCTAGGGTTTTGGCAAAATGTGATCCATCGCCGTTTTCAGTAATTGGCATATTTTCGGTATAAAAAGTCGCAATTTCAAACTGCGAATAAGTGCAGAGAGCCAGAATTTGGCTCCAAAATATGGCTCAAGCGTTGAATCTGGGATGTTTGGATATTTTGGAAACTGCAGGGAAGGTTTGGGCAAAATGTGATCCATCGCCGCTCTCAGTAATTGGCATATTTTCAGTATAAAAAGTCGTAAATTCACACTGCGAATACGTGCAGAGAGCTAGAATTTGGCTCCAAAATATGGCTCAAGCGTTGAATTTGGGATGTTTGGGATATTTTGGAAACTGCAGGGGGGGGGGGCAAAATGTGACCTATTGCTGCTCTCAGCAATTGAAATATTTTCGGTAAAAAATGTCGTAATTTCAAACTGCGAATATGTACAGAGAGCCAGAATTTGGCTCCAAAATATGGCTCAAGAGTCGAATTTGGGATGCTTGGGACAATTTGAAAACTTCAGAGAGGGTTTGTGCAAAATGTGATCCATCGCCGCTTTCAGTAATTGGCATATTTTTGGTATAAAATTCGTAATTTTAAACTGGGAATACATGCAGAGAGCCAGAATTTGGCTCCAAAATATGGCTCAAGCTTCGAATTTGGGATGTTTGCTATATTTTGAAAACTGCATGGAGGGTTTTGGCAAAGTGTGATTCATCGCCGCTCTCAGTAAATGGCATATTATCGATATAAAAAGACGTAATTTCAAACTGCGAATACTTGCAGAGAGCCCGAATTTGGCTTCAAAATATGGCTCAAGCGTCGAATTTGGGATGTTTGGGATATTTTGAAACCTGCAGAGAGGGTTTCTTCAAAATGTGGTCCATCACTAGTTTTAGTAATTGGCATATTTTCGTTATAAAAAGTCGTAATTTCAAACAACGAATACATGCAGAAATACGTGTACATCTTCCATCGGTAATATAAACCGAAAATCAGGAACATTTTAGTTAATTTTAATGAAAACACATTTATTTTTATTATTTGTATTGGATGCAACATCTTTATACGTCTTTTCTAAGGGCTAAAAAATACGATACGTCACTCTATGATTCGAAGTTATAATCCTCAAATTTGGTATAATAATGACTTTTTCACGTTTTTCATGTAGTTTGATATTACGTAAATATATTCATTTTACCAATATTTCGATACTATTTCATGTAGTATCACGATATGTGATTTGGCCTTCATATCTCAGATTTTCGCATAATATTGCATTTTAGGCAAGTTTTCTGGCTTTTTGTTTCGTACTAAAAATCATCGAATTCAGCAATATTTTGACGTTTATCATCCCCTTTCCCTTTATGTGATATAAACAAAATATCATCGAATTAGGCAATATTTTGCTGTTTTTCCACGTTTTTGTGAATTTTCAGTTTATTGCTTTTATTTCATTAAATATACGATAAAAATGATGCAAACATAATTGATTAGAAATTAACCTTATACACTTCATTTTCAATCAACTATTTGTTTCTCGTTAAAATACTGAGTAAGATATTGGAAAGGGGAGAAGTTCTGTTTTTATTGCATATATCGACGTCACAGCCGGATTAGAGCGGTTTTATGTGTACATCTTTCATCGGTAATATAAACGGAAATTCAGGAACATTTTAGTTAATTCTAATGAAAACACATTGATTTTTATTATTTGTATTTGAAACAACATTGTCATATGTCTTTTCTTGGATCTAAATAATACGAAACCTCGCTCTATGATTTGAAGTTAATATCCTCAAATATGGTAATATAGTGACTTTTTTCACGTTATTCATATAGTGTAATTTTACGTATATATATTCGTTTTTACCAATATTTCGATACTACTTCATGTTTTCTCACGATATGTGATTTGGCCTTCAAATCTCAGAATTTCGCAAATTTTGCATTTTTAAGCAAGTTTTCTTGCATTTTGTTTTGTACTAAAAAATCATCGAATTTAGCAATATTTTGACCTTTATCATCCCCTTTTTCTTTATGTGATTAAAACAAAATATCATCGAATTAGACCGTTTTTTCCACGTTTTTGTGAATTTTCAGTTTATTGTTATTAATTTATTAAATATGCGATAAAAATTATGCAAACACATAATTCATCAGAAAATAACCTTAAATACTTCATTTTCAATCATCTATTTGTTTCTCGTTAAAATACTTAGTAAGATATTTAAAAGGGGAGAAGTTCTGTTTTTATTGCATATATCGACGTTTGAGCCGGATTACAACGGTTTTACGTGTTCATCTTCCATCGGTAATATAAACCGAAAATCAGGAACATTTTAGTTAATTTTATTGAAAACACATTTATTTTTATCATTTTTCATTGGAAGCAACATCTTTATACGTCTTTTCTAGGGGCTAAAAAATCCGAAACGTCGCTTTATGATTCGAAGTTAAAATCCTCAAATTTGGTATAATAATGACTTTTTTCGCGTTTTTCATGTAATTTGATATTACGTAAATATATTCATTTTTACCAATATTTCGATACTATTTCATGTAGTATCACGATATGTGATTTGGCCTTCAAATCTCAGTTTTCGCATAATATTGCATTTTAAGCAAGTTTTCTGGCTTTTTGTTTCGTACTAAAAATCGTCGAATTCAGCAATATTTTGACGTTTATCATCCCTTTTTCCTTTATGTGATATAAACAAAATATCATCGAATTAGGCAATATTATGCTGTTTTTCAACGTTTTTGTGAATTTTCAGTTTATTGCTATTATTTCATTAAATATACGATAAAAATGATGTAAACATAATTGATTAGAAATTAACCTTAAACACTTCAATTTCAATCAACTATTTGTTTCTCGTTAAAATACTGAGTAAGATATTGGAAAGGGGAGAAGTTCTGTTTTTATTGCATATATCGACGTTTCAGCCGGATTAGAGCGGTTTTACGTGTACATCTTTCATCGGTATAATAAACGGAAATTCAGGAACATTTTAGTTAATTCTAATGAAAACACATTGATTTTTATTATTTGTATTTGAAACAACATTGTCATATGTCTTTTCTTGGATCTAAATAATACGAAACCTCGCTCTATGATTTGAAGTTAAAATCCTCAAATATGGTAATATAGTGATTTTTTTCACGTTATTCATGTAGTGTGATTTTACGTATATATATTCGTTTTTACCAATATTTCGATACTACTTCAAGTTTTCTCACGATATGTGATTTGGCCTTCAAATCTCAGAATTTCGCAAATTTTGAATTTTTAAGCAAGTTTTCTTGCAGTTTGTTTTGTACTAAAAAATCATCGAATTTTGCAATATTTTGACCTTTATGTGATTTTTCCTTTTTTTGATTAAAACAAAATATCATCGAATAAGGCCGTTTTTCCACGTTTTTGTGAATTTTAAGTTTATTGTTATAATTTATTAAATATACGATAAAAATTATGCAAACACATAATTGATCAGAAAATAACCTTAAATACTTCATTTTAAATCATCTATTTGTTTCTCGTTAAAATACTGAGTAAGATACTTAAAAGGGGAGAAGTTCTGTTTTTATTGCATATATCGACGTTTCAGCCGGATTAGAACGGTTTTACGTGTACATCTTCCATCGGTAATATAAACCGAAAATCAGGAACATTTTAGTTAATTTTAATGAAAACACATTTATTTTTATCATTTGTATTGGATGCAACATATTTATACGTCTTTTCTAAGGGCTAAAAAATACGAAACGTCACTCTATGATTCGAAGTTATAATCCTCAAATTTGGTATAATAATGACTTTTTCACGTTTTTCATGTAGTTTGATTTTACGTAAATATATTCATTTTACCAATATTTCGATACTATTCCATGTAGTATCACGATATGTGATTTGGCCTTCAAATCTCAGTTTTCGCATAATATTGCATTTTGAGCAAGTTTTCTGGTATTTTATTTCGTACTAAAAATCATCGAATTCAGCAATATTTTGATGTTTATCATCCCCTTTTCCTTTATGTGATATAAACAAAATATCATCGAATTAGGCAATATTTTGCTGTTTTTCCACGTTTTTGTGAATTTTCAGTATATTGCTATTATTTCATTAAATATACGATAAAAATGATGCAAACATAATTGATTAGAAATTAACCTTAAACACTTCATTTTCAATCAACTATTTGTTTTTCGTTAAAATACTGAGTAAGATATTGGAAAGGGGAGAAGTTCTGTTTTTATTGCATATATATTACTCTCTTGAGCCTCTGCATCCCTCTCATAAGCCTCTGCCTCACTCTCTTAAGCCTCTGCATCACTCTCTTGAGCCTCTGCATCCCTCTCTTGAGCCTCTGCATCACTCTCTTCAGCCTCTTCATCCCTCTCTTGAGCCTCTGCAACACTCTAATCAGCCTCTGCATCACTCTCTTAAGCCTCTGAATCCCTCTCTTGAGGCCTCTGCATCACTCTCTTGATTCTCTGCATCTCTCTCGTAAGCCTCTACATCACTCTCTTGATCCTCTGCATCACTCTCTTGAACCTGTGCATCACTCTCTTGAGTCTCTGCATAACTCTCATTAGCCTCTGCATCCCTCTCTTGAGCCTTTGCATCACTTCCAAGAGCCTCTGCATCCCTCTCTTGTGCCACTGCATCCCTCACTTGAGCCTCAGCATCCCTCACTTGAACCTCTGCATCCCTCTATTGAGCCTCTGCATCCCTCTCTTGAGCCTCTGCATCCCTCTCTTAAGCCTCTGCATCCCTCTCTTGAGACTGTTCATCCCTCTCTTGAGCCTCTGCATCCCTCTCTTGAGCCTCTGCGTCACTCTCAAGAGCCTCTGTATCCCTCTCTTGTGCCTCTGCATCCCTCACTTGAGCCTTTGCATCCAACCCTTAAGCCACTGCTTCCCTCTCTTGAGCCTCTGCATCCCTCTCTTGAGCCTCTGCATCCCTCTCTTGAGCCCCTGCATCCCTCTCTTGAGCCTATGCATCCCTCGCTTGAGCCTCTGCATAGCTCTCTTAAGCCTCTGCATCACTCTCTTAAGCCTCTGCATCACTCTTCTAAGCCTCTGCATCACTCTCTTGAGCCTCTGCATAACTCTCTTGAGCCTCTGCATCACTCTCTTGAGCCTCTGCATCCCTTTCTTGAGCCTCTGCAACACTCTCTTGAGCCTCTGCATCACTCTCACTCTAAATTGAAAACTGCAGGTAGGGTTTGGACAAAATGTGATCCATTGCCACTCTCCGTAAGTGCAGGAATGTAGAGGCTCAAGAGAGTGATACAGAGGCTCAAGAGGGTAATGCAGGGGCTCAAGAGAGTGATGCAGAGGCTCAAGAGAGTGATTCAGAGGCTTAGGAGTGTGATGCAGATGCTCATGAGAGTGATGCAGAGGATCAAGCGAGTGAAGCAGAGGCTTATGAGAGTGATGCAGAGGCTGAAGAGAGTGATGAAGAGACTCTGGAGAGTGATGCAGAGACTCAAGAGAGTGATGCAAAGGAACAAGAGAGTGATGCAGAGGCACGAGAGAGTGATTTAGAGGCTTACGAGAGTGATGCAGAGAATCAAGAGAGTGATGCAGAGGCTCGAGAGAGTTATGCAGAGGCCTCAAGAGAGGGATTCAGAGGCTTAAGAGAGTGATGCAGCGGCTGAAGAGAGTGTTGCAGAGGCTTAAGTGAGGGAAGCAGAGGCCCAAGAGAGTGATGCAGAGGCTCAAGTGAGTGATACAGAGGCTCTAGGGAGTGATGCAGAGGCTTAAAAGAGTGAGGCAGAGGCTTAGGAGAGATGCAGAGGGATGCAGAGGCTCAAGAGAGTGATGCAGAGGCTCAAAAGAGTGATGCAGAGGAACAAGAGAGTGATGCAGAGGCTCGAGAGAGTGATTCAGGGGCTTACGCGAGTGATGCAGAGGCTAAAGAGAGTGATGCAGAGGCTCATGAATGAGATGCAGAGGATCATGGGGGGAAGCAGAGGCTTAGGAGAGTGATGCAGAGGCTGAAGAGAGTGATGCAGAGGCTCTAGAGAGTGATGCAGAGGCTCAAGAAAGTGATGCAGAGGCTCAAGGGAGTGATGCAGAGAGTCAAGAGAGTGATGCAGAGGCTCGAGAGAGTTATGCAGAGACCTCAAGAGAGGGATTCAGAGGTTTAAGAGAGTGATGCAGAGGCTGAAGAGAGTGTTGCAGAGACTCAAGAGAGGGATGAAGAGACTGAGGAGAGTGATGCAGAGGCTCAAGAAAGGGATACAGAGGCTGAAGAGAGTGATGCAGAGGCTGAAGAGAGTGAGGCAAAAGCTTAGAAGAGGGATGCAGAGGCTCAAGAGAGTAATGCAGAGGCTTGAGAGGGTGATGCAGAGGCTCAAGAGAGGGATGCAGAGGCTCAAGAGAGGGATGAACAGTCTCAAGAGAGGGATGCAGAGGCTCAAGAGAGGGATTCAAAGTCTCAAGAGAGGGATGCAAAGGCTTAAGTGAGTGATGCAAAGGCTCAGGAGAGGGATGCAGAGGCTCTAGAGAATGATGAAGAGGCTTAAGAGAAGGATGCAGACGCTCAAGAGAATGATGCAGAGGCTCAAGAGAGTGATGCAGAGGATCAAGAGAGTGATGCAGAGGCTGAAGAGAGAGATGCAGAGGCTAAAAAGAGTGATGCAGAGGCTCAAGAGAGTGATGCAGGGGCTCAAGAGAATGATGTAGAGGCTTAAGAGAAGGATGTAGAGGCTCAAGAGAATGATGCAGAGGTTCACGAGAGTGATGCAGAGGCTCGAGAGAGTTATGCAGAAGCCTGAAGAGAGGGATTCAGAGGCTTAAGAGAATGATGCAAAGGCTGAATAGAGTCTTGCAGAGGCTCAAGAGAGGGATGAAGAGGCTCAAGAGAGTGATGCAGAGGCTTATGAGAGGGATGCAGAGGCTCAAGAGAGTAATGCAGGGGCTTAAGAGGGTGATGCAGAGGCTCAAGAGAGTGATGCAGAGGCTTGAGAGAGGGATGCAGGAGCTCAAGAGAGTGATGCAAATGCTCAAGAGAGGGGTTCAGATGCTTAAGACAGTGGTTCAGTGGCTTAATAGAGTGATGGAGAGGCTTAAGAGAGGGATGCAGAGGCTCAAGAGAGGGATGTAGAGGCCCAAGAGAGGGATGCAGAGGCTCATGAGAGGGATGCAGAGGCTCTTGAGAGTGATGCAGAGGCTCACGAGAGGGATGCAGAGGCTTAATTAAGGGAGTGATGCAAAGGCTCAAGAGAGTGATGCAGAGGCTCATGAGAGGGATGCAGGAGTTCAATATAGGGATGCAAAGGCTCAAGAGAGTGATTCAGAGGCTTTCGAGAGTGATGCAGAGGCTTAAGAGAGTGATGCTGAGGCTTAAGAGAGGGATGCAGAGGCTCAAGCGAGGGATGCAGAGGCTCAAGAGACAGATGCAGGGGCTGAAGAGAAGGATGCAGAGGCTCAAATGAGAGATGCAGAGGCACAAGAGAAGATGCAGAGGCTCTCGAGAGTGACGCAGAGGCTCAAATGCAGAGGCTTAAGAGAGTGATGCAAAGGCTCAGGAGTGGGATGCAGAGGCTCATGATAGGGATGTAGGAGTTCAAGAGAGTGATGCAGAGGCTAAAGAAAGGGATGCAGAGGCTTAAGAAAGAGATGCAGATGCTCAAAAAAGGGATGTAGAGGCTTAAGAGAGTGATGCAGAGGCTCAAGAGAGTGATGCAAAGGCTCAAGAGAGTGATGCAGAGGCTGAAGAGAGTAGTGCAGAGGCTTAAGAGAGGGATGCAGAGGCTCAAGAGAGTGATGCAGAGGTTTAAGAGAGGGATAAAGAGGCTCAAGAGAGGCTCATCTATTTGTTTCACGTTAAAATACTGAGTAAGATATTAAAAAGGGGAGAAGTTCTGTTTTTATTGCATATATCGACGTTTAAGCCGGATTAGAACGGTTTTACGTGTACATCTTCCATCGGTAATATAAACCGAAAATCAGGAACATTTTAGTTAATTTTAATGAAAACACATTGATACTTTGTCATTTGTATTGGAAGCAACATCTTTATACGTCTTTTCTAGGGTCTAAAAAATACGAAACGTCGCTTTATGATTCGAAGTTAAAATCCTCAAATTTGGTATAATAATGACTTTTTTCACGTTTTTCATGTAGTTTGATATTACGTAAATATATTCATTTTTACCAATATTTCGATACTATTTCATGTAGTATCACGATAAGTGATTTGTCCTTCAAATCTCTGATTTTCGCATAATATTGCATTTTAAGCAAGTTTTCTTGCATTTTGTTTCGTAGTAAAAATCATTGAATTCAACAATATTTTGACGTTTATCATCCTCTTTTCCTTTACGTGATTTAAACAAAATATCATCGAATTAGGCAATATTTTGCCGTTTTTCCTCGTTTTTGTGAATTTTCAGTTTATTGTTATTAATTCTGGCTCTCTGCACGTATTCGCAGTTTGAAATTGCGACTTTTTATACCGAAAATATGCCAATTACTGAAAGCAGCGATGGATCACATTTTGCCTAAACCATCCATGTAATTTTCAAAATATCCCAAACATCCGAAATTCGATCCTTGAGAATTATTTTGGAGCTAAATTCTGGCTCTCTGCACGTATTCGCAGTTTGAAATTACGACTTTTATACAAAGCATCCCAAATTTGACGCTTGAAAATAAGCCAATTACTGAAAGCAGCGATGGGTCATATTTTGCCCAAACCCCCCGGCAATTTTCAAAATATAGCAAACATCCAAAATTCGACGCTTGATCCATATTTTGGAACCAAATTTGGGCTCTCTGCACGTATTAGCAGTATGAAATTATGACATTTTATACCGAAAATATGCCAATTACTGAGTGCGGCGATGGATCACATTTTGCCCAAGCCCTTCCTGTAGTTTTCAAAATATCCCAAACATCAAAAACTCAACCCTTGATCCATATTTTGGAGCCAAATTTTGGCTTTCTGCATGTATTCGTTGTTTGAAATTACGACTTTTTACCGAAAATATGCGAATTACTAAAAGCAGCGATGGACCACATTTTGACAAAACCCTCTCTGCAGTTTTCAAATTATTCCAAACATCCCAAATTCGACCCTTGTGCCATATTTTGGAGCCAAATTCTGGCTCTCTGCACATATTCGTAGGTTGAAATTACCACATTTCATACCGGAAATATATCAATTACTGAGAGCAGCGATAGGTCACATTTTGCCAACCCCCCCCACCCCCTTCAGTTTTCAAAATATAGCACACATCCCAAATTCGACGCTTGAGCCATATTTTGGAGCCAAATTCTAGCTCTCTACACGTATTCGAAGTGTGAATTTTCGACTTTTTATACTGAAAATATGCCTATTACTGAGAGCGGCGATGGATCACATTTTGCCCAAATCATCCCTGTAGTTTTCAAAATATCCCAAACATTCCAAATTCGGCCCTTGAGAATTATTTTGGAGCTAAATTCTGGCTCTCTGCACGTATTCGCAGTTTGAAATTACGACTTTTTATCCCAAACATTCCAAATTTGACGCTTGAAAATAAGCCAATTACTGAAAGCAGCGATGGGTCACATTTTGCCCAAACCCCCCGGCAGTTTGCAAAATATCCCAAACATCCCAAATTCGACCCATGAGCTATATTTTGGAGCCAAATTCTGACTCTCTGCACGAATTCGCTGTTTGAAATTACGACATTTTATAACGAAAACTAGACAATTACTGAAAGCGGCAATGGATCACATTTTGTCCAAACCCTCCCTGCAGTTTTCAATATATCCCAAACATTCCAAATTCGACGCTAGAGCCATATTTTGGAGCCAAATTCGGGCTCTCTGCAAGTATTAGCTGTTTGAAATTATGACATTTTATAAAGAAAATATGCCAATTACTGAGTGCGGCGACATTTTGCCTTGCAGTTTTCAAATTATCCCAAACTTCCCAAATTCGACCCTTGAGCCATATTTTGGAGCCAAATTCTGGCTCTCTTCACTTATTCGCAGTTTGAAATTACGACATTTTATAAAGAAAATATGTCACTAACTGAGAGAGCGATAGGTCACATTTTGCCAACCCCCCCCCCCCCATGTAGTTTTCAAAATATCCCAAACATCCCAAATTCGACGCTTGAGCCATATTTTGAAGCCAAATTCGGGCTCTCTGCAAGTATTCGCAGTTTGAAATTACGTCTTTTTATACCGATAATATGCCATTTACTGAGAGCGGCGATGGATCACACTTTGCCAAAACCCTCCATGCAGTTTCCAAAATATAGCAAACATCCCAAATTCGAAGCTTGAGCCATATTTTGGAGCCAAATTCTGGCTCTCTGCATGTATTCCCAGTTTGAAATTACGAATTTTATACCAAAAATATGCCAATTACTGAAAGCGGCGATGGATCACATTTTGCACAAACCCTCTCTCAAGTTTTCAAATTATCCCAAGCATCCCAAATTCGACTCTTGATCCATATTTTGGAGCCAAATTCTGGCTCTCTCTGTACATATTCGCAGTTTGAAATTACGACATTTTTTTACCGAAAATATTTCAATTGCTGAGAGCAGCAATAGGTCACATTTTGCCCCCCCCCCTGCAGTTTAAAATATAGCAAACATCCCAAATTCGACGCTTGAGCCATATTTTGGAGCCAAATTCTGGCTCTCTGCACGTATTCTCAGTTTGAAATTACGACTTTTTATACCGAAAATATGCCAATTACTGAAAGCGGCGATGGATCACATTTTGCCAAAACCCTCCCTGCAGTTTCCAAAATATCCCAAACATCCCCAATTCAACGCTTGAGCCATATTTTGGGGTCAAATTCTAGCTCTCTGCACGTATTCGCAGTGTGAATTTACGACTTTTTATACTGAAAATATGCCAATTACTGAGAGCGGCGATGGATCACATTTTGCCCAAACCATCCCTGTAGTTTTCAAAATATCCCAAACATTCCAAATTCGACCCTTGAGAACTATTTTGGAGCTAAATTCTGGCTCTCTGCACGTATTCGCAGTTTGAAATTACGACTTTTTATCCCAAACATTCAAATTTGACGCTTGAAAATAAGCCAATTACTGAAAGCAGCGATGGGTCATATTTTGCCCAAACCCCAAGGCAGTTTGCAAAATATCATAAACATCCCAAATTCGACCCATGAGCTATATTTTGGAGCAAAATTCTGGCTCTCTGCACGTTTTCGCTGCTTGAAATTACGACATTTTATAACGAAAACATGACAATTACTTAAAGCGGCAATGGATCACATTTTGCCCAAACCCTCCCTGCAGTTTTCAATATATCCCAAATATCCCAAATTCGACGCTTGAGCCATATTTTGGAGCCAAATTCGGGCTCTCTGCACGTATTAGCAGTTTTAAATTATGATATTTATAAAGTAAATATGCCAATTACTAAGTGCGGCGATGGATCACAATTTGCCCAAACCCTCCCTGCAGTTTCCAAAATATCCAAACATCCCAGATTCAACTCTAGAGCCATATTTTGGAGCCAAATTCTGGCTCTCTGCACGTATTCGCAGTTTGAAATTGCGACTTTTTATACCGAAAATATGCCAATATCTGAAAACGGCGATGGATCACATTTTGACAAAACCCTAGCTGCAGTTTTCAAAATATCCCAAACATCCAAAATTCGACCCTTGAGCCTTATTTTGGAGCCATGTTCTGGCCCTCTGCACGTAATCGCTGTTGGAAATTACGACTTTTTATACTGAAAATATGCCAATTACTGAAAGCAGTGATATGTCACATTTTGCCCAAACCACCCCCCCCCCCCTGCAGTTTTCAAAATATCCGAAACATCCCAAATTCGACGCTTGAGCCATATTTTGGAGCCAAATTCGGGCTCTCTGCAGGTATTCGCAATTTGAAATTACGTCATTTTATATTACGTCATTGCTAAATACGATGATTTTTAGTACAAAACAAAATGCAAGAAAACTTGCTTATAAATGCAAAATTTGCGAAATTCTGATATTTGAAGGCCAAATCACATATCGTGAGAAAACATGAAGTAGTATCGAAATATTGGTAAAACGAATATATTTTCGGAAAGTCACACTACATGAAAAACGTAAAAAAAAATTGCTATATTACCAAATTTGAGGATTTTAACTTCAAATCATAAAGCGAGGTTTCGTAATATTGAGATCCACGAAAAGACATATAAAAATGTTGTTTCCAATACAAATGATAAAAATCAATGTAATTTTTTATTAGAATTAACTAAAATGTTCCTGATTTTCCGTTTATAATACCGATGGAAGATGTACACGTAAAACCGCTCTAATCCGGCTGAAACGTCGATATATGCAATAAAATAGAACTTATTATTACCAATAAACTGAAAATTCACAAAAACGTTGAAAAACGGAAAATCATTGCCTAATTCGATGATATTTTGTTTAAATCGCATAAAGGAAAAGGGGACGATAAACATCAAAATATTGCTAAATTCGATGATTTTTTGTACAAAAGAAAATGCAAGAAAACTTGCTTAAAAACGCAATATTATGCAAAATTCGGAGATTTAAAGGACAAATCACAAATCGTGAGAAAACATGAAGTAGTATCGAAATATTGGTAAAAACGAATATATTTACGTAATACCTTACTCAGTATTTTAACGAGAAACAAATAGTTGATTGAAAATGAAGTATTTAAGGTTAATTTAAAAATAAATTATGAGTTTACATAATGTTTATCGTATATATAATGAATTCTTAAATATAAACTGAAAATTCTCAAAAACGTTGATAAACGGCAAAATATTGCCTATTTCGATGATATTTTGTTTAAATCACATAAAGGAAAAGGGGATAATAAACGTCAAAATATTGCTAAATTTCGTGATTTTTAGTAGAAAACAAAATGCAAGAACACCTGCTTGAAAATACAATATTATGCGAAATTTTGAAATTTGAAGGCCAAATCACATATCGTGAGAAAACATTAAGTAGTATCGAAATATTGGTATAAACGAATATATATTTAAGTAAAATCACACTATGTGAAAAACGTGAAAAAAGTCACTATATTACCAAATTTGATGATTTAACTTAATATCATAGAGCGAGGTATTGTATTATTTAGATCCTAGAAAAGACATGCACATGTTGTTTCCATTACAAATGATAAAAATCAATGTGTTTTCTTTATAATTAACTAAAATGTTCCTGATTTTCCGTTTATATTAACGATGGAAGATGTAACCGTACAACCGCTCTATTCCGGCTGAAATGTCGATATATTCCATAAAAACTGAACTTCTCCCCTTTTCAATATCTTACTCAGTATTTTAAAGAGAAACCAATAGTTGATTGAAAATGAGGTATTTATGGATAATTTCTAATCAATTATGTGTTTGCATCATTTTTATCGTATATATAATGAATTATTAACAATAAACAGAAAATTCACGGCGAATACGTGCAGAGAGCCAGAATTTGCCTCCAAAATATGGCTCAAGCGTCGAATTTGGGATGTTTGGGATATTTTGAAAACTGCAGGGGGGATTTAGGCAAAATGTGATCTATCGCCGCTCTTAGTAATTGATATATTTTCGGTATAAAATGTCGTAATTTTAAACTGCGAATATGTGCAAAGAGCCAGAATTTGGCTCCAAAATATGGCTCAAGGGTCGAATTTGGGATGTTTGGGATAACTTGAGAGAGGAAGAAGCCTGAAGGTTTAAGAGAGGGAGAAGCCTGAAGGTTTAAGAGAGGGATGAAGAGGCTCAAGAAAGGGATGCAGAGGCTCAAGAGAGGGATGAAGAGACTCAAGTGAGGGAAGCAGAGGCACAAGAGAGGGATGCAGAGGCTCTTGAGAGTGACGCAGAGGCTCAAGAGTGGGATGCAGAGGCTTATGAGAGCGTTGCAAAGGCTCAAGTGAGGGATGCAGAGGCTCATGAGAGGGATGCAGAGGCTCAAGTGAGGAATGAAGAGGCACAAGAGAGGGATGCAGAGGCTCTTGGGAGTGATGCAGAGGCTCAAGAGAGGGATGCAGAGGCTCAAGAGAGTGATTCAGAGGCTTACGAGAGTGATGCAAAGGCTTGAGAGAGTGATGCAGAGGATTTACGAAATTGATGCAGAGGCTCAAGAGAGGGATGCAGGGGCCCAAGAGAGTGATACAGAGGCTGAAGAGAGTGATTCAGAGGCTTACGAGAGTGATGCAAAGGCTTAAGCGAGTGATGCAGAGGCTTAATAAATTGATGCAGAGGCTCAAGAGAGGGATGCAGGGGCTCAAGAGAGTGATACAGAGGCTGAAGAGAGTGATTCAGAGGCTTACGAGAGTGATGCAGAGGCTTAAGAGAGTGATGGAGAGGCTGAAGAGAGTGAGGCAGAGGCTCTAGAGAGTCATGCAGAGGCTCAGGAAAGTGATGCAGAGGATCAAGAGAGTGATGCAGAGACTCAAGAGAGCGATTCAGAGGCTTACGAGAGTGATGCAGAGAATCAAGAGAGTGATGCAGAGGCTCGAGAGAGTTATGCAGAGGCCTCTAGAGAGGGGATTCAGAGGCTTAGGAGAGTGATGCAGAGGCTGAAGAGAGTGTTAAAGAGGCTCAAGAGAGGGATGAAGAGACTGAAGAGAGTGATGCAGAGGCTCAAGAGAGTGATGCAGAGGCTTAAGAGAGTGAGGCAGAGGCTTAGGAGAGGGATGCAGAGGATCAAGAGAGTAATGCAGAGGCTTAGGAGGGTTATGCAGAGGTTCAAGAGAGTGATGTAGAGGCTTGAGAGAGGGATTCAGGGGCTCAGAAGAGTGATGCAGAGGCTCAAGAGAGTGATTCAGAGGCTTAAGAGAATGATGCAGAGGCTTAAAAGACTGATGCAGAGGCTTAATAGAGGGATGCAGAGGCTCAAGAAAGGGATGTAAAGGTTCAAGAGAGTGATGCAGAGGCTCAAGTGAGGGAAGCAGAGGCACAAGAGAGGGATGCAGAGGCTCAAGAGAGGGATGTAAAGGTTCAAGATAGTGTTGCAGAGGCATAAGAAAGGGATGCAGAGGCTCAAGAGAGGAATGTAGAGGCTTAAGAGAGGGATGCAGAGGCTCAAGAGAGTGATGCAAAGGCTCAAGAGAGTGATGCAGAGGCTTAAGAGAGGGATGCAGAGGCTCATGAGAGGGATGTAGAGGCTCAAGAGAGTGTTGCAGAGGCTCAAGAGAGGGATGCAGAGGCTCAAGAGAGAGATGCAGAGGCTTAAGAGTGATACAGAGACATAAGAAAGGGATGCAAAGGCTCAAGAGAGGGATGTAGAGGCTTAAGAGAGGGATGCATAGGCTTAAGAGTGTTGCAGAGGCATATGAAAGGGGTGCAGAGGCTCAAGAGAGGGATGCAGAGGCTGAAGAGAGATATGCAGAGGCTTAAGAGTGTTGTAGAGGCATAAGAAAGGGACGCAGAGGCTCAAGAGAGAGATGTAGAGGCTAAAGAGAGGGATGCAGAGGGTCAGGAGAGTGATGCAGAGGTTCACGAAAGGGATGCAGAGGCTTAAGAGAGTGATGCAAAGGCTCAAGTGAGGGATGCAAAGGCTCATGAGGGCGATGCAGGGGCTCAAGAGAGGGATGCAGAGGCTCAAGTGAGGGAAGCAAAGGCACAAGAGAGGGATGCAGAGGCTCTTGAGAGTGACGCAGAGGTTCAAGAGAGGGATGCAGAGGCTGAGGCTCCAGAGAGGGATGCAGAGGCTCCAGAGATTGATGCAGAGGCAGAAGAGAGAGATGCAGAGGCTTAAGAGAGTGATGCAGGGGCTCAAGAGAGTGATGCAGAGGATCAAGAGAGGGATGCAGAGGCTTAAGAGAGTGATGCGGCGGCTGAAGCGAGTGATCTAGAGGCTCAAGAGAGTGATGTAGAGGCTCTGGAGAGTGGTGCAGAGGCTCAAGAGAGTGATGCAGAGGATCAAGAGAGTGATCTTCTTCTTGAGGTTATCTTTAGATGATTTCGGGGCTTTAGTGTCCCCGCGGCCCGGTCCTCGACCAGGCCTCCACCCCCAGGATGCAGCCCGTGACAGCTGACTAACACCCAGGTACCTATTTACTGCTAGGTAACAGGGGTACAGGGTGAAAGAAACTTTTGGCCATTTGTTTCTGCCTCGTGCGGGAATCGAACCCGCGCCACAGAATTACGAGTCCTGCGCACTATCCACCAGGACATGGGATGCAAGAGGCAGAGATGCAGAGGCTCAAGAGAGTGATGCAGAGGATCATGAGAGGGAAGCAGAGGCTTAAGAGAGTGATGCAGAGGCTGAAGAGAGTGTTGCAGAGGCTTAAGAGAGGGATGCAGAGGCTCAAGAGAGTGAGGCAGAGGGTCAAGAGGCATGCAGGGGCTTAATAGAGGGATGCAGAAACTCAAGAGAGTGATGCAGAGGCTAAATAGAGGGATGCAGAGGCTCAAGAGAGTGATGCAGAGGCTTAGGAGAGGGATGCAGAGGCTCAAGAGAATGATGCAGAGGCTCAAGAGAGTGCTGCAAAATGCTCAAGAGAGGGATGCTGAGGATCCAGAGAGGGACGCAGAGGCTCAAGAGAGTGATGCAGAGGCTCAAGAGAGTGATGCAGAGGCTCAAGAGAATGATGCAGAGGCTCAAGAGAGTACTGCAAAATGCTCAAGAGAGGGATGCTGAGGATTCAGAGAGGGATGCAGAGGCTCATGAGAGTGATGCAGAGGCTCAAGAGAGAAAGGCAGAGGCTCAAGAGAGGGATGCAGGAGTTCAAGAGAGGGATGCAGAGGCTCAGGAGAGGGATGCAAAGGCTTAAGAAAGTGATGCAGAGGCTCAAAATAGGGATGCAGAGGCTTAAGAAGGTGATGCATAGGCTTAAGCAAATGATGCAGAGGCTCAAGAGAGGGAAGCAGAGGCTCCAGAGAGGGATGCAGAGGCTCAAGAGAGTGATGCAGAGGCTGAAGAAAGAGATGCAGAGGCTTAAGAGAGTGACGCAGAGGCTCAAGAGAGTGATGCTGAGGATCAAGAGAGGGATGCAGGAGTTCAAGAAAGTGATGCAGAGGCTGAAAAGAGTGTTGCAGAGGCTCAACATTGGTAAAAATGAATATATTTAGGTAATATCAAACAATATGAAAAACGTGAAAAAGTCATTATTATACCAAAATTGAGGATTTTAACTTCGAATCATAAAGCGACGTTTCGTAATTTTTAGACCCTAGAAAAGACGTATAAAGATGTTGCTTCCAATACAAATGATTAAAATCAATGTGTTTCCTTAAAATTAACTAAAATGTTCCTGATTTTCGGTTTATATTACCGATGGAACTTCTTCCCTTTTAAATATCTTATTCAGTATTTTAACGAGAAACAAATAGATGATTGAAAATGAAGTATTTAAGGTTATTTTCTGATCAATTATTTGTTTGCATAATTTTTATCGTATATTTAATGAATTAATAACAATAAACTGAAAATTCACAAAAACGTGGAAAAACGGCATAATATTGCCTAATTCGATGATATTTTGTTTAAATCACATAAAGGAAAAGGGGATGATAAAGGTCAAAATATTGCTAAATTCGATGATTTATAGTACAAAACAAAATGCAAGAAAACTTCCTTAAAATGCAAAATTTGCGAAATTCTGAGATTTGAAGGCCAAATCACACATCGTGAGAAAACATGAAGTAGTATCGAAATATTGGTAAAAACGAATATATATACGTAAAATCACACAACATGAATAACGTGAAAAAAGTCACTATATTACCATATTTGAGGATTTTAACTTCAAATCATAGAGCGAGGTTTCGTATTATTTAGATCCATGAAAAGACATATGACAATGTTGTTTCGAAAACAAATGATAAAAATCAATGTGTTTTCATTAGAAATAACTAAAATGTTCCTGATTTTCCGTTTATATTACCGATGGAAGATGTACACGTAAAACCGCTCTAATCCGGCTGAAACTTCGATATATGCAATAAAAACAGAACTTCTCCCCTTTCCAATATCTTACTCTGTATTTTAACGAGAAACAAATAGTTGATTGAAAATGAAGTGTTTAAGGTTATTTATTAATCAATTATGTGTTTGCATCATTTTTATCGTATATTTAATGAATTAATAGAAATAAACAGAAAATTCACAAAACCGTGGAAAAACAGCAAAATATTGCCAAATTCGATGATATTTTGTTTATATCACATAAAGGAAAAGGGGGATGATAAACGTCAAAATATTGCTGAATTCGATTATTTTTAGTACGAAACAAAATGCAAGAAAACTTGCTTAAAATGCAATATTATGCGAAAATCTGAGATTTGAAGGCCAAATCACATATCGTGAGAAAACATGATGTAGTATCGAAATATTGGTAAAAACGAATATATATACGTAAAATCACACTACATGAATAACGTGTAAAAAGTCACTATATTACCATATTTGAGGATTTTAACTTCAAATCATAGAGCGAGGTTTCGTATTATTTAGATCCATGAAAAGACATATGACGATGTTGCTTCCAATACAAATGATTAAAATCAATGTGTTTTCATTAAAATTAACTAAAATGTTCCTGATTTTCGGTTTATATTACCGATGGAAGAAGTACACGTAAAACCGTTCTAATCCGGCTGAAACGTCGATATATGAAATAAAAACAGACCTTCTTCCCTTTTAAATATCTTATTCAGTATTTTAACGAGAAACAAATAGATGATTGAAATTAAAGTATTTAAGGTTATTTTCTGATCAATTATTTGTTTCCATTATTTTTATCGTATATTTAATGAATTAATAACAATAAAATGAAAATTCACAAAAACGTGGAAAAACGGCAAAATATTGCCTAATTCGATGATATTTTGTTTAAATCACATAAAGGAAAAGGGGATGATAAAGGTCAAAATATTGCTAAATTCGATGATTTTTAGTACAATACAAAATGCAAGAAAACTTGCTTAAAAATGCAAAATTTGCAAAATTCTGAGATTTGAAAGCCAAATCACATATCGTGAGAAAACATGAAGTACTATCGAAATATTGGTAAAAACGAATATATATACGTAAAATCACACTATATGAATAACGTGAAAAAAATCACTACATTACCATATTTGAGGATTTTAACTTCAAATCATAGAGCGAGGTTTCGTATTATTTAGATCCAAGAAAAGACATATGACAATGTTGTTTCGAATACAAATGATAAAAATCAATGTGTTTTCATTAGAAATAACTAAAATGTTTCTGATTTTCCGTTTATATTACCGATGGAAGATGTATACGTAAAATTGCTCTAATCCGGCTGAAACTTCGATATATGCAATAAAAACAGAACTTCTCCCCTTTCCAATATCTTACTCTGTATTTTAACGAGAAACAAATAGTTGATTGAAAATGAAGTGTTTAAGGTTATTTTTTAATCAATTATGTGTTTGCATCATTCTTATCGTATATTTAATGAATTAATAGCAATAAACAGAAAATTCACAAAAACGTGGAAAAACAGCAAAATATTGCCTAATTCGATGATATTTTGTTTACATCACATAAAGGAAAAGGGGGATGATAAACGTCAAAATATTGCTGAATTCGATTATTTTTAGTACGAAACAAAATGCAAGAAAACTTGCTTAAAATGCAATATTATGCGAAAATCTGAGATTTGAAGGCCAAATCACATATCGTGATACGACATGAAATAGTATCGAAATATTAGTATATATGAATATATTTACGTAATATCAAACTACATGAAAAACGTGAAAAAAATCATTATTATACCAAATTTGAGGATTTTAACTTCGAATCATAAAGTGACGTTTCGTATTTTTTAGATCCTAGAAAAGACGTATAAAGATGTTGCTTCCAATACCAATGATAAAAATCAATGTGTTTTCATTAAAATTAACTAAAATGTTCCTGATTTTCGGTTTATATTACCGATAGAAGATGTACACGTAAAACCGTTCTAATCCGGCTGAAACGTCGATATATGAAATAAAAACAGAACTTCTTCCCTTTTAAATATCTTGCTCAGTATTTTAACGAGAAACAAATAGATGATTGAAAATGAAGTATTTAAGGTTATTTTCTGATCAATTATTTGTTTGCATAATTTTTATCGTATATTTAATGAATTAATAACAATAAACTGAAAATTCACAAAAACGTGGAAAAACGGCAAAATATTGCCTAATTCGATGATATTTTGTTTAAATCACATAAAGGAAAAGGGGATGATAAAGGTCAAAATATTGCTAAATTCGATGATTTTTAGTACAAAACAAAATGCAAGAAAACTTGCTTAAAATGCAAAATTTGCGAAATTCTGAGATTTGAAGGCCAAATCACATATCGTGAGAAAACATGATGTAGTATCGAAATATTGGTATAAACGAATAAATATACGTAAAAGCACACTATATGAATAACGTGAAAAAAGTCACTTTATTACCATATTTGAGGATTTTAACTTCAAATCATAGAGCGAGGTTTCGTATTATTTAGATCCATGAAAGAAATATGACGATGTTGTTTCGAATACAAATGATAAAAATCAATGTGTTTTCATTAGAATTAACTAAAATGTTCCTGATTTTCCGTTTATATTACCGATGGAAGATGTACACGTAAAACCGCTCTAATCCGGCTGAAACGTCGATATATGCAATAAAAACAGAACTTCTCCCCTTTCCAATATCTTACTCTGTATTTTAACGAGAAACAAATAGTTGATTGAAAATGAAGTGTTTAAGGTTATTTTTTAATCAATTATGTGTTTGCATCATTTTTATCGTATATTTAATGAATTAATAGCAATAAACAGAAAATTCACAAAAACGTGGAAAAACAGCAAAATATTGCCTAATTCGATGATATTTTGTTTATATCACATAAAAAAAAGGGGGATGATAAACGTCAAAATATTAATGAATTCGATTATTTTTAGTACGAAACAAAATGCAAGAAAACTTGCTTAAAATGCAATATTATGCGAAAATCTGAGATTTGAAGGCCAAATCACATATCGTGAGAAAACATGATGTAGTATCGAAATATTGGTAAAAACGAATATATATACGTAAAATCACACTACATGAATAACGTGTAAAAAGTCACTATATTACCATATTTGAGGATTTTAACTTCAAATCATAGAGCGAGGTTTCGTATTATTTAGATCCATGAAAAGACATATGACGATGTTGCTTCCAATACAAATGATTAAAATCAATGTGTTTTCATTAAAATTAACTAAAATGTTCCTGATTTTCGGTTTATATTACCGATGGAAGAAGTACACGTAAAACCGTTCTAATCCGGCTGAAACGTCGATATATGAAATAAAAACAGACCTTCTTCCCTTTTAAATATCTTATTCAGTATTTTAACGAGAAACAAATAGATGATTGAAAATAAAGTATTTAAGGTTATTTTCTGATCAATTATTTGTTTCCATTATTTTTATCGTATATTTAATGAATTAATAACAATAAAATGAAAATTCACAAAAACGTGGAAAAACGGCAAAATATTGCCT
Organism: Procambarus clarkii; assembly: GCF_040958095.1. Lineage (NCBI taxonomy): Eukaryota > Metazoa > Arthropoda > Malacostraca > Decapoda > Cambaridae > Procambarus > Procambarus clarkii. Next base: position 28,148,396 of record NC_091207.1, read on the forward strand.
AATTCGATGATATTTTGTTTAAATCACATAAAGGAAAAGGGGATGATAAAGGTCAAAATATTGCTAAATTCGATGATTTTTAGTACAAAACAAAATGCAAGAAAACTTGCTTAAAAATGCAAAATTTGCAAAATTCTGAGATTTGAAGGCCAAATCACATATCGTGAGAAAACATGAAGTACTATCGAAATATTGGTAAAAACGAATATATATACGTAAAATCACACTATATGAATAACGTGAAAAAAGTCACTACATTACCATATTTGAGGATTTTAACTTCAAATCATAGAGCGAGGTTTCGTATTATTTAGATCCAAGAAAAGACATATGACAATGTTGTTTCGAATACAAATGATAAAAATCAATGTTTTTCATTCGAATTTACTAAAATGTTCCTGATTTTCCGTTTATATTACCGATGGAAGATGTGCACGTAAAACCGCTCTAATCCGGCTGAAACGTCGATATATGCAATAAAAACAGAACTTCTCCCCTTTCCAATATCTAACTCTGTATTTTAACGAGAAACAAATAGTTGATTGAAAATGAAGTGTTTAAGGTAATTTTTTAATCAATTATGTGTTTACATAATTTTTAGCGTATATTTAATGAATTAATAGCAATAAACAGAAAATTCACAAAAACGTGGAAAAACAGCAAAATATTGCCTAATTCGATGATATTTTGTTTATATCACACAAAGGAAAAGGGGGATGATAATCATCAAAATATTGCTGAATTCGATTATTTTTAGTACGAAACAAAATGCAAGAAAACTTGCTTAAAATGCAATATTATGCGAAAATCTGAGATTTGAAGGCCAAATCACATATCGTGATACGACATGAAATAGTATCGAAATATTAGTATATATAAATATATTTACGTAATATCAAACTACATGAAAAACGTGAAAAAAATCATTATTATACCAAATTTGAGGATTTTAACTTCGAATCATAAAGTGACGTTTCGTATTTTTTAGATCCTAGAAAAGACGTATAAAGATGTTGCTTCCAATACCAATGATAAAAATCAATGTGTTTTCATTAAAATTAACTAAAATGTTCCTGATTTTCGGTTTATATTACCGATAGAAGATGTACACGTAAAACCGTTCTAATCCGGCTGAAACGTCGATATATGAAATAAAAACAGAACTTCTTCCCTTTTAAATATCTTACTCAGTATTTTAACGAGAAACAAATAGATGATTGAAAATGAAGTATTTAAGGTTATTTTCTGATCAATTATTTGTTTGCATAATTTTTATCGTATATTTAATGAATTAATAACAATAAACTGAAAATTCACAAAAACGTGGAAAAACGGCAAAATATTGCCTAATTCGATGATATTTTGTTTAAATCACATAAAGGAAAAGGGGATGATAAAGGTCAAAATATTGCTAAATTCGATGATTTTTAGTACAAAACAAAATGCAAGAAAACTTGCTTAAAATGCAAGATTTGCGAAATTCTGAGATTTGAAGGCCAAATCACATATCGTGAGAAAACATGATGTAGTATCGAAATATTGGTATAAACGAATAAATATACGTAAAATCACACTATATGAATAACATGAAAAAAGTCACTATATTACCATATTTGAGGATTTTAACTTCAAATCATAGAGCGAGGTTTCGTATTATTTAGATCCATGAAAAGACATATGACAATGTTGTTTCGAATACAAATGATAAAAATCAATGTGTTTTCATTAGAAATAACTAAAATGTTCCTGATTTTCCGTTTATATTACCGATGGAAGATGTACACGTAAAACCGTTCTAATCCGGCTGAAACTTCGATATATGCAATAAAAACAGAACTTCTCCCCTTTCCAATATCTTACTCTGTATTTTAACGAGAAACAAATAGTTGATTGAAAATGAAGTGTTTAAGGTTATTTATTAATCAATTATGTGTTTGCATCATTTTTATCGTATATTTAATGAATTAATAGAAATAAACAGAAAATTCACAAAACCGTTGAAAAACAGCAAAATATTGCCAAATTCGATGATATTTTGTTTATATCACATAAAGGAAAAAGGGGATGATAAACGTCAAAATATTGCTGAATTCGATTATTTTTAGTACGAAACAAAATGCAAGAAAACTTGCTTAAAATGCAATATTATGCGAAAATCTGAGATTTGAAGGCCAAATCACATATCGTGAGAAAACATGATGTAGTATCGAAATATTGGTAAAAACGAATATATATACGTAAAATCACACTACATGAATAACGTGTAAAAAGTCACTATATTACCATATTTGAGGATTTTAACTTCAAATCATAGAGCGAGGTTTCGTATTATTTAGATCCATGAAAAGACATATGACGATGTTGCTTCCAATACAAATGATTAAAATCAATGTGTTTTCATTAAAATTAACTAAAATGTTCCTGATTTTCGGTTTATATTACCGATGGAAGAAGTACACGTAAAACCGTTCTAATCCGGCTGAAACGTCGATATATGAAATAAAAACAGACCTTCTTCCCTTTTAAATATCTTATTCAGTATTTTAACGAGAAACAAATAGATGATTGAAAATAAAGTATTTAAGGTTATTTTCTGATCAATTATTTGTTTCCATTATTTTTATCGTATATTTAATGAATTAATAACAATAAAATGAAAATTCACAAAAACGTGGAAAAACGGCAAAATATTGCCTAATTCGATGATATTTTGTTTAAATCACATAAAGGAAAAGGGGATGATAAAGGTCAAAATATTGCTAAATTCGATGATTTTTAGTACAAAACAAAATGCAAGAAAACTTGCTTAAAAATGCAAAATTTGCAAAATTCTGAGATTTGAAGGCCAAATCACATATCGTGAGAAAACATGAAGTACTATCGAAATATTGGTAAAAACGAATATATATACGTAAAATCACACTATATGAATAACGTGAAAAAAGTCACTACATTACCATATTTGAGGATTTTAACTTCAAATCATAGAGCGAGGTTTCGTATTATTTAGATCCAAGAAAAGACATATGACAATGTTGTTTCGAATACAAATGATAAAAATCAATGTTTTTCATTCGAATTTACTAAAATGTTCCTGATTTTCCGTTTATATTACCGATGGAAGATGTGCACGTAAAACCGCTCTAATCCGGCTGAAACGTCGATATATGCAATAAAAACAGAACTTCTCCCCTTTCCAATATCTAACTCTGTACTTTAACGAGAAACAAATAGTTGATTGAAAATGAAGTGTTTAAGGTAATTTTTTAATCAATTATGTGTTTACATAATTTTTATCGTATATTTAATGAATTAATAGCAATAAACAGAAAATTCACAAAAACGTGGAAAAACAGCAAAATATTGCCTAATTCGATGATATTTTGTTTATATCACACAAAGGAAAAGGGGGATGATAATCGTCAAAATATTGCTGAATTCGATTATTTTTAGTACGAAACAAAATGCAAGAAAACTTGCTTATAATGCAATATTATGCGAAAATCTGAGATTTGAAGGCCAAATCACATATCGTGATACGACATGAAATAGTATCGAAATATTAGTATATATGAATATATTTACGTAATATCAAACTACATGAAAAACGTGAAAAAAATCATTATTATACCAAATTTGAGGATTTTAACTTCGAATCATAAAGTGACGTTTCGTATTTTTTAGATCCTAGAAAAGACGTATAAAGATGTTGCTTCCAATACCAATGATAAAAATCAATGTGTTTTCATTAAAATTTACTAAAATGTTCCTGATTTTCGGTTTATATTACCGATAGAAGATGTACACGTAAAACCGTTCTAATCCGGCTGAAACGTCGATATATGAAATAAAAACAGAACTTCTTCCCTTTTAAATATCTTACTCAGTATTTTAACGAGAAACAAATAGATGATTGAAAATGAAGTATTTAAGGTTATTTTCTGATCAATTATTTGTTTGCATAATTTTTATCGTATATTTAATGAATTAATAACAATAAACTGAAAATTCACAAAAACGTGGAAAAACGGCAAAATATTGCCTAATTCGATGATATTTTGTTTAAATCACATAAAGGAAAAGGGGATGATAAAGGTCAAAATATTGCTAAATTCGATGATTTTTAGTACAAAACAAAATGCAAGAAAACTTGCTTAAAATGCAAAATTTGCGAAATTCTGAGATTTGAAGGCCAAATCACACATCGTGAGAAAACATGATGTAGTATCGAAATATTGGTATAAACGAATAAATATACGTAAAATCACACTATATGAATAACGTGAAAAAAGTCACTTTATTACCATATTTGAGGATTTTAACTTCAAATCATAGAGCGAGGTTTCGTATTATTTAGATCCATGAAAGAAATATGACGATGTTGTTTCGAATACAAATGATAAAAATCAATGTGTTTTCATTAGAATTAACTAAAATGTTCCTGATTTTCCGTTTATATTACCGATGGAAGATGTACACGTAAAACCGCTCTAATCCGGCTGAAACGTCGATATATGCAATAAAAACAGAACTTCCCCCCTTTCCAATATCTTACTCTGTATTTTAACGAGAAACAAATAGTTGATTGAAAATGAAGTGTTTAAGGTTATTTTTTAATCAATTATGTGTTTGCATCATTTTTATCGTATATTTAATGAATTAATAGCAATAAACAGAAAATTCACAAAAACGTGGAAAAACAGCAAAATATTGCCTAATTCGATGATATTTTGTTTATATCACATAAAAAAAAGGGGGATGATAAACGTCAAAATATTAATGAATTCGATTATTTTTAGTACGAAACAAAATGCAAGAAAACTTGCTTAAAATGCAATATTAGGCGAAAATCTGAGATTTGAAGGCCAAATCACATATCGTGATACGACATGAAATAGTATCGAAATATTGGTAAAAATGAATATATTTACGTAATATCAAACTACATGAAAAACGTGAAAAAAAGTCATTATTATACCAAATTTGAGGATTTTAACTTCGAATCAAAGAGTGACGTTTCGTATTTTTTAGACCCTAGAAAAGACGTATAAAGATGTTGCTTCCAATACAAATGATAAAAATCAATGTGTTTTCATTAAAATTAACTAAAATGTTCCTGATTTTCGGTTTATATTACCGATGGAAGATGTACACGTAAAGCCGTTCTAATCCGGCTGAAACGTCGATATATGAAATAAAAAAAAACTTCTTCCCTTTTAAATATCTTATTCAGTATTTTAACGAGAAACAAATAGATGATTGAAAATGAAGTATTTAAGGTTATTTTCTGATCAATTATTTGTTTGCATAATTTTTATCGTATATTTAACGAATTAATAACAATAAACTGAAAATTCACAAAAACGTGGAAAAACGGCAAAATATTGCCTAATTCGATGATATTTTGTTTAAATCACATAAAGGAAAAGGGGATGATAAAGGTCAAAATTTTGCTAAATTCGATGATTTTTCGTACAAAACAAAATGCAAGAAAACTTGCTTAAAATGCAAAATTTGCGAAATTCTGAGATTTGAAGGCCAAATCACATATCGTGAGAAAACATGAAGTAGTATCGAAATATTGATAAAAACGAATATATATACGTAAAATCACACTACATGAATAACGTGAAAAAAGTCACTATATTACTATATTTGAGGATTTTAACTTCAAATCATAGAGCGAGGTTTCGTATTATTTAGATCCATGAAAAGACATATGACAATGTTGTTTCGAATACAAATGATAAAAATCAATGTGTTTTCATTAGAAATAACTAAAATGTTCCTGATTTTCGGTTTATATTACCGATGGAAGATGTACACGTAAAGCCGTTCTAATCCGGCTGAAACGTCGATATATGCAATAAAAACAGAACTTCTCCCCTTTCCAATATCTTACTCTGTATTTTAATGAGAAACAAATAGTTGATTGAAAATGAAGTGTTTAAGGTTATTTTTTAATCAATTATGTGTTTGCATCATTTTTATCGTATATTTAATGAATTAATAGCAATAAACAGAAAATTCACAAAAACGTGGAAAAACAGCAAAATATTGCCTAATTCGATGATATTTTGTTTATATCACATAAAAAAAAGGGGGATGATAAACGTCAAAATATTGATGAATTCGATTATTTTTAGTACGAAACAAAATGCAAGAAAACTTGCTTAAAATGCAATATTATGCGAAAATCTGAGATTTGAAGTCCAAATCACATATCGTGAGAAAACATGATGTAGTATCGAAATATTGGTAAAAACGAATATATATACGTAAATTCACACTACATGAATAACGTGAAAAAAGTCACTATATTACCATATTTGATGATTTTACCTTCAAATCATAGAGCGAGGTTTCGTATTATTTAGATCCATGAAAAGACAAATGACGATGTTGCTTCCAATACAAATGATTAAAATCAATATGTTTTCCTTAAAATTAACTAAAATGTTCCTGATTTTCGGTTTATATTACCGATGGAAGATGTACACGTAAAACCGTTCTAATCCGGCTGAAACGTCGATATATGAAATAAAAACAGAACTTCTTCCCTTTCAAATATCTTATTCAGTATTTTAACGAGAAACAAATAGATGATTGAAAATGAAGTATTTAAGGTTATTTTCTGATCAATTATTTGTTTGCATTATTTTTATCGTATATTTAATGAATTAATAACAATAAAATGAAAATTCACAAAAACGTGGAAAAACGGCAAAATATTGCCTAATTTGATGATATTTTGTTTAAATCACATAAAAGAAAAGGGGATGATAAAGGTCAAAATATTGCTAAATTCGATGATTTTTAGTACAAAACAAAATGCAAAAAACTTGCTTAAAAATGCAAAATTTGCAAAATTCTGAGATTTGAAGGCCAAATCACATATCGTGAGAAAACATGAAGTACTATCGAAATATTTGTAAAAACGAATATATATTCGTAAAATCACACTATATGAATAACGTGAAAAAAGTCACTATATTACCATATTTGATGATTTTAACTTCAAATCATAGAGCGAGGTTTCGTATTATTTAGATCCAAGAAAAGACATATGACAATGTTGTTTCGAATACAAATGATAAAAATCAATGTGTTTTCATTAGAAATAACTAAAATGTTCCTGATTTTCCGTTTATATTACCGATGGAAGAGGTACACGTAAAACCGCTCTAATCCGGCTGAAACTTCGATATATGCAATAAAAACAGAACTTCTCCCCTTTCCAATATCTGACTCTGTATTTTAACGAGAAACAAATAGTTGATTGAAAATGAAGTGTTTAAGGTTATTTTTTAATCAATTATGTGTTTGCATCATTTTTATCGTATATTTAATGAATTAATAGCAATAAACAGAAAATTCACAAAAACGTGGAAAAACAGCAAAATATTGCCTAATTCGATGATATTTTGTTTATATCACATAAAGGAAAAGGGGGATGATAAACGTCAAAATATTGCTGAATTCGATTATTTTTAGTACGAAACAAAATGCAAGAAAACTTGCTTAAAATGCAATATTATGCGAAAATCTGAGATTTGAAGGCCAAATCACATATCGTGAGAAAACATGATGTAGTATCGAAATATTGGTAAAAACGAATATATATACGTAAAATCACACTACATGAATAACGTGAAAAAAGTCACTATATTACCATATTTGAGGATTTTAACTTCAAATCATAGAGCGAGGTTTCGTATTATTTAGATCCATGAAAAGACATATGACGATGTTGCTTCCAATACAAATGATTAAAATCAATGTGTTTTCATTAAAATTAACTAAAATGTTCCTGATTTTCGGTTTATATTACCGATGGAAGAAGTACACGTAAAACCGTTCTAATCCGGCTGAAACGTCGATATATGAAATAAAAACAGACCTTCTTCCCTTTTAAATATCTTATTCAGTATTTTAACGAGAAACAAATAGATGATTGAAAATAAAGTATTTAAGGTTATTTTCTGATCAATAATTTGTTTCCATTATTTTTATCGTATATTTAATGAATTAATAACAATAAAATGAAAATTCACAAAAACGTGGAAAAACGGCAAAATATTGCCTAATTCGATGATATTTTGTTTAAATCACATAAAGGAAAAGGGGATGATAAAGGTCAAAATATTGCTAAATTCGATGATTTTTAGTACAAAACAAAATGCAAGAAAACTTGCTTAAAAATGCAAAATTTGCAAAATTCTGAGATTTGAAGGCCAAATCACATATCGTGAGAAAACATGAAGTACTATCGAAATATTGGTAAAAACGAATATATATACGTAAAATCACACTATATGAATAACGTGAAAAAAGTCACTACATTACCATATTTGAGGATTTTAACTTCAAATCATAGAGCGAGGTTTCGTATTATTTAGATCCAAGAAAAGACATATGACAATGTTGTTTCGAATACAAATGATAAAAATCAATGTGTTTTCATTCGAATTTACTAAAATGTTCCTGATTTTCCGTTTATATTACCGATGGAAGATGTGCACGTAAAACCGCTCTAATCCGGCTGAAACGTCGATATATGCAATAAAAACAGAACTTCTCCCCTTTCCAATATCTAACTCTGTATTTTAACGAGAAACAAATAGTTGATTGAAAATGAAGTGTTTAAGGTAATTTTTTAATCAATTATGTGTTTACATAATTTTTATCGTATATTTAATGAATTAATAGCAATAAACAGAAAATTCACAAAAACGTGGAAAAACAGCAAAATATTGCCTAATTCGATGATATTTTGTTTATATCACATAAAGGAAAAGGGGGATGATAAACGTCAAAATATTGCTGAATTCGATTATTTTTAGTACGAAACAAAATGCAAGAAAACTTGCTTAAAATGCAATATTATGCGAAAATCTGAGATTTGAAGGCCAAATCACATATCGTGATACGACATGAAATAGTATCGAAATATTAGTATATATGAATATATTTACGTAATATCAAACTACATGAAAAACGTGAAAAAAATCATTATTATACCAAATTTGAGGATTTTAACTTCGAATCATAAAGTGACGTTTCGTATTTTTTAGATCCTAGAAAAGACGTATAAAGATGTTGCTTCCAATAGCAATGATAAAAATCAATGTGTTTTCATTAAAATTAACTAAAATGTTCCTGATTTTCAGTTTATATTACCGATAGAAGATGTACACGTAAAACCGTTCTAATCCGGCTGAAACGTCGATATATGAAATAAAAACAGAACTTCTTCCCTTTTAAATATCTTACTCAGTATTTTAACGAAAAACAAATAGATGATTGAAAATGAAGTATTTAAGGTTATTTTCTGATCAATTATTTGTTTGCATAATTTTTATCGTATATTTAATGAATTAATAACAATAAACTGAAAATTCACAAAAACGTGGAAAAACGGCAAAATATTGCCTAATTCGATGATATTTTGTTTAAATCACATAAAGGAAAAGGGGATGATAAAGGTCAAAATATTGCTAAATTCGATGATTTTTAGTACAAAACAAAATGCAAGAAAACTTGCTTAAAATGCAAAATTTGCGAAATTCTGAGATTTGAAGGCCAAATCACATATCGTGAGAAAACATGATGTAGTATCGAAATATTGGTATAAACGAATAAATATACGTAAAATCACACTATATGAATAACGTGAAAAAAGTCACTATATTACCATATTTGAGGATTTTAACTTCAAATCATAGAGCGAGGTTTCGTATTATTTAGATCCATGAAAGAAATATGACGATGTTGTTTCGAATACAAATGATAAAAATCAATGTGTTTTCATTAGAATTAACTAAAATGTTCCTGATTTTCCGTTTATATTACCGATGGAAGATGTACACGTAAAACCGCTCTAATCCGGCTGAAACGTCGATATATGCAATAAAAACAGAACTTCTCCCCTTTCCAATATCTTACTCTGTATTTTAACGAGAAACAAATAGTTGATTGAAAATGAAGTGTTTAAGGTTATTTTTTAATCAATTATTTGTTTGCATAATTTTTATCGTATATTTAATGAATTAATAACAATAAACTGAAAATTCACAAAAAAGTGGAAAAACGGCAAAATATTGCCTAATTCGATGATATTTTGTTTATATCACATAAAGGAAAAGGGGATGATAAACGTCTAAATATTGCCGAATATGATGATTTTTGGTACGAAACAAAATGCAAGAAAACTTGCATAAAATGCAATATTATGCGAAAATCTGAAATTTGAAGGCCAAATCACATATCGTGATACTACATGAAATAGTATCGAAATATTGGTAAAAATGAATATATTTACGTAATATCAAACTACATGAAAAGCGTGAAAAAAGTCATTATTATACCATATTTGAGGATTTTAACTTCGAATCATAAAGTGACGTTTCGTATTTTTTAAGACCCTAGAAAAGAGGTATAAAGATGTTGCTTCCAATACAAATGATAAAAATCAATGTGTTTTCATTAAAATTAACTAAAATGTTCCTGATTTTCGGTTGATATTACCGATGGAAGATGTACACGTAAAACCGTTCTAATCCGGCTGAAACGTCGATATATGAAATAAAAACAGAACTTCTTCCCTTTTAAATATCTTACTCAGTATTTTAACGAGAAACAAATAGATGATTGAAAATGAAGTATTTAAGGTTATTTTCTGATCAATTATTTGTTTGCATAATTTTTATCGTATATTTAATGAATTAATAACAATAAACTGAAAATTCACAAAAAAGTGGAACAACGGCAAAATATTGCCTAATTCGATGATATTTTGTTTATATCACATAAAGGAAAAGGGGATGATAAACGTCTAAATATTGCCGAATTTGATGATTTTTGGTACGAAACAAAATGCAAGAAAACTTGCTTAAAATGCAATATTATGCGAAAATCTGAAATTTGAAGGCCAAATCACATATCCTGATACTACATGAAATAGTATCGAAATATTGGTAAAAATGAATATATTTACGTAATATCAAACTACATGAAAAACGTGAAAAAAGTCATTATTATACCAAATTTGAGGATTTTAACTTCGAATCATAAAGCGACGTTTCGTATTTTTTAGACCCTTGAAAAGACGTATAAAGATGTTGCTTCCAATACAAATGATAAAAATCAATGTGTTTTCATTAAAATTAACTAAAATGTTCCTGATTTTCGGTTTATATTACCGATGGAAGATGTACACCTAAAACCGTTCTAATCCGGCTGAAACGTCGATATATGCAATAAAAACAGAACTTCTCCCCTTTCCAATATCTTACTCTGTATTTTAACGAGAAACAAATTGAAAAAAATGAAGTGTTTAAGGTTATTTTCTAATCAATTATTTGTTTGCATAATTTTTATCGTATATTTAATGAGTTAATAGCAATAAACAGAAAATTCACAAAAACGTGGAATACAGCAAAATATTGCTTAATTCGATGATATTTTGTTTAAATCACATAAAGGAAAAGGGGATTATAAAGGTCCAAATATTGCTAAATTCGATGATTTTTAGTAGAGGCTCATGAGAGGGATGCAGGAGGTCAAGAGAGAGACGTAGAGGCTTAAGAGTGTGATGCAGAGGCTGAAGAGAGTGATGCAGAGGATCAAGAGAGTGGTGCAGAGGCTCGAGAGAGTGATGCAGAAGTCTCGGGACAGGGATGCAGGAGGTCAAGAGAGAGACGCAGAGGCTCAAAAGAGGCATGCAGAGGCTTAAGAGCGTGATGCAGAGGCTCAAGAGAGTGATGCAGAGGCTCAAAAGAGGCATGCAGAGGCTTACGAGCGTGATGATGAGGCTCAAGAGAGTGATGCAGAGGCTCAAGAGAGGGATGCAGGGGCTCAGGAGAGTGATGGAGAGGCTCAAGAGAGTGATTCAGAGGCTCAAGAGAGGGATGAATATGCTCAAGACAGGGATGCAGAGGCTAAAGAGAAGGATGCAAAGGCTCAAGAGAGGGATGAATAGGCTCAAGAGAGGGATGCAGAGGCTCAACAGAGGGATGCAGAGGCTCAGGAGAGTGATGGAGAGGCTCAAGAGAGTGATGCAGAGGCCTCAGGAGAGGGATTCAGAGGCTTAAGAGAGTGATTCAGAGGCTGAAAAGAGTGTTGCAGAGGCTCAAGAGAGGGATGCAGAGGCTCAAGAGAGGGATGCAGAGGCTCAAGAGAGTGATGCAGAGGCTCAAAAGAGGCAGGCAGAGGCTTAACAGCATGATGCAGAGACTCAAGAGAGTGATGCAGAGGCTCAATAAAGGGATGCAGGGGCTCAAGAGTGTGATGGAGAGGATCAAGAAAGAGATTCAGAGGCTCAAGAGAGGGATGAATAGGCTCAAGAAAGGGATGCAGCGGCTCAAGAGAGGGATGCAGAGGCTGAAGAGAGGGATGCATAGGCTCAAGAAAGGGATGAAGAGGCTCAAGAGAGGGATGCAGAGGCTAAAGTGAGGAATGCAGAGGCACTTGAGAGTGATGCAGAGGCTCAAGAGAGGGATGCAGAGGCTTAAGAGAGTGATGCAGAGGCTCAATAGAGGGATGCCGAGGATTAAGAGAGTGATGCAAAGGCTCAAGAGAGGGATGCAGAGGCTCAAGAGAATGATGAAGAGGCTTAAGAGAGGGATGCAGAGGCTCAAGAGAATGATGCAGAGGCTCAAGAGAGTGGTGCAGAGGATCAAGTGAGTTATGTAGAGTCTGAAGAGATAGATGCAGAGACTTAAGAGAGTGATGCAGAGGCTCAAGAGAGTGAAGCAGGGGCTCAAGAGAATGATGCAAAGGCTAAAGAGAGTGATGCAGAGGAGCAAGAGAGATATGCAGAGATTTAAGAGAATGATGCAGAGGCTCAAGAGAGTGATGCAGAGGCTTAAGAGAGGGATGCAGAAACTCAAGGAAAGTAATGCAGAGGCTTAATAGAGGGTTGCAGAGCCTGAAGAGAGTGATGCTGAGGCTTAAGAGAGGGATGCAGAAGCTCAAGAAAATGATTCAGAGGCTCAAGAGAGTGATGCAGGGGTTCAAGAGAATGATGTAGAGGCTTAGGAGAGGGATGCAGAGGCTCAAGAGAATGATGCAGAGGCTCAAAAGAGTGATGTAGAGGCTCAAGAGAGGGATGCAGAGGCTTAAGAGAGTGATGCAGATTCTCAAAATAGCGATGCAGAGGATCACGCGAGGGATGCAGAGGCTTAGGAGAGTGATGTAGAGGCTGAAGAGAGTGATGCAAAGGCTCAAGATAATGATGTAGAGGCTCAAAGAGTGATGCAGAGGCTAAAGAGAGTGATGCAGAGGCTAAAGATAGTGATGCAGAGACTCTAGAGAGTGATGCAGAGGCTCAAGAGAGTGATGCAGAGGCGGAAGTAAGTGATGCCGAGGATCAAGAGAGTGGTGCAGAGGCTCGAGAGAGTGATGCAGAAGTCTCAGGAGAGGGATTCAGAGGCTTAAGAGAGTGATGCAGAGGCTGACGAGAGTGTTGCACAGGCTCAAGAGAGGGATGCAAAGGCTCAAGAGAGGGATGCAGAGGCTCAAGAGGGGGATGCAGGAGGTCAAGAGAGAGACACAGAGGCTCAAAAGAGGCATGTAGAGGCTTAAGAGCGTGATGCAGAGGCTGAAGAGAGTGATGCAGATTCTCAAAAGAGGCATGCAGAGGCTTAAGAGCATGATGCTGAGGCTCAAGAGAGTGATGTAGAGGCTCAAGAGAGGGATGCAGGGGCTCAAGAGAGTGATGGAGAGGCTCAAGCGAGTGATTCAGAGGCTCAAGAGAGGGATGAATAGGCTCAAGAGAGGGATGCAGAGGCTCAAGTGAAGGATGCAGAGGCTCAAGAGGGGGATGAATAGGCTCAAGAGAGGGATGTAGAGGCTCAAGAGAGGGATGCAGAGGCTCACGAGAGTGATGGAGAGGCTCAGGAGAGTGATGCAGAGGATCAAGAGAGTGATGCAGAGGCTCGCGAAGAGTGATGCAGAGGCCTCATGAGAGGGATTCAGAGGCTTAAGAGAGTGATGCAGAGGCTGAAGAGAGTATTGCAGAGGCTCGAGAGAGGGATGCAGAGGCTCAAGAGAGGGATGCAGAGGCTCATGAGAGGCATGCAGAGGCATAAGAGTGTGATGCAGAGGCTCAAGAGAGTGATGCAGAGGCTCAAAAGAGGCAGGCAGAGGCTTAACAGCGTGATGCAGAGACTCAAGAGAGTGATGCAGAGGCTCAAGAGAGGGATGCAGGGGCTCAAGAGTGTGATGGAGAGGCTGAAGAGAGAGATTCAGAGGCTCAAGAGAGGGATGAAGAGGCTCAAGAGAGGGATGCAGAGGCTCAAGAGAGGGATGCAGAGGCTGAAGAGAGGGATGCATAGGCTGAAGAGAGGGATGCAGAGGCTCAAGAGAGGGATGCAGAGGCTTAAGAGAGTGATGCAGAGGATCAATTGAGTTATGTAGAGTCTGAAGAGAGAGATGCAGGGGCTTAAGAGAGTGATGCAGAGGCTCAAGAGAGTAAAGCAGGGTCTCAAGGGAATGATGTAGAGGCTTAAGAGAGGGATATAGAGGCTCAAGAGAATGATGCAATGGCTCAAGAGAGTGATGCAATGGCTCAAGAGAGTGATGCAGAGGAGCAGGAGAGGGATGCAGAGGTTTACGAGAGTGATGCAGACGCTCAAGAGAGTGATGCAGAGGTTTAAGAGAGGGATGCAGAAACTCAAGAGAGTGATGCAGAGGCTTAATAGAGGTTTGCAGAGGCTGAAGAGAGTGATGCTGAGGCTTAAGAGAGGGATGCAGAGGCTCAAGAGAATGATGCAGAGGCACAAGAGAGTGATGGAGGGGGCTCAAATGAATGATGTAGAGGCTTAGGAGAGGGATGCAGAGGCTCAAGAGAATGATGCAGAGGCTCAAAAGAGTGATGCAAAGGATCAAGAGAGGGATGCAGAGGCTTAAGAGAGTGATGCAGAGGCTAAAGATAGTGATGCAGAGGCTCTAAAGAGTGATGCAGAGTCTCAAGACAGTGATGCAGAGGCTCAAGAGGGATTCAGACGATCAAGAGAGTGGTGCAGAGGCTCGAGAGAGTGATGCAGAAGTCTCAGTAGAGGGATTCAGAGGCTTATAAGAGTGATGCAGAGGCTGAAGAGAGTATTGCAGAGGCTCCAGAGAGGGATGCAAAGGCTCAAGAGAGGGATGTAGAGGCTCATGAGAGGGATGCAGAAGTTCAGGAGAGAGACGCACCGGCTCAAAAGAGGCATGCAGAGGCTTAAGAGCGTGATGCAGAGGCTCAAGAAAGTGATGCAGAAGCTCAAAAGAGGCATGCAGAGGCTTAAGAGCGTGATGCTGAGGTTCAAGAGAGTGATGCAGAGGCTCAAGAGAGGGATGCAGGTGCTCAAGAGAGTGATGGAGAGGCTCAAGAGAGTGATTCAGAGGCTCAAGAGAGGGATGAATAGGCTCAAGAGAGAGATGCAGATGCTCAAGAGAAGGATGCAGAGGCTCAAGAAAGTGATGGAGAGGCTCAGGAGAGCGATGCAGAGGATCAAGAGAGTGATGCAGAGGCTCGAAAGAGTGATGCAGAGGCCCAAGGAGAGGGATTCAGAGGCTTAGGAGAGTGATGCAGAGGCTGAAGAGAGTGTTGCAGAGGCTGAAGTGAGGGATGCAGAGGCTCAAGAGAGGGATGCAGAGGCTCATGAGAGGGATGCAGGAAGTCAAGAGAGGGACGCAGAGGCTCAAAAGAGGCATGCAGAGGCCTAAGAGTGTGATGCAGAGGCTCAAGAGAGTGATGCAGAGGCTCAAAAGAGGCAGGCAGAGGCTTAACAGCGTGATGCAGAGACTCAGGAGAGTGATGCAGAAGCTTAAATGAGTTATGTAGAGTCTGAAGAGAGAGATGCAGAGGCTTAAGAGAGTGATGCAGAGGCTCAAGAGAGTGAAGCAGAGGAGCAAGAGAGGGATGCAGAGGTTTAAGAGAGTGATGCAGAGGCTCAAGAGAGTGATGCAGAGGCTTAAGAGAGGGATGCAGAAATTCAAGAGAGTGATGCAGAGGGTTAATAGAGGGTTGCAGAGGCTGAAGAGAGTGATCCTGAGGCTTAAGAGAGGGATGCAGAGGCTCAAGAGAATGATGCAGAGGCTCAAGAGAGTGATGCAGGGGCTCAGGAGAATGATGTAGAGGCTTAGGAGAGGGATGAAGAGGCTCAGGAGAATGATGCAGAGGCTCAAAAGAGTCATGCAGAGGATCAAGAGAGGAATGCAGAGGCTTAAGAGAATGATGCAGAGGCTCAAAAGAGTGATGCAGAGGATCAAGAGAGGGATGCAGAGGCTTAAGAAAGTGATGCAGAGGCTGAAGAGAGTGATGCAGAGGCTCAAGATAGTGATGTAGAGGCTCAAGAGAGTGATGCAGAGGCTCAAGAGATTGATTCAGAGGCTAAAGATAGTGATGCAGAGGCTCTAGAGAGTGATGCAGAGGCTCAAGAGAGTGATGCAGAGGCTCCAGAGAGTGATGCAGAGGATCAAGAGAGTGGTGCAGAGGCTCGAGAGAGTGATGCAGAAGTCTCAGGAGAGGGATTCAAAGGCTTAAGAGAGTGATGCAGAGGCTGAAAAGAGTGTTACAGAGGATCAAGAGAGGGATGCAAAGGCTCAAGAGAGGGATGCAGAGGCTCATGAGAGGGATGCAGGAGGTCAAGAGAGAGACGCAAAGGCTCAAAAGAGGCATGCAGAGGCTTAAGAGCGTGATGCAGAGGCTCAAGAGAGGGATGCAGAGGCTAAAGAGAGTAATTCAGAGGATTAAGAGCGTGACGCTGAGGCTCAAGAGAGTGATGCAGAGGCTCATGAGAGGGATGCAGAGGCTCAAGAGAGTGATGGAGAGGCTCAAGAGAGTGATTCAGAGGCTCAAGTGAGGGATGCAGAGGCTCAAGAGAGGGATGCAGAGGCTAAAGTGAGGGATGAATAGGCTCAAGAGAGGGATGCAGAGGCTCAAGAGAGGGATGCAGAGGCTCAAGAGAGGGATGCAGAGGCTAAAGTGAGGAATGCAGAGGCACTTGAGAGTGATGCAGAGGCTCAAGAGAGGGATGCAGAGGCTTAAGAGAGTGATGCAGAGGCTCAAGAGAGGGATGCTGAGGCTTAAGAGAGTGTTGCAAAGGCTCAAGAGAGGGATGCAGAGGCTCAAGAGAATGATGAAGAGGCTTAAGAGAGGGATGCAGAGGCTCAAGAGAATGATGCAGAGGCTCAAGAGAGTGATGCAGAGGATCAAGTGAGTTATGTAGAGTCTGAAGAGAGAGATGCAGAGGCTTAAGAGAGTGATGCAGAGGCTGAAGAGAGTGATGCAGAGGCCTAAGAGAGGGATGCAGAGGCTCAAGAGAATGATGCAGAGGCTCAAGAGAGTGCTGCAAAATGCTCAAGAGAGGGATACTGAGGATCCAGAGAGGGATGCAGAGGCTGAAGAGAGTGATGCAGAGGCTCAAGAGAGAAAGGCAGAGGCTAAAGAGAGTGATGCAAAGGCTGAAGAGAGTGATGAAGAGGCTCAAGAGAATGATTTAGAGGCCTAAGAGAGGGATGTAGAGGCTAAAGGGAATGATGCAGAGGCTCAAGTTAGGGATGCAGAGGCTGAGGAGAGTGATGCAGAGGCTTCAGAGAGGGATGCAGAGGCTCAAGAGAGGGATGGATTGGCTCAAGAGAGGGATGCAGGGGCTCAAGAGAGGGATGCAGACTCTCAAGTAAGGGATGCAGAGGCACAAGAGAGGGATGCAGAGGCTCTTAAGAGAGATGTAGAGGCTCAAGAGATTGATGCAGAGGCTTAAGCGAGTGATGCAAAGGCTCAAGAGAGGGATGCAAAGGCTTATGCGAGGGATGCAGGAGTTCAAGAGAGAGATGCAGAGGCTCAAGAGAGGGATGCGGAGGCTCAAGAGAATGATGTAGAGGCTTAAGAGAGGGATGCAGAGGCTCAAGAGAATGATGCAGAGGCTCAAGAGAGTGATGCAGAGGATCAAGAGAGTGATGCAGAGGATCAAGCGAGGGAAGCAGAGGCTTACGAGAGTGATGCAGAGGCTGAAGGGAGTGATGCAGAGGTTCTAGAGAGTGATGCAGAGGCTCAAGAGCGTAATGCAGAGGATAAAGAGGGTGATGCAGAGGCTCAAGAGAGTGATGCAGAGGCTTAGGAGAGGGATGCAGAGGCTGAAAAGAGTGTTGCAGAGTCTCAAGAGAGGGATGCAAAGGCTCAAGAGAGGGATGCAGAGGCTCATGATAGGGATGCAGGAGGTCAAGAGAGAGATGGAGAGGCTCAAAAGAGGCATGCATAGGCTTAAGAGCGTGATGCAGAGGCTCAAGAGAGTGATGCAGAGACTCAAAAGAGGCATGCAGACGCTTAAGAGCGTGATGCTGAGGCTCAAGAGAGTGATGCAGAGGCTCAAGAGAAGGATGCAGGGGCTCAAGAGAGTGATGGAGAGGCTCAAGAGAGTGATTCAGAGGCTCAAGTGAGGGATGAATAGGCTCAAGAGAGGGATGCAGAGGCTCAAGTGAGGGATGAATAGGCTCAAGAGAGGGATGCAGAGGCTCAAGAGAGAGATGCAGAGGCTCAAGAGAGGGATGCAGAGGCTTAAGAGAAGTGATGCAGGGGCTCAAGAGAGGGATGCAGAGGCTCAAGAGAGGGATGCAAAGGCTCAAGAGAGGGAAGCAGGGGCTTAAGGGAGGGATGCAAAGGCTCAAGTGAGGGATGCAGAGGCACAAGAGAGGGATGCAGAGGCTCTTGAGAGTGACGCAGAGGCTCAAGAGAGGAATGCAGAGGCTTGAGAGAGTGATAAAGAGGCTGAAGAGAGTGTTGCAGAGGCTTAAGAGAGGGATGCAGAGGCTCAAGAGAGGGATGCAGAGGCCCAATAGAGGGATGCAGAGGTTCAAGAGAGGGATGCTGAGGCTCAAGTGAGGGATGCAGTGGCACAAGAGAGGGATGCAGAGGCTCTTGGAAGTGATGCAAAGGCTCAAGAGAGGGATGCAGGGGCTTACGAGAGTGATGCGAAGGCTCAAGAGAGGGATGCAGAGGCTAATGAGAGTTATGCAGAGACTCAAGAGAGTGATGCACAGGTTCAAGAGAGTGATGCAGAGGATCAAGAGAGTGATGCAGAGGCTTACGAGAGAGATGCAGAGAATCAAGAGAGTGATGCAGAGGCTCGAGAGAGTTATGCAGAGGCCTCAAGAGAGGGATTAGAAGGCTTAAGAGAGTGATGCAGAGGCTGATGAGAGTGTTGCAGAGGCTCAAGAGAGGGATGAAGAGGCTGAAGAGAGTGATGCAGAGGCTCAAGAGAGGGATGCAGAGGCTCAAGAGAGTGATGCAGACGCTTTAGAGAGTGAGGCAGAGGCTTAGGAGAGGGATGCAGAGGCTCAGGAGAGTAATGCAGAGGCTTAAAAGGGTAATGCAGAGGCTCAAGAGAGTAATGCAGAGGCTTGAGAGAGGGATGCAGGGGCTCAAGTGAGGGATGAAGAGGCACAAGAGAGGGATGCTGAGGCTCTTGAGAGTGACGCAGAGGCTCAAGAGAGGGATGCAGAGGCTTACGAGAGTGTTAAAGAGGCTGAAGAGAGTGTTGCAGAGGCTTAAGAGAGGGATGCAGAGGCTGGAGAGAGGGATGCAGAGGCCCAATAGAGGGATGCAGAGGCTCAAGAGAGGGATGCAGAAGCTCAAGTGAGGGATGCAGAGGCCAAAAATAGGGATGCAGAGGCTCTTGAGAGTGATGCAGAGGCTCAACAGAGTGATGCAGAAGCTTACGAGATTGATGCAGAGGCTTAAGAGAGTGATGCAGAGGCTTAGGAGAGGGATGCAGTGGCTCTTGAGAGTGATGCAGAGGCTCAAGAGAGGGATGCAGAGGCTCTTGAGAGTGATGCAGAGGCTCAAGAGAGGGTTGCAGAGGCTTAAGAGAGTGATGCAAAGGCTCAAGAGAGGAATGCAGAGGCTCATTAGAGGGATGCAAGATTTCAAGAGAGGGATGCAGAGGCTCAAGAGAGTGATGCAGAGGATCAAGAGAGTGATGCAGAGGATCAAGAGAGTGATGCAGAGGCTCAAGAGAGTAATGCAGAGGCACAAGAGAGGGAAGCAGAGGCTTAAGAGAGTGATGCAGAGGCTGAAGAGAGTGATGGAGAGGCTTAGGAGAGGGATGCAGAGGCTCAGGAGAGTGATGGAGAGGCTCAAGAAAGTGATGCAGTGGCTCAACAGAGTGATTCAGAAGCTTACGAGAGGGATGCAGAGGCTCTTGAGAGTGATGCAGAGGCTCAAGAGAGGGATGCAGAGGCTTAAGAGAGTGATGCAAAGGCTCAAGATCCTCTGCATCACTCTCTTGAGCCTCTGCATCACTCTCTTGATTTTCTGCATCACTCTCTTGAGCCTCTGCATCACTCTCTTCAGCCTATGCATCACTCTCTTAAGCATCTGCTTCCCTCTCTTGATCCTCTGCATCACTCTCTTGAGCCTCTGCATCACTCTCTTAAGCCTCTGCATCACTCTCGTAAGCCTCTGAATCACTCTCTTGAGCCTCTGTATCACTCTCTTGAGCCCATGCATCCCTCTCTTGAGCCTCTGCTTCACTCTCTTGAGGCTCTGCATCACCCTTTAAGCCACTGCATCCCTCTTTTGATCCTCTGCATCACTTTCTTAAGCCTCTGCATCACTCTCGTAACCCTCTGAATCACTCTCTTGAGCCTCTGCATCCCTCTCTTGGGCCTCTGCATCACTCCCAAGAGCCTCTGCATCACTCCCAAGAGCCTCTGCATCCCTCCTTTGTGCCTCTGCGTCACTCTCAAGAACCTCTGCATCACTCCTTTGTGCCTCTGCATCCCTCTCTTGAGCCTCTACATCCCTCTCCTGAGCCCCTGCATCCCTCTCTTGAGCCTCTGCATCCCTCTCTTGAGCCTCTGCATCCCTCTCTTAAGCCTCTGCATCACTCTCTTAAGCCTCTGCATCACTCTCGTAAGCTTCTGAATCACTCTGTTGAGCCTCTGCATCACTTTCTTGAGCCTCTCAAGAAGCTCATGAGAGGGATGCAGGAGTTCAAGAGAGTGATGCAGAGGCTCAAGAAAGGGATGCAGAGGCTTACGCGAGTGATGCAGAGGCTGAAGAGAGTGTTGCAGAGGCTTAAGAGAGGGATGCAGATGCTCAGGAGAGTGATGCAAAGGCTCAAGAGAGTGATGCAGGGGCTGAAGAGAGTGTTTCAGAGGCTTAAGAGAGGGATGCAGAGGCTCAAGAGAGGGATGCAGAGGCTTAAGAGAGTGATGCAGAGGCTTAAGAGAGAGATGCAGAGGCTTAAGAGAATGATGCAGAGATTCAAGAGAGTGATGCAGAGGCACAAGAGAATGATGTAGAGGCTTAAGACAGGGATGCAGAGGCTCAAGAGAATGATGCAGGGGCTCAAGAGAATGATGCATAGGATTAAGAGAGGGATGCAGAGGATCAAGAGAGTGATGCAGAGGCTTAAAAGAGGAATATAGAGGCTGAAGAGAATGACGCAAAGGCTTAAGAGAGGGATGCATAGGCTAAAGAGTATGATGCAGAGGCTTAAGAGAGGGATGCAGAGGATCAAGAGAGTGATGGAGAGGCTCAAGAAAGTGATGCAGAGGCTCAACAGAGTGATTCAGAAGCTTACCAGAGTGATGCAGAGGATTAAGAGAGTGATGCAGAGGCTTAGGAGAGGGATGCAGAGGCTCAAGCGAGGGATGCAGAGGCTCAAGAGAGGGATGCAGGGGCTCAGGAGAGGGATGCAAAGGCTGAAGAGAGGGATGCAGAGGCTCTTGAGAGTGACGCAGAGGCACAAAGGAGGGATGCAGAGGCTCTTGGGAGTGATGCAGAGGCTCAAGAGAGGGATACAGAGGCTCAAGAGAGTGATTCAGAGGCTTACGAGAGTGATGCAGAGGCTTAAGAAAGTGATACAGAGGCTCAAAAGAGGGATGCAGTGACTTAAAGGGTGATGCAGAGCCTCAAGAGAGTGAAGCAGAGGCTCAAGAGAGGGATGAAGGGGCTCAAGAGAGAGTGATACAGAGGCTCAAGAGAGTGATTCAGAGGCTTACGAGAGTGATGCAGAGGCTTATGAGAGTGATGCAGAGGCTCAAGAGAGTGATGGAGAGGATCAAGATAGGGAAGCAGAGGCTTAAGAGAGTGATGCAGAGGCTGAAGAGAGTGATGCAGAGGCTCTAGAGAGTGATGCAGAGACTCAAGAGAGTGATGCAGAGTCTCAAGAGAGTGATGCAGAGGATCAAGAGAGGGAAGCAGAGGCTTAAGAGAGTGATGCAGAGGCTGAAGAGAGTGATGCAGAGGCTCTAGAGAGTGATGCAGAGACTCAGGAGAGTGATGCAGAGGTTCAAGGGAGTGATGCAGAGGATCAAGAGAGGGAAGAAGAGGCTAAAGAGAGTGATGCAGAGGCTGAAGAGAGTGATGCAGAGGCTCTAGAGAGTGATGCAGAGACTCAAGAGAGTGATGCAGACGCTCAAGAGAGTGATGCAGAGGCTCGCGAGTGTTATGCAGAGGCCTCAAAAGAGGGATTCAGAGGCTTAAGAGAGTGATGCAGACGCTGAAGAGAGTGTTGCAGAGGCTCAAGAGAGGGATGAAGAGGCTCAAGAGAGTGATGCAGAGGCTTAAGAGAGTGAGGCAGAGGCTTAGGAGAGGGATGCAGAGGCTCATGAGGGTAATGCAGAGGCTTAAGAGGGTGATGCAGAGGCTCAAGAGAGTGATGCAGAGGCTCAAGTGAGGGATGCAGAGTCACAAGAGAGGGATGCAGAGGCTCTTGAGAGTGATGCAGAGGCTCAAGAGAGGGATGCAGATGCTTAAGAGAGTGATGCAATTGCTCAAGAGAGGGATGCAGAGGCTCATTAGAGGGATGCAAGATTTCAAGAGAGGGATGCAGAGGCTCAAGAGAGTGATGCAGAAGATCAAGAGAGTGATGCAGATGCTCAAGAGAGTGATGCAGAGCCTCAAGAGAGTGATGCAGAGGCTCAAGAGAGTGATGCAGAGGATCAAGAGAGGGAAGCAGAGGCTCAAGAGCGTAATGCAGAGGTTTAAGAGGGTGATGCAGAGGCTCAAGAGAGTGATGCAGAGGCTTAGGAGAGTGATGCAGAGGCTTAGGAGAGGGATGCAGAGGCTTAAGAGAGGGATGCAGAGGCTCAAGAGAAGGATGCAGAGGCCCAATAGAGGGATGCAGAGGCTCAAGAGAGGGATGCAGAGGCTCATGTGAGGGATGCAGTGGCACAAGAGAGGGATGCAGAGGCTCTTGGAAGTGATGCAAAGGCTCAAGAGAGGGATGCAGGGGCTCAAGAGAGTGATGCAAAGGCTCAAGAGAGGGATGCAGAGGCTCATGAGAGTTATGCAGAGACTTAAAAGAGTGATGCAGAGGCTCAAGAGAGTGATGCAGAGGATCAAGAGAGTGATGCAGAGGCTTACGAGAGAGATGCAGAGAATCAAGAGAGTGATGCAGAGGCTCGAGAGAGTTATGCAGAGGCCTCAAGAGAGGGATTCAGAGGCTTAAGAGAGTGATACAGAGGCTAAAGAGAGTGTTGCAGAGGCTCAATAGAGGGATGAAGAGGCTGAAGAGAGTGATGCAGAGGCTCAAGAGAGGGATGCAGAGGCTCAAGAGAGTGATGCAGAGGCTTAAGAGGGTGATGCAGAGGCTTAAGAGAGTAATGCAGAGGCTTAAGAGGGTGATGCAGAGGCTCAAGAGAGTGATGCAGAGGCTTGAGAGAGTGATACAGAGGCTCAAGTGAGGGATGCAGGGACTCAAGAGAGTGATGCAGAGGCTCAAGAGAGGTATTCAGAGGCTCAAGTGAGAGATGCAGAGGCACAAGAGATGGATGCTGAGGCTCAAGAGAGTGATTCAGAGACTTAAGAGAGGGATGCAGAGGCTTAAGAGAATGATGCAGAGGCTGAAGAGAGTGATGCAGAGGCTCTAGGGAGTAATGCAGAGGCTCAAGAGAGTGATACAGAGGCTCAAGTGAGGGATGCAGAGGCACAAGAGAGGGATGCAGAGGCTCCTGAGAGCGGCGCAGAGGCTCAAGAGAGGGATTCAGGGGCTCAAGAGAGTGATGCAAAGGCTCAAGAGAGGGATGCAGAGGCTCATGAGAGTTATGCAGATACTCAATTGAGGGATGCAGTGGCACAAGAGAGGGATGCAGAGGCTCTTGGAAGTGATGCAAAGGCTCATGAGAGGGATGCATGGGCTCAAGAGAGTGATGCAAAGGCTCAAGAGAGTTATGCAGAGGCTCATGAGAGTTATGCAGAGACTCAAGAGAGAGATGCAGAGGCTCAAGAGAGTGATGCAGAGGATCAAGAGAGTGATGCAGAGGCTTACGAGAGAGATGCAGAGAATCAAGAGGGTGATGCAGAGGCTCGAGATAGTTATGCAGAGGCCTCAAGAAAGGGATTCAGAGGCTTAAGAGACTGATACAGAGGCTAAAGAGAGTGTTGCAGAGGCTCAATAGAGGGATAAAGAGGCTGAAGAGAGTGATGCAGAGGCTCAAGAGAGGGATACAGAGGCTCAACAGAGTGATGCAGAGGCTTAAAAGGGTGATGCAGAGGCTCAAGAGAGTAATGCAGAGGCTTAAGAGTGTAATGCAGAGGCTCAAGAGAGTGATGCAGAGGCTTGAGAGAGGGATGCAGGGACTCAAGAGAGTGATGCAGAGGTTCAAGAGAGGTATTCAGAGGCTCAAGTGAGAGATGCAGAGGCACAAGAGATGGATGCTGAGGCTCTTGAGAGTGATGCAGATGCTCAAGAGAGGGATGCAGAGGATTAAGAGAGTGATGCAATGGCTCAAGAGAGGGATGCAGAGGCTTAGGAGAGGGATGCAGATGCTCAAGCGAGGGATGCAGAGGCTCAAGAGAGGGATGCAGGGGCTCAGGAGAGGGATGCAAAGGCTGAAGAGAGGGATGCAGAAGCTCTTGCGAGTGACGCAGAGGCACAAAGGAGGGATGCAGAGGCTCTTGGGAGTGATGCAGAGGCCTAAGAGAGGGATACAGAGGCTCAAGAGAGTGAATTAGAGGCTTACGAGAGTGATGCAGAGGCTTAAGAAAGTGATACAGAGGCTCAAAAGAGGGATGCAGTGGCTTAAAGGGTGATGCAGAGCCTCAAGAGAGTGAAGCAGAGGCTCAAGAGAGGGATGAAGGGGCTCAAGAGAGTGATACAGAGGCTCAAGAGAGTGATTCAGAGGCTTACGAGAGTGATGCAGAGGCTTAAGAGAGTGATGCAGAGGCTCAAGAGAGTGAAGCAGAGGCTCAAGAGAGGGATGAAGGGGCTCAAGAGAGTGATACAGAGGCTCAAGAGAGTGATTCAGAGGCTGAAGAGAGTGATGCAGAGGCTCTAGAGAGTGATGCAGAGACTCAAGAGAGTGATGCAGACGCTCAAGAGAGTGATGCAGAGGCTCGCGAGTGTTATGCAGAGGCCTCAGGAGAGGGATTCAGAGGCTTAAAAGAGTGATGCAGACGCTGAAGAGAGTGTTGCAGAGGCTCAAGAGAGGGATGAAGAGGCTCAAGAGAGTGATGCAGAGGCTTAAGAGAGTGAGGCAGAGGCTTAGGAGAGGGATGCAGAGGCTCAAGAGGGTAATGCAGAGGCTCAAGAAAGTGATGCAGAGGCTCAAGTGAGGGATGCAGAGGCACAAGAGAGGGATGCAGAGGCTCATGAGAGTGATGCAGAGGCTCAAGAGAGGGATGCAGATGCTTAAGAGAGTGATGCAATTGCTCAAGAGAGGGATGCAGAGGCTCATTAGAGGGATGCAAGATTTCAAGAGAGGGATGCAGAGGCTCAAGAGAGTGATGCAGAAGATCAAGAGAGTGATGCAGAGGCTCAAGAGAGTGATGCAGAGGATCAAGAGAGGGAAGCAGAGGCTTAAGAGAGTGATGCAGAGGCTGAAGAGAGTGATGCAGAGGCTCAAGAGAGTGATGCAGAGGATCAAGAGAGGGAAGCAGAGGCTCAAGAGCGTAATGAAGAGGCTTAAGAGGGTGATGCAGAGGCTCAAGTGAGGGATGCAGAGGCTTAGGAGAGTGATGCAGAGGCTTAGGAGACGAATGCAGAGGCTTAAGAGAGGGATGCAGAGGCTCAAGAGAGGGATGCAGAGGCCCAATAGAGGGATGCAGAGGCTCAAGAGAGGGATGCAGAGGCTCAAGTGAGGGATGCAGTGGCACAAGAGAGGGATGCAGAGGCTCTCGGAAGTGATGCAAAGGCTCAAGAGAGGCCGGGATGCAGGGGCTCAAGAGAGTGATGCAAAGGCTCAAGAGAGGGATGCAGAGGCTCATGAGAGTTATGCAGAGACTTAAGAGAGTGATGCAGAGGCTCAAGAGAGTGATGCAGAGGATCAAGAGAGTGATGCAGAGGCTTACGAGAGACATGCAGAGAGTCAAGAGACTGATGCAGAGGCTCGAGAGAGTTATGCAGAGGCCTCAAGAGAGGGATTCAGAGGTTTAAGAAAGTGATACAGAGGCTAAAGAGAGTGTTGCAGAGGCTCAATAGAGGGATGAAGAGGCTGAAGAGAGTGATGCAGAGGCTCAAGAGAGGGATGCAGAGGCTCAAGAGAGTGATGCAGAGGCTTAAGAGGGTGATGCAGAGGCTCAAGAGAGTAATGCAGAGGCTTAAGAGGGTGATGCAGAGGCTCAAGAGAGTGATGCAGAGGCTTGAGAGAGGGATGCAGGGACTCAAGAGAGTGATGCAGAGGCTCAAGAGAGGTATTCAGAGGCTCAAGTGAGAGATGCAGAGGCACAAGAGATGGATGCTGAGGATCTTGAGAGTGATGCAGATGCTCAAGAGAGGGATGCAGAGGCTTAAGAGAGTGATGCAATGGCTCAAGAGAGGGATGCAGAGGCTCATTAGAGGGATGCAAGATTTCAAGAGAGGGATGCAGAGGTTCAAGAGAGTGATGCAGAGGATTAAAAGAGTGATGCAGAGGCTCAAGAGAGTGATGCAGAGGATAAAGAGAGGGAAGCAGAGGCTTAGGAGAGTGATGCAGAGGCTCAAGAGAGTGATGCAGAGGCTCTAGAGAGTGATGCAGAGGCTCAAGAGCGTAATGCAGAGACTTAAGAGGGTGATGCAGAGGCTCAAAAGAGTGATGCAGAGGCTTGAGAGAGGGATGCAGGGGCTCAAGAGAGTGACGCAGAGGCTCAAGAGAGTGATTCAGAGGCACAAGAGAGGGATGCAGAGGCTCCTGAGAGTGGCGCAGAGGCTCAAGAGAGGGATTCAGGGGCGCAAGAGAGTGATGCAAAGGCTCAAGAGAGGGATGCAGAGGCTCATGAGAGTTATGCAGATACTCAATTGAGGGATGTAGTGGCACGAGTGGCACAAGAGAGGGATGCAGAGGCTCTTGGAAGTGATGCAAAGGCTCAAGAGAGGGATGCATGGGCTCAAGAGAGTGATGCAAAGGCTCAAGAGAGGAATGCAGAGGCTCATGAGAGTTATGCAGAGACTCAAGAGAGTGATGCAGAGGCTCAAGAGAGTGATGCAGAGGATCAAGAGAGTGATGCAAAGGCTTACGAGAGAGATGCAGAGAATCAAGAGAGTGATGCAGAGGCTCGAGAGAGTTATGCAGAGGCCTCAAGAGAGGGATTCAGAGGCTCAATAGAGGGATGAAGAGGCTGAAGAGAGTGATGCCGAGGCTCAAGAGAGGGATGCAGAGGCTCAACAGAGTGATGCAGAGGCTTAAGAGGGTGATGCAGAGGCTCAAGAGAGTAATGCAGAGGCTTAAGAGGGTAATGCAGAGGCTCAAGAGAGTGATGCAGAGGCTTGAGAGAGGGATGCAGGGACTCAAGAGAGTGATGCAGAGGCTCAAGAGAGGTATTCAGAGGCTCAAGTGAGAGATGCAGAGGCAGAAGAGATGGATGCTGAGGCTCTTGAGAGTGATGCAGATGCTCAAGAGAGGGATGCAGAGGCTTAAGAGAGTGATGCAATGGCTCAAGAGAGGGATGCAGAGGGTTAGGAGAGGGATGCAGAGGCTCAATCGAGGGATGCAGAGGCTCAAGAGAGGGATGCAGGGGCTCAGAAGAGGGATGCAAAGGCTGAAGAGAGGGATGCAGAGGCTCTTGAGAGTGACGCAGAGGCACAAAGGAGGGATGCAGAGGCTCTTGGGAGTGATGCAGAGGCTCAAGAGAGGGATACAGAGGCTCAAGAGAGTGAATTAGAGGCTTACGAGAGTGATGCAGAGGCTTAAGAAAGTGATACAGAGGCTCAAAAGAGGGATGCAGTGGCTTAAAGGGTGATGCAGAGCCTCAAGAGAGTGAAGCAGAGGCTCAAGAGAGGGATGAAGGGGCTCAAGAGAGTCATACAGAGGCTCAAGAGAGTGATTCAGAGGCTTATGAGAGTGATGCAGAGGCTTAAGAGAGTGATGCAGAGGCTCAAGAGAGTGATGGAGAGGATCAAGAGAGGGAAGCAGAGGCTTAAGAGAGTGATGCAGAGGCTGAAGAGAGTGATGCAGAGGCTCTAGAGAGTGTTATGCAGAGGCCTCAAGAGAGGGATTCAGAGGCTTAAGAGAGTGATGCAGACGCTGAAGAGAGTGTTGCAGAGGCTCAAGAGAGGGATGAAGAGGCTCAAGAGAGTGATGCAGAGGTTTAAGAGAGTGAGGCAGAGGCTTCGGATAGGGATGCAGAGGCTCAAGAGGGTAATGCAGAGGCTTAAGAGGGTGATGCAGAGGCTCAAGTGAGTGATGCAGAGGCTCAAGTGAGGGATGCAGAGGCACAAGAGAGGGATGCAGAGGCTCTTGAGAGTGATGCAGAGGCTCAAGAGAGGGATGCAGATGCTTAAGAGAGTGATGCAATTGCTCAAGAGAGGGATGCAGAGGCTCATTAGAGGGATGCAAGATTTCAAGAGAGGGATGCAGAGGCTCAGGAGAGTGATGCAGAATATCAAGAGAGTGATGCAGAGGCTCAAGAGAGTGATGCAGAGGATCAAGAGAGGGAAGCAGAGGCTCAAGAGAGTGATGCAGAGGATCAAGAGAGGGAAGCAGAGGCTCAAGAGCGTAATGCAGAGGCTTAAGAGGGTGATGCAGAGGCTCAAGAGAGTGATTTAGAGGCTCATTAGAGGGATGCAAGATTTCAAGAGAGGGATGCAGAGGCTCAAGAGAGTGATGCAGAAGATCAAGAGAGTGATGCAGAGGCTCAAGAGAGTGATGCAGAGGATCAAGAGAGGGAAGCAGAGGCTTAAGAGAGTGATGTAGAGGCAGAAGAGAGTGATGCAGAGGCTCAAGAGAGTGATGCAGAGGCTTAGGAGATTGATGCAGAGGCTTAGGAGAGGGATGCAGAGGCTTAAGAGAGGGATGCAGAGGCTCAAGAGAGGGATGCAGAGGCCCAATAGAGGGATGCAGAGGCTCAAGAGAGGGATGCAGAGGCTCAAGTGAGGGATGCAGTGGCACAAGAGAGGGATGCAGAGGCTCTTGGAAGTGATGCAAAGGCTCAAGAGAGGGATGCAGGGGCTCAAGAGAGTGATGCAAAGGCTCAAGGGAGGGATGCAGAGGCTCATGAGAGTTATGCAGAGACTTAAGAGAGTGATGCAGAGGCTCAAGAGAGTGATGCAGAGGATCAAGAGAGTGATGCAGAGGCTCAAGTGAGAGATGCAGAGGCACAAGAGATGGATGCTGAGGATCTTGAGAGTGATGCAGATGCTCAAGAGAGGGATGCAGAGGCTTAAGAGAGTGATGCAATGGCTCAAGAGAGGGATGCAGAGGCTCATTAGAGGGATGCAAGATTTCAAGAGAGGGATGCAGAGGTTCAAGAGAGTGATGCAGAGGATTAAAAGAGTGATGCAGAGGCTCAAGAGAGTGATGCAGAGGATAAAGAGAGGGAAGCAGAGGCTTAGGAGAGTGATGCAGAGGCTCAAGAGAGTGATGCAGAGGCTCTAGGGAGTGATGCAGAGGCTCAAGAGCGTAATGCAGAGACTTAAGAGGGTGATGCAGAGGCTCAAAAGAGTGATGCAGAGGCTTGAGAGAGGGATGCAGGGGCTCAAGAGAGTGACGCAGAGGCTCAAGAGAGTGATTCAGAGGCTTAAGAGAGGGATGCAGAGGCTTATGAGAGTGATGCAGAGGCTGAAGAGAGTGATGCAGAGGCTCTAGGGAGTAATGCAGAGGCTCAAGAGAGTGATACAGAGGCTCAAGTGAGGGATGCAGAGGCACAAGAGAGGGATGCAGAGGCTCCTGAGAGTGGCGCAGAGCCTCAAGAGAGGGATTCAGGGGCGCAAGAGAGTGATGCAAAGGCTCAAGAGAGGGATGCAGAGGCTCATGAGAGTTATGCAGATACTCAATTGAGGGATGTAGTGGCACGAGTGGCACAAGAGAGGGATGCAGAGGCTCTTGGAAGTGATGCAAAGGCTCAAGAGAGGGATGCATGGGCTCAAGAGAGTGATGCAAAGGCTCAAGAGAGGAATGCAGAGGCTCATGAGAGTTATGCAGAGACTCAAGAGAGTGATGCAGAGGCTCAAGAGAGTGATGCAGAGGATCAAGAGAGTGATGCAGAGGCTTACGAGAGAGATGCAGAGAATCAAGAGAGTGATGCAGAGGCTCGAGAGAGTTATGCAGAGGCCTCAAGAGAGGGATTCAGGGGCTTAAGAGACTGATACAGAGGCTAAAGAGAGTGTTGCAGAGGCTCAATAGAGGGATGAAGAGGCTGAAGAGAGTGATGCCGAGGCTCAAGAGAGGGATGCAGAGGCTCAACAGAGTGATGCAGAGGCTTAAGAGGGTGATGCAGAGGCTCAAGAGAGTAATGCAGAGGCTTAAGAGGGTAATGCAGAGGCTCAAGAGAGTGATGCAGAGGCTTGAGAGAGGGATGCAGGGACTCAAGAGAGTGATGCAGAGGCTCAAGAGAGGTATTCAGAGGCTCAAGTGAGAGATGCAGAGGCAGAAGAGATGGATGCTGAGGCTCTTGAGAGTGATGCAGATGCTCATGAGAGGGATGCAGAGGCTTAAGAGAGTGATGCAATGGCTCAAGAGAGGGATGCAGAGGGTTAGGAGAGGGATGCAGAGGCTCAATCGAGGGATGCAGAGGCTCAAGAGAGGGATGCAGGGGCTCAGAAGAGGGATGCAAAGGCTGAAGAGAGGGATGCAGAGGCTCTTGAGAGTGACGCAGAGGCACAAAGGAGGGATGCAGAGGCTCTTGGGAGTGATGCAGAGGCTCAAGAGAGGGATACAGAGGCTCAAGAGAGTGAATTAGAGGCTTACGAGAGTGATGCAGAGGCTTAAGAAAGTGATACAGAGGCTCAAAAGAGGGATGCAGTGGCTTAAAGGGTGATGCAGAGCCTCAAGAGAGTGAAGCAGAGGCTCAAGAGAGGGATGAAGGGGCTCAAGAGAGTCATACAGAGGCTCAAGAGAGTGATTCAGAGGCTTATGAGAGTGATGCAGAGGCTTAAGAGAGTGATGCAGAGGCTCAAGAGAGTGATGGAGAGGATCAAGAGAGGGAAGCAGAGGCTTAAGAGAGTGATGCAGAGGCTGAAGAGAGTGATGCAGAGGCTCTAGAGAGTGTTATGCAGAGGCCTCAAGAGAGGGATTCAGAGGCTTAAGAGAGTGATGCAGACGCTGAAGAGAGTGTTGCAGAGGCTCAAGAGAGGGATGAAGAGGCTCAAGAGAGTGATGCAGAGGTTTAAGAGAGTGAGGCAGAGGCTTCGGATAGGGATGCAGAGGCTCAAGAGGGTAATGCAGAGGCTTAAGAGGGTGATGCAGAGGCTCAAGTGAGTGATGCAGAGGCTCAAGTGAGGGATGCAGAGGCACAAGAGAGGGATGCAGAGGCTCTTGAGAGTGATGCAGAGGCTCAAGAGAGGGATGCAGATGCTTAAGAGAGTGATGCAATTGCTCAAGAGAGGGATGCAGAGGCTCATTAGAGGGATGCAAGATTTCAAGAGAGGGATGCAGAGGCTCAGGAGAGTGATGCAGAATATCAAGAGAGTGATGCAGAGGCTCAAGAGAGTGATGCAGAGGATCAAGAGAGGGAAGCAGAGGCTTAAGAGAGTGATGCAGAGGCTGAAGAGAGTGATGCAGAGGCTCAAGAGAGTGATGCAGAGGATCAAGAGAGGGAAGCAGAGGCTCAAGAGCGTAATGCAGAGGCTTAAGAGGGTGATGCAGAGGCTCAAGAGAGTGATGCAGAGGCTTAGGAGAGTGATGCAGAGGCTTAGGAGAGGGATGCAGAGGCTTAAGAGAGGGATGCAGAGGCTCAAGAGAGGGATGCAGAGGCTCAGGTGAGGGATGCAGTGGCACAAGAGAGGGATGCAGAGGCCCTTGGAAGTGATGCAAAGGCTCAAGAGAGGGATGCAGGGGCTCAAGAGAGTGATGCAAAGGCTCAAGAGAGGGATGCAGAGGCTCATGAGAGTTATGCAGAGACTTAAGAGAGTGATGCAGAGGCTCAAGAGAGGTATTCAGAAGCTCAAGTGAGAGATGCAGAGGCACAAGAGATGGATGCTGACGCTCTTGAGAGTGATGCAGATGCTCAAGAGAGGGATCTTCTTGAGATCTTCTTGAGATGATTTCGGGGCTTTTTAGTGTCCCCGCGGCCCGGTCCTCGACCAGGCCTCCAAAACATTATTGCCAACAGCATTTGGTGTTCCCAGGCGGTCACCCATCCAAGTACTAACCAAACCCAACGTTGCTTAACTTCGCTGATCGGACGAGAAGCGGTGTTCTCAACGTGGTATGGCCGTTGGCGATGCAGAGGCTTAAGAGAGTGATGCAATGGCTCAAGAGAGGGATGCAGAGGGTTAGGAGAGGGATGCAGAGGCTCAATCGAGGGATGCAGAGGCTCAAGAGAGGGATGCAGGGGCTCAAAAGAGGGATGCAAAGGCTGAAGAGAGGGATGCAGAGGCTCTTGAGAGTGACGCAGAGGCACAAAGGAGGGATGCAGAGGCTCTTGGGAGTGATGCAGAGGCTCAAGAGAGGGATACAGAGGCTCAAGAGAGTGAATTAGAGGCTTACGAGAGTGATGCAGAGGCTTAAGAAAGTGATACAGAGGCTCAAAAGAGGGATGCAGTGGCTTAAAGGGTGATGCAGAGCCTCAAGAGAGTGAAGCAGAGGCTCAAGAGAGGGATGAAGGGGCTCAAGAGAGTCATACAGAGGCTCAAGAGAGTGATTCAGAGGCTTATGAGAGTGATGCAGAGGCTTAAGAGAGTGATGCAGAGGCTCAAGAGAGTGATGGAGAGGATCAAGAGAGGGAAGCAGAGGCTTAAGAGAGTGA
Source organism: Procambarus clarkii (assembly GCF_040958095.1). Lineage (NCBI taxonomy): Eukaryota > Metazoa > Arthropoda > Malacostraca > Decapoda > Cambaridae > Procambarus > Procambarus clarkii. Next base: position 28,181,487 of record NC_091207.1, read on the forward strand.
TGCAGAGGCTGAAGAGAGTGATGCAGAGGCTCTAGAGAGTGTTATGCAGAGGCCTCAAGAGAGGGATTCAGAGGCTTAAGAGAGTGATGCAGACGCTGAAGAGAGTGTTGCAGAGGCTCAAGAGAGGGATGAAGAGGCTCAAGAGAGTGATGCAGAGGTTTAAGAGAGTGAGGCAGAGGCTTCGGATAGGGATGCAGAGGCTCAAGAGGGTAATGCAGAGGCTTAAGAGGGTGATGCAGAGGCTCAAGTGAGTGATGCAGAGGCTCAAGTGAGGGATGCAGAGGCACAAGAGAGGGATGCAGAGGCTCTTGAGAGTGATGCAGAGGATCAAGAGAGGGATGCAGATGCTTAAGAGAGTGATGCAATTGCTCAAGAGAGGGATGCAGAGGCTCATTAGAGGGATGCAAGATTTCAAGAGAGGGATGCAGAGGCTCAGGAGAGTGATGCAGAATATCAAGAGAGTGATGCAGAGGCTCAAGAGAGTGATGCAGAGGATCAAGAGAGGGAAGCAGAGGCTTAAGAGAGTGATGCAGAGGCTGAAGAGAGTGATGCAGAGGCTCAAGAGAGTGATGCAGAGGATCAAGAGAGGGAAGCAGAGGCTCAAGAGCGTAATGCAGAGGCTTAAGAGGGTGATGCAGAGGCTCAAGAGAGTGATGCAGAGGCTTAGGAGAGTGATGCAGAGGCTTAGGAGAGGGATGCAGAGGCTTAAGAGAGGGATGCAGAGGCTCAAGAGAGGGATGCAGAGGCTCAAGTGAGGGATGCAGTGGCACAAGAGAGGGATGCATAGGCCCTTGGAAGTGATGCAAAGGCTCAAGAGAGGGATGCAGGGGCTCAAGAGAGTTATGCAGAGACCTAAGAGAGTGATACAGAGGCTCAAGAGAGGTATTCAGAAGCTCAAGTGAGAGATGCAGAGGCACAAGAGATGGATGCTGACGCTCTTGAGAGTGATGCAGATGCTCAAGAGAGGGATGCAGAGGCTTAAGAGAGTGATGCAGAGGCTTAAGAGAGTGATGCAGAGGCTCAAGAGAGTGATGGAGAGGATCAAGAGAGGGAAGCAGAGGCTTAAGAGAGTGATGCAGAGGCTGAAGAGAGTGATGCAGAGGCTCTAGAGAGTGTTATGCAGAGGCCTCAAGAGAGGGATTCAGAGGCTTAAGAGAGTGATGCAGACGCTGAAGAGAGTGTTGCAGAGGCTCAAGAGAGGGATGAAGAGGCTCAAGAGAGTGATGCAGAGGTTTAAGAGAGTGAGGCAGAGGCTTCGGATAGGGATGCAGAGGCTCAAGAGGGTAATGCAGAGGCTTAAGAGGGTGATGCAGAGGCTCAAGTGAGTGATGCAGAGGCTCAAGTGAGGGATGCAGAGGCACAAGAGAGGGATGCAGAGGCTCTTGAGAGTGATGCAGAGGCTCAAGAGAGGGATGCAGATGCTTAAGAGAGTGATGCAATTGCTCAAGAGAGGGATGCAGAGGCTCATTAGAGGGATGCAAGATTTCAAGAGAGGGATGCAGAGGCTCAGGAGAGTGATGCAGAATATCAAGAGAGTGATGCAGAGGCTCAAGAGAGTGATGCAGAGGATCAAGAGAGGGAAGCAGAGGCTTAAGAGAGTGATGCAGAGGCTGAAGAGAGTGATGCAGAGGCTCAAGAGAGTGATGCAGAGGATCAAGAGAGGGAAGCAGAGGCTCAAGAGCGTAATGCAGAGGCTTAAGAGGGTGATGCAGAGGCTCAAGAGAGTGATGCAGAGGCTTAGGAGAGTGATGCAGAGGCTTAGGAGAGGGATGCAGAGGCTTAAGAGAGGGATGCAGAGGCTCAAGAGAGGGATGCAGAGGCTCAGGTGAGGGATGCAGTGGCACAAGAGAGGGATGCAGAGGCCCTTGGAAGTGATGCAAAGGCTCAAGAGAGGGATGCAGGGGCTCAAGAGAGTGATGCAAAGGCTCAAGAGAGGGATGCAGAGGCTCATGAGAGTTATGCAGAGACTTAAGAGAGTGATGCAGAGGCTCAAGAGAGGTATTCAGAAGCTCAAGTGAGAGATGCAGAGGCACAAGAGATGGATGCTGACGCTCTTGAGAGTGATGCAGATGCTCAAGAGAGGGATCTTCTTGAGATCTTCTTGAGATGATTTCGGGGCTTTTTAGTGTCCCCGCGGCCCGGTCCTTGACCAGGCCTCCAAAACATTATTGCCAACAGCATTTGGTGTTCCCAGGCGGTCACCCATCCAAGTACTAACCAAACCCAACGTTGCTTAACTTCGCTGATCGGACGAGAAGCGGTGTTCTCAACGTGGTATGGCCGTTGGCGATGCAGAGGCTTAAGAGAGTGATGCAATGGCTCAAGAGAGGGATGCAGAGGGTTAGGAGAGGGATGCAGAGGCTCAATCGAGGGATGCAGAGGCTCAAGAGAGGGATGCAGGGGCTCAGAAGAGGGATGCAAAGGCTGAAGAGAGGGATGCAGAGGCTCTTGAGAGTGACGCAGAGGCACAAAGGAGGGATGCAGAGGCTCTTGGGAGTGATGCAGAGGCTCAAGAGAGGGATACAGAGGCTCAAGAGAGTGAATTAGAGGCTTACGAGAGTGATGCAGAGGCTTAAGAAAGTGATACAGAGGCTCAAAAGAGGGATGCAGTGGCTTAAAGGGTGATGCAGAGCCTCAAGAGAGTGAAGCAGAGGCTCAAGAGAGGGATGAAGGGGCTCAAGAGAGTCATACAGAGGCTCAAGAGAGTGATTCAGAGGCTTATGAGAGTGATGCAGAGGCTTAAGAGAGTGATTCAGAGGCTCAAGAGAGTGATGGAGAGGATCAAGAGAGGGAAGCAGAGGCTTAAGAGAGTGATGCAGAGGCTGAAGAGAGTGATGCAGAGGCTCTAGAGAGTGTTATGCAGAGGCCTCAAGAGAGGGATTCAGAGGCTTAAGAGAGTGATGCAGACGCTGAAGAGAGTGTTGCAGAGGCTCAAGAGAGGGATGAAGAGGCTCAAGAGAGTGATGCAGAGGTTTAAGAGAGTGAGGCAGAGGCTTCGGATAGGGATGCAGAGGCTCAAGAGGGTAATGCAGAGGCTTAAGAGGGTGATGCAGAGGCTCAAGTGAGTGATGCAGAGGCTCAAGTGAGGGATGCAGAGGCACAAGAGAGGGATGCAGAGGCTCTTGAGAGTGATGCAGAGGATCAAGAGAGGGATGCAGATGCTTAAGAGAGTGATGCAATTGCTCAAGAGAGGGATGCAGAGGCTCATTAGAGGGATGCAAGATTTCAAGAGAGGGATGCAGAGGCTCAGGAGAGTGATGCAGAATATCAAGAGAGTGATGCAGAGGCTCAAGAGAGTGATGCAGAGGATCAAGAGAGGGAAGCAGAGGCTTAAGAGAGTGATGCAGAGGCTGAAGAGAGTGATGCAGAGGCTCAAGAGAGTGATGCAGAGGATCAAGAGAGGGAAGCAGAGGCTCAAGAGCGTAATGCAGAGGCTTAAGAGGGTGATGCAGAGGCTCAAGAGAGTGATGCAGAGGCTTAGGAGAGTGATGCAGAGGCTTAGGAGAGGGATGCAGAGGCTTAAGAGAGGGATGCAGAGGCTCAAGAGAGGGATGCAGAGGCTCAAGTGAGGGATGCAGTGGCACAAGAGAGGGATGCATAGGCCCTTGGAAGTGATGCAAAGGCTCAAGAGAGGGATGCAGGGGCTCAAGAGAGTTATGCAGAGACCTAAGAGAGTGATGCAGAGGCTCAAGAGAGGTATTCAGAAGCTCAAGTGAGAGATGCAGAGGCACAAGAGATGGATGCTGACGCTCTTGAGAGTGATGCAGATGCTCAAGAGAGGGATGCAGAGGCTTAAGAGAGTGATGCAGAGGCTTAAGAGAGTGATGCAGAGGCTCAAGAGAGTGATGGAGAGGATCAAGAGAGGGAAGCAGAGGCTTAAGAGAGTGATGCAGAGGCTGAAGAGAGTGATGCAGAGGCTCTAGAGAGTGTTATGCAGAGGCCTCAAGAGAGGGATTCAGAGGCTTAAGAGAGTGATGCAGACGCTGAAGAGAGTGTTGCAGAGGCTCAAGAGAGGGATGAAGAGGCTCAAGAGAGTGATGCAGAGGTTTAAGAGAGTGAGGCAGAGGCTTCGGATAGGGATGCAGAGGCTCAAGAGGGTAATGCAGAGGCTTAAGAGGGTGATGCAGAGGCTCAAGTGAGTGATGCAGAGGCTCAAGTGAGGGATGCAGAGGCACAAGAGAGGGATGCAGAGGCTCTTGAGAGTGATGCAGAGGCTCAAGAGAGGGATGCAGATGCTTAAGAGAGTGATGCAATTGCTCAAGAGAGGGATGCAGAGGCTCATTAGAGGGATGCAAGATTTCAAGAGAGGGATGCAGAGGCTCAGGAGAGTGATGCAGAATATCAAGAGAGTGATGCAGAGGCTCAAGAGAGTGATGCAGAGGATCAAGAGAGGGAAGCAGAGGCTTAAGAGAGTGATGCAGAGGCTGAAGAGAGTGATGCAGAGGCTCAAGAGAGTGATGCAGAGGATCAAGAGAGGGAAGCAGAGGCTCAAGAGCGTAATGCAGAGGCTTAAGAGGGTGATGCAGAGGCTCAAGAGAGTGATGCAGAGGCTTAGGAGAGTGATGCAGAGGCTTAGGAGAGGGATGCAGAGGCTTAAGAGAGGGATGCAGAGGCTCAAGAGAGGGATGCAGAGGCTCAGGTGAGGGATGCAGTGGCACAAGAGAGGGATGCAGAGGCCCTTGGAAGTGATGCAAAGGCTCAAGAGAGGGATGCAGGGGCTCAAGAGAGTGATGCAAAGGCTCAAGAGAGGGATGCAGAGGCTCATGAGAGTTATGCAGAGACTTAAGAGAGTGATGCAGAGGCTCAAGAGAGGTATTCAGAAGCTCAAGTGAGAGATGCAGAGGCACAAGAGATGGATGCTGACGCTCTTGAGAGTGATGCAGATGCTCAAGAGAGGGATCTTCTTGAGATCTTCTTGAGATGATTTCGGGGCTTTTTAGTGTCCCCGCGGCCCGGTCCTTGACCAGGCCTCCAAAACATTATTGCCAACAGCATTTGGTGTTCCCAGGCGGTCACCCATCCAAGTACTAACCAAACCCAACGTTGCTTAACTTCGCTGATCGGACGAGAAGCGGTGTTCTCAACGTGGTATGGCCGTTGGCGATGCAGAGGCTTAAGAGAGTGATGCAATGGCTCAAGAGAGGGATGCAGAGGGTTAGGAGAGGGATGCAGAGGCTCAATCGAGGGATGCAGAGGCTCAAGAGAGGGATGCAGGGGCTCAGAAGAGGGATGCAAAGGCTGAAGAGAGGGATGCAGAGGCTCTTGAGAGTGACGCAGAGGCACAAAGGAGGGATGCAGAGGCTCTTGGGAGTGATGCAGAGGCTCAAGAGAGGGATACAGAGGCTCAAGAGAGTGAATTAGAGGCTTACGAGAGTGATGCAGAGGCTTAAGAAAGTGATACAGAGGCTCAAAAGAGGGATGCAGTGGCTTAAAGGGTGATGCAGAGCCTCAAGAGAGTGAAGCAGAGGCTCAAGAGAGGGATGAAGGGGCTCAAGAGAGTCATACAGAGGCTCAAGAGAGTGATTCAGAGGCTTATGAGAGTGATGCAGAGGCTTAAGAGAGTGATGCAGAGGCTCAAGAGAGTGATGGAGAGGATCAAGAGAGGGAAGCAGAGGCTTAAGAGAGTGATGCAGAGGCTGAAGAGAGTGATGCAGAGGCTCTAGAGAGTGTTATGCAGAGGCCTCAAGAGAGGGATTCAGAGGCTTAAGAGAGTGATGCAGACGCTGAAGAGAGTGTTGCAGAGGCTCAAGAGAGGGATGAAGAGGCTCAAGAGAGTGATGCAGAGGTTTAAGAGAGTGAGGCAGAGGCTTCGGATAGGGATGCAGAGGCTCAAGAGGGTAATGCAGAGGCTTAAGAGGGTGATGCAGAGGCTCAAGTGAGTGATGCAGAGGCTCAAGTGAGGGATGCAGAGGCACAAGAGAGGGATGCAGAGGCTCTTGAGAGTGATGCAGAGGATCAAGAGAGGGATGCAGATGCTTAAGAGAGTGATGCAATTGCTCAAGAGAGGGATGCAGAGGCTCATTAGAGGGATGCAAGATTTCAAGAGAGGGATGCAGAGGCTCAGGAGAGTGATGCAGAATATCAAGAGAGTGATGCAGAGGCTCAAGAGAGTGATGCAGAGGATCAAGAGAGGGAAGCAGAGGCTTAAGAGAGTGATGCAGAGGCTGAAGAGAGTGATGCAGAGGCTCAAGAGAGTGATGCAGAGGATCAAGAGAGGGAAGCAGAGGCTCAAGAGCGTAATGCAGAGGCTTAAGAGGGTGATGCAGAGGCTCAAGAGAGTGATGCAGAGGCTTAGGAGAGTGATGCAGAGGCTTAGGAGAGGGATGCAGAGGCTTAAGAGAGGGATGCAGAGGCTCAAGAGAGGGATGCAGAGGCTCAAGTGAGGGATGCAGTGGCACAAGAGAGGGATGCATAGGCCCTTGGAAGTGATGCAAAGGCTCAAGAGAGGGATGCAGGGGCTCAAGAGAGTTATGCAGAGACCTAAGAGAGTGATGCAGAGGCTCAAGAGAGGTATTCAGAAGCTCAAGTGAGAGATGCAGAGGCACAAGAGATGGATGCTGACGCTCTTGAGAGTGATGCAGATGCTCAAGAGAGGGATGCAGAGGCTTAAGAGAGTGATGCAGAGGCTTAAGAGAGTGATGCAGAGGCTCAAGAGAGTGATGGAGAGGATCAAGAGAGGGAAGCAGAGGCTTAAGAGAGTGATGCAGAGGCTGAAGAGAGTGATGCAGAGGCTCTAGAGAGTGTTATGCAGAGGCCTCAAGAGAGGGATTCAGAGGCTTAAGAGAGTGATGCAGACGCTGAAGAGAGTGTTGCAGAGGCTCAAGAGAGGGATGAAGAGGCTCAAGAGAGTGATGCAGAGGTTTAAGAGAGTGAGGCAGAGGCTTCGGATAGGGATGCAGAGGCTCAAGAGGGTAATGCAGAGGCTTAAGAGGGTGATGCAGAGGCTCAAGTGAGTGATGCAGAGGCTCAAGTGAGGGATGCAGAGGCACAAGAGAGGGATGCAGAGGCTCTTGAGAGTGATGCAGAGGCTCAAGAGAGGGATGCAGATGCTTAAGAGAGTGATGCAATTGCTCAAGAGAGGGATGCAGAGGCTCATTAGAGGGATGCAAGATTTCAAGAGAGGGATGCAGAGGCTCAGGAGAGTGATGCAGAATATCAAGAGAGTGATGCAGAGGCTCAAGAGAGTGATGCAGAGGATCAAGAGAGGGAAGCAGAGGCTTAAGAGAGTGATGCAGAGGCTGAAGAGAGTGATGCAGAGGCTCAAGAGAGTGATGCAGAGGATCAAGAGAGGGAAGCAGAGGCTCAAGAGCGTAATGCAGAGGCTTAAGAGGGTGATGCAGAGGCTCAAGAGAGTGATGCAGAGGCTTAGGAGAGTGATGCAGAGGCTTAGGAGAGGGATGCAGAGGCTTAAGAGAGGGATGCAGAGGCTCAAGAGAGGGATGCAGAGGCTCAGGTGAGGGATGCAGTGGCACAAGAGAGGGATGCAGAGGCCCTTGGAAGTGATGCAAAGGCTCAAGAGAGGGATGCAGGGGCTCAAGAGAGTGATGCAAAGGCTCAAGAGAGGGATGCAGAGGCTCATGAGAGTTATGCAGAGACTTAAGAGAGTGATGCAGAGGCTCAAGAGAGGTATTCAGAAGCTCAAGTGAGAGATGCAGAGGCACAAGAGATGGATGCTGACGCTCTTGAGAGTGATGCAGATGCTCAAGAGAGGGATCTTCTTGAGATCTTCTTGAGATGATTTCGGGGCTTTTTAGTGTCCCCGCGGCCCGGTCCTTGACCAGGCCTCCAAAACATTATTGCCAACAGCATTTGGTGTTCCCAGGCGGTCACCCATCCAAGTACTAACCAAACCCAACGTTGCTTAACTTCGCTGATCGGACGAGAAGCGGTGTTCTCAACGTGGTATGGCCGTTGGCGATGCAGAGGCTTAAGAGAGTGATGCAATGGCTCAAGAGAGGGATGCAGAGGGTTAGGAGAGGGATGCAGAGGCTCAATCGAGGGATGCAGAGGCTCAAGAGAGGGATGCAGGGGCTCAGAAGAGGGATGCAAAGGCTGAGGAGAGTGATGCAGAGGCTCAAGAGAGTGATGCAGAGGATCAAGAGAGGGATGCAGAGGCTCTTGGGAGTGACGCAGAGGCACAAAGGAGGGATGCAGAGGCTCTTGGGAGTGATGCAGAGGCTCAAGAGAGGGATACAGAGGCTCAAGAGAGTGAATTAGAGGCTTACGAGAGTGATGCAGAGGCTTAAGAAAGTGATACAGAGGCTCAAAAGAGGGATGCAGTGGCTTAAAGGGTGATGCAGAGCCTCAAGAGAGTGAAGCAGAGGCTCAAGAGAGGGATGAAGGGGCTCAAGAGAGTCATACAGAGGCTCAAGAGAGTGATTCAGAGGCTTATGAGAGTGATGCAGAGGCTTAAGAGAGTGATGCAGAGGCTCAAGAGAGTGATGGAGAGGATCAAGAGAGGGAAGCAGAGGCTTAAGAGAGTGATGCAGAGGCTGAAGAGAGTGATGCAGAGGCTCTAGAGAGTGTTATGCAGAGGCCTCAAGAGAGGGATTCAGAGGCTTAAGAGAGTGATGCAGACGCTGAAGAGAGTGTTGCAGAGGCTCAAGAGAGGGATGAAGAGGCTCAAGAGAGTGATGCAGAGGTTTAAGAGAGTGAGGCAGAGGATCAAGAGAGGGAAGCAGAGGCTCAAGAGCGTAATGCAGAGGCTTAAGAGGGTGATGCAGAGGCTCAAGAGAGTGATGCAGAGGCTCATTAGAGGGATGCAAGATTTCAAGAGAGGGATGCAGAGGTTCAAGAGAGTGATGCAGAGGATTAAAAGAGTGATGCAGAGGCTCAAGAGAGTGATGCAGAGGATAAAGAGAGGGAAGCAGAGGCTTAGGAGAGTGATGCAGAGGCTCAAGAGAGTGATGCAGAGGCTCTAGAGAGTGTTATGCAGAGGCCTCAAGAGAGGGATTCAGAGGCTTAAGAGAGTGATGCAGACGCTGAAGAGAGTGTTGCAGAGGCTCAAGAGAGTGATGCAGAAGATCAAGAGAGTGATGCAGAGGCTCAAGAGAGTGATGCAGAGGATCAAGAGAGGGAAGCAGAGGCTTAAGAGAGTGATGTAGAGGCAGAAGAGAGTGATGCAGAGGCTCAAGAGAGTGATGCAGAGGCTTAGGAGAGTGATGCAGAGGCTTAGGAGAGGGATGCAGAGGTTTAAGAGAGGGATGCAGAGGCTCAAGAGAGGGATGCAGAGGCTCAAGTGAGGGATGCAGTGGCACAAGAGAGGGATGCAGAGGCTCTTGGAAGTGATGCAAAGGCTCAAGAGAGGGATGCAGGGGCTCAAGAGAGTGATGCAAAGGCTCAAGAGAGGGATGCAGAGGCTCATGAGAGTTATGCAGAGACTTAAGAGAGTGATGCAGAGGCTCAAGAGAGTGATGCAGAGGATCAAGAGAGTGATGCAGAGGCTCAAGTGAGAGATGCAGAGGCACAAGAGATGGATGCTGAGGATCTTGAGAGTGATGCAGATGCTCAAGAGAGGGATGCAGAGGCTTAAGAGAGTGATGCAATGGCTCAAGAGAGGGATGCAGAGGCTCATTAGAGGGATGCAAGATTTCAAGAGATGGATGCAGAGGTTCAAGAGAGTGATGCAGAGGATTAAAAGAGTGATGCAGAGGCTCAAGAGAGTGATGCAGAGGATAAAGAGAGGGAAGCAGAGGCTTAGGAGAGTGATGCAGAGGCTCAAGAGAGTGATGCAGAGGCTCTAGAGAGTGATGCAGAGGCTCAAGAGCGTAATGCAGAGACTTAAGAGGGTGATGCAGAGGCTCAAAAGAGTGATGCAGAGGCTTGAGAGAGGGATGCAGGGGCTCAAGAGAGTGACGCAGAGGCTCAAGAGAGTGATTCAGAGGCTTAAGAGAGGGATGCAGAGGCTTATGAGAGTGATGCAGAGGCTGAAGAGAGTGATGCAGAGGCTCTAGGGAGTAATGCAGAGGCTCAAGAGAGTGATACAGAGGCTCAAGTGAGGGATGCAGAGGCACAAGAGAGGGATGCAGAGGCTCCTGAGAGTGGCGCAGAGGCTCAAGAGAGGGATTCAGGGGCGCAAGAGAGTGATGCAAAGGCTCAAGAGAGGGATGCAGAGGCTCATGAGAGTTATGCAGATACTCAATTGAGGGATGTAGTGGCACGAGTGGCACAAGAGAGGGATGCAGAGGCTCTTGGAAGTGATGCAAAGGCTCAAGAGAGGGATGCATGGGCTCAAGAGAGTGATGCAAAGGCTCAAGAGAGGAATGCAGAGGCTCATGAGAGTTATGCAGAGACTCAAGAGAGTGATGCAGAGGCTCAAGAGAGTGATGCAGAGGATCAAGAGAGTGATGCAGAGGCTTACGAGAGAGATGCAGAGAATCAAGAGAGTGATGCAGAGGCTCGAGAGAGTTATGCAGAGGCCTCAAGAGAGGGATTCAGAGGCTTAAGAGACTGATACAGAGGCTAAAGAGAGTGTTGCAGAGGCTCAATAGAGGGATGAAGAGGCTGAAGAGAGTGATGCCGAGGCTCAAGAGAGGGATGCAGAGGCTCAACAGAGTGATGCAGAGGCTTAAGAGGGTGATGCAGAGGCTCAAGAGAGTAATGCAGAGGCTTAAGAGGGTAATGCAGAGGCTCAAGAGAGTGATGCAGAGGCTTGAGAGAGGGATGCAGGGACTCAAGAGAGTGATGCAGAGGCTCAAGAGAGGTATTCAGAGGCTCAAGTGAGAGATGCAGAGGCAGAAGAGATGGATGCTGAGGCTCTTGAGAGTGATGCAGATGCTCAAGAGAGGGATGCAGAGGCTTAAGAGAGTGATGCAATGGCTCAAGAGAGGGATGCAGAGGGTTAGGAGAGGGATGCAGAGGCTCAATCGAGGGATGCAGAGGCTCAAGAGAGGGATGCAGGGGCTCAGAAGAGGGATGCAAAGGCTGAAGAGAGGGATGCAGAGGCTCTTGAGAGTGACGCAGAGGCACAAAGGAGGGATGCAGAGGCTCTTGGGAGTGATGCAGAGGCTCAAGAGAGGGATACAGAGGCTCAAGAGAGTGAATTAGAGGCTTACGAGAGTGATGCAGAGGCTTAAGAAAGTGATACAGAGGCTCAAAAGAGGGATGCAGTGGCTTAAAGGGTGATGCAGAGCCTCAAGAGAGTGAAGCAGAGGCTCAAGAGAGGGATGAAGGGGCTCAAGAGAGTCATACAGAGGCTCAAGAGAGTGATTCAGAGGCTTATGAGAGTGATGCAGAGGCTTAAGAGAGTGATGCAGAGGCTCAAGAGAGTGATGGAGAGGATCAAGAGAGGGAAGCAGAGGCTTAAGAGAGTGATGCAGAGGCTGAAGAGAGTGATGCAGAGACTCTAGAGAGTGTTATGCAGAGGCCTCAAGAGAGGGATTCAGAGGCTTAAGAGAGTGATGCAGACGCTGAAGAGAGTGTTGCAGAGGCTCAAGAGAGGGATGAAGAGGCTCAAGAGAGTGATGCAGAGGTTTAAGAGAGTGAGGCAGAGGCTTCGGATAGGGATGCAGAGGCTCAAGAGGGTAATGCAGAGGCTTAAGAGGGTGATGCAGAGGCTCAAGTGAGTGATGCAGAGGCTCAAGTGAGGGATGCAGAGGCACAAGAGAGGGATGCAGAGGCTCTTGAGAGTGATGCAGAGGATCAAGAGAGGGATGCAGATGCTTAAGAGAGTGATGCAATTGCTCAAGAGAGGGATGCAGAGGCTCATTAGAGGGATGCAAGATTTCAAGAGAGGGATGCAGAGGCTCAGGAGAGTGATGCAGAATATCAAGAGAGTGATGCAGAGGCTCAAGAGAGTGATGCAGAGGATCAAGAGAGGGAAGCAGAGGCTTAAGAGAGTGATGCAGAGGCTGAAGAGAGTGATGCAGAGGCTCAAGAGAGTGATGCAGAGGATCAAGAGAGGGAAGCAGAGGCTCAAGAGCGTAATGCAGAGGCTTAAGAGGGTGATGCAGAGGCTCAAGAGAGTGATGCAGAGGCTTAGGAGAGTGATGCAGAGGCTTAGGAGAGGGATGCAGAGGCTTAAGAGAGGGATGCAGAGGCTCAAGAGAGGGATGCAGAGGCTCAAGTGAGGGATGCAGTGGCACAAGAGAGGGATGCAGAGGCCCTTGGAAGTGATGCAAAGGCTCAAGAGAGGGATGCAGGGGCTCAAGAGAGTGATGCAAAGGCTCAAGAGAGGGATGCAGAGGCTCATGAGAGTTATGCAGAGACTTAAGAGAGTGATGCAGAGGCTCAAGAGAGGTATTCAGAAGCTCAAGTGAGAGATGCAGAGGCACAAGAGATGGATGCTGACGCTCTTGAGAGTGATGCAGATGCTCAAGAGAGGGATGCAGAGGCTTAAGAGAGTGATGCAATGGCTCAAGAGAGGGATGCAGAGGCTCATTAGAGGGATGCAAGATTTCAAGAGAGGGATGCAGAGGTTCAGGAGAGTGATGCAGAGGATTAAGAGAGTGATGCAGAGGCTCAAGAGAGTGATGCAGAGGATAAAGAGAGGGAAGCAGAGGCTTAGGAGAGTGATGCAGAGGCTGAAGAGAGTGATGCAGAGGCTCTAGAGAGTGATGCAGAGGCTCAAGAGCGTAATGCAGAGGCTTAAGAATGTGATGCAGAGGCTCAAGAGAGTGATGCAGCGGCTTGAGAGAGGGATGCAGGGGCTCAAGAGAGTGATGCAGAGGCTCAAGAGAGTGACTCAGAGGCTTAAGAGAGGGATGCAGAGGCTTAAGAGAGTGATGCAGAGGCTGAAGAGAGGGATGCAGAGGCACAAGAGAGGGATGCAGAGGCTCCTGAGAGTGGCGCAGAGGCTCAAGAGAGGGATGCAGAGGCTTAACAGAATGATGCAAAGGCTCAAGAGAGGGATGCAGAGGCTCATGAGAGGGATGCAGGAGTTCAAGAGAGTGATGCAGAGGCTAAAGAAAGGGATGCAGAGGCTTAGGAAAGTGATGCAGAGCCTCAAAAAAAGGATTCAGAGGCTTACGAGAGTGATGCAGAAGCTGAAGAGAGTGCTGCAGAGGCTTAAGAGAGGGATGCAGATGCTCAGGAGAGTGACGGAAAGGCTCAAGAGAGTGATGCAGAGGCTCAAGAGAGTGTTGCAGAGGCTCAAGAGAGGGATGCAGAGGCTCAGGAGAGTGATGCAGAGGCTCAAGAGAGTTATGCAGAGGATCAAGAGAGTGATGCAGAGGCTTAGAAGAGTGATGCAGAGGCTCAACAGAGTGATTCAGAGGCTTACAAGAGTGATGAAGAGAATCAAGAGAGTGATGCAGAGGCTTAAGAGAGTGATGCAGAGGCTGATGAGAGTGTTGCAGAGGCTCAAGAGAGGGATGAAGTGGCTGAAGAGAGTGATGCAGAGGCTCTAGAGAGTGATGCAGAGGCTCAAGAGCGTAATGCAGAGGCTTAAGAGGGTGATGCAGAGGCTCAAGAGAGTGATGCAGAGGCTTAGGAGAGGGAAGCAGAGGCTTAAGAGAGGGATGCAGAGGCTCAAGAGAGGGATGCAGAGGCCCAAAAGAAGGATGCAGAGGCTCAAGAGAGGGATGCAGAGGCTCAAGTGAGGGATGCAGTGGCACAAGAGAGGGATGCAGAGGATCTTGAAAGTGATGCAAAGGCTCAACAGAGGGATGAAGGGGCTTAAGAGAGTTATGCAAAGGATCAAGAGAGGGGTGCAGAGGCTCATGAGAGTTATGCAGAGACTCAAGAGAGTGATGCAGAGGCTCAAGAGAGGGATGCAGAGGCTTAAGTGAGTGTTAAAGAGGCTGAAGAGAGTGTTGCAGAGGCTTAAGAGAGGGATGCAGAGGCTCAAGAGATGGATGCAGAGGCTCAAGAGAGTGATGCAGAGGATCAAGTGAGTGATGCAGAGGCTCAAGAGAGTGATGCAAAGGATCAAGAGAGGGAAGCAGAGGCCTAAGAGAGTGATGCAGACGCTGAAGAGAGTGTTGTAGAGGCTCAAGAGAGGGATGAAGAGGCTCAAAAGAGTGATGCAGAGGCCCAAGAGAGTGAGGCAGAGTCTTAGGAGAGGGATGCAGAGGCTCAAGAGCGTAATGCAGAGGCTTAAGAGGGTGATGCAGAGGTTCAAGAGAGTGATGCCATTGCTCAAGAGAGTGATGCAGAGGCTCATTAGAGGGATGCAAGATTTCAAGAGAGGGATGCAGAGGCTCAAGAGAGTGATGCAGAGGATCAAGAGAGTGATGTAGAGGCTCTAGAGAGTGATGCAGAGGATCAAGAGAGGGAAGCAGAAGCTTAAGAGAGTGATGCAGAGGCTGAAGAGAGTGATGCAGAGGCTCTAGAGAGTGATGCAAAGGCTTAGGAGAGGGATGAAGAGGCTAAAGAGAGGGATGCAGAGGCTCAAGAGAGGGATGCAGAGGCCCAATAGAAGGATGCAGAGGCCCAATAGAAGGATGCAGAGGCTCAAAAGAGGGATGCAGAGGCTCAAGTGAGGGATGCAGTGGCACAAGAGAGGGATGCAGAGGCTCTTGGTAGTGATGCAAAGGCCCAAGAGAGGGATGCAGGGGCTTAAGAGAGTGATGCAAAGGATCAAGAGAGGGATGCAGAGGCTCATGAGAGGGATGCAGAGGCCTAAGAGAGTGCTAAAGAGGCTGAAGAGAGTGTTGCAGAGGCTTAAGAGAGGGATGCAGAGGCTCAAGAGAGGGATGCAGAGGCTCATGAGAGTTATGCAGAGACTCAAGAGAGTGATGCAGAGGCTCAAGAGAGTGATGCAGAGGATCAAGAGAGTGATGCAGAGGCTTACGAGAGAGATGCAGAGAATCAAGAGAGTGATGCAGAGGCTCGAGAGAGTTATGCAGAGGCCTCAAGAGAGGGATTCAGAGGCTTAAGAGACTGATACAGAGGCTAAAGAGAGTGTTGCAGAGGCTCAATAGAGGGATGAAGAGGCTGAAGAGAGTGATGCCGAGGCTCAAGAGAGGGATGCAGAGGCTCAACAGAGTGATGCAGAGGCTTAAGAGGGTGATGCAGAGGCTCAAGAGAGTAATGCAGAGGCTTAAGAGGGTAATGCAGAGGCTCAAGAGAGTGATGCAGAGGCTTGAGAGAGGGATGCAGGGACTCAAGAGAGTGATGCAGAGGCTCAAGAGAGGTATTCAGAGGCTCAAGTGAGAGATGCAGAGGCAGAAGAGATGGATGCTGAGGCTCTTGAGAGTGATGCAGATGCTCAAGAGAGGGATGCAGAGGCTTAAGAGAGTGATGCAATGGCTCAAGAGAGGGATGCAGAGGGTTAGGAGAGGGATGCAGAGGCTCAATCGAGGGATGCAGAGGCTCAAGAGAGGGATGCAGGGGCTCAGAAGAGGGATGCAAAGGCTGAAGAGAGGGATGCAGAGGCTCTTGAGAGTGACGCAGAGGCACAAAGGAGGGATGCAGAGGCTCTTGGGAGTGATGCAGAGGCTCAAGAGAGGGATACAGAGGCTCAAGAGAGTGAATTAGAGGCTTACGAGAGTGATGCAGAGGCTTAAGAAAGTGATACAGAGGCTCAAAAGAGGGATGCAGTGGCTTAAAGGGTGATGCAGAGCCTCAAGAGAGTGAAGCAGAGGCTCAAGAGAGGGATGAAGGGGCTCAAGAGAGTCATACAGAGGCTCAAGAGAGTGATTCAGAGGCTTATGAGAGTGATGCAGAGGCTTAAGAGAGTGATGCAGAGGCTCAAGAGAGTGATGGAGAGGATCAAGAGAGGGAAGCAGAGGCTTAAGAGAGTGATGCAGAGGCTGAAGAGAGTGATGCAGAGACTCTAGAGAGTGTTATGCAGAGGCCTCAAGAGAGGGATTCAGAGGCTTAAGAGAGTGATGCAGACGCTGAAGAGAGTGTTGCAGAGGCTCAAGAGAGGGATGAAGAGGCTCAAGAGAGTGATGCAGAGGTTTAAGAGAGTGAGGCAGAGGCTTCGGATAGGGATGCAGAGGCTCAAGAGGGTAATGCAGAGGCTTAAGATGGTGATGCAGAGGCTCAAGTGAGTGATGCAGAGGCTCAAGTGAGGGATGCAGAGGCACAAGAGAGGGATGCAGAGGCTCTTGAGAGTGATGCAGAGGATCAAGAGAGGGATGCAGATGCTTAAGAGAGTGATGCAATTGCTCAAGAGAGGGATGCAGAGGCTCATTAGAGGGATGCAAGATTTCAAGAGAGGGATGCAGAGGCTCAGGAGAGTGATGCAGAATATCAAGAGAGTGATGCAGAGGCTCAAGAGAGTGATGCAGAGGATCAAGAGAGGGAAGCAGAGGCTTAAGAGAGTGATGCAGAGGCTGAAGAGAGTGATGCAGAGGCTCAAGAGAGTGATGCAGAGGATCAAGAGAGGGAAGCAGAGGCTCAAGAGCGTAATGCAGAGGCTTAAGAGGGTGATGCAGAGGCTCAAGAGAGTGAGGCAGAGGCTTAGGAGAGTGATGCAGAGGCTTAGGAGAGGGATGCAGAGGCTTAAGAGAGGGATGCAGAGGCTCAAGAGAGGGATGCAGAGGCTCAAGTGAGGGATGCAGTGGCACAAGAGAGGGATGCAGAGGCCCTTGGAAGTGATGCAAAGGCTCAAGAGAGGGATGCAGGGGCTCAAGAGAGTGATGCAAAGGCTCAAGAGAGGGATGCAGAGGCTCATGAGAGTTATGCAGAGACTTAAGAGAGTGATGCAGAGGCTCAAGAGAGGTATTCAGAAGCTCAAGTGAGAGATGCAGAGGCACAAGAGATGGATGCTGACGCTCTTGAGAGTGATGCAGATGCTCAAGAGAGGGATGCAGAGGCTTAAGAGAGTGATGCAATGGCTCAAGAGAGGGATGCAGAGGCTCATTAGAGGGATGCAAGATTTCAAGAGAGGGATGCAGAGGTTCAGGAGAGTGATGCAGAGGATTAAGAGAGTGATGCAGAGGCTCAAGAGAGTGATGCAGAGGATAAAGAGAGGGAAGCAGAGGCTTAGGAGAGTGATGCAGAGGCTGAAGAGAGTGATGCAGAGGCTCTAGAGAGTGATGCAGAGGCTCAAGAGCGTAATGCAGAGGCTTAAGAGAGTGATGCAGAGGCTGAAGAGAGGGATGCAGAGGCACAAGAGAGGGATGCAGAGGCTCCTGAGAGTGGCGCAGAGGCTCAAGAGAGGGATGCAGAGGCTTAACAGAATGATGCAAAGGCTCAAGAGAGGGATGCAGAGGCTCATGAGAGGGATGCAGGAGTTCAAGAGAGTGATGCAGAGGCTAAAGAAAGGGATGCAGAGGCTTAGGAAAGTGATGCAGAGCCTCAAAAAAAGGATTCAGAGGCTTACGAGAGTGATGCAGAAGCTGAAGAGAGTGCTGCAGAGGCTTAAGAGAGGGATGCAGATGCTCAGGAGAGTGACGGAAAGGCTCAAGAGAGTGATGCAGAGGCTCAAGAGAGTGTTGCAGAGGCTCAAGAGAGGGATGCAGAGGCTCAGGAGAGTGATGCAGAGGCTCAAGAGAGTTATGCAGAGGATCAAGAGAGTGATGCAGAGGCTTAGAAGAGTGATGCAGAGGCTCAACAGAGTGATTCAGAGGCTTACAAGAGTGATGAAGAGAATCAAGAGAGTGATGCAGAGGCTTAAGAGAGTGATGCAGAGGCTGATGAGAGTGTTGCAGAGGCTCAAGAGAGGGATGAAGTGGCTGAAGAGAGTGATGCAGAGGCTCTAGAGAGTGATGCAGAGGCTCAAGAGCGTAATGCAGAGGCTTAAGAGGGTGATGCAGAGGCTCAAGAGAGTGATGCAGAGGCTTAGGAGAGGGAAGCAGAGGCTTAAGAGAGGGATGCAGAGGCTCAAGAGAGGGATGCAGAGGCCCAAAAGAAGGATGCAGAGGCTCAAGAGAGGGATGCAGAGGCTCAAGTGAGGGATGCAGTGGCACAAGAGAGGGATGCAGAGGATCTTGAAAGTGATGCAAAGGCTCAACAGAGGGATGAAGGGGCTTAAGAGAGTTATGCAAAGGATCAAGAGAGGGGTGCAGAGGCTCATGAGAGTTATGCAGAGACTCAAGAGAGTGATGCAGAGGCTCAAGAGAGGGATGCAGAGGCTTAAGTGAGTGTTAAAGAGGCTGAAGAGAGTGTTGCAGAGGCTTAAGAGAGGGATGCAGAGGCTCAAGAGATGGATGCAGAGGCTCAAGAGAGTGATGCAGAGGATCAAGTGAGTGATGCAGAGGCTCAAGAGAGTGATGCAAAGGATCAAGAGAGGGAAGCAGAGGCCTAAGAGAGTGATGCAGACGCTGAAGAGAGTGTTGTAGAGGCTCAAGAGAGGGATGAAGAGGCTCAAAAGAGTGATGCAGAGGCCCAAGAGAGTGAGGCAGAGTCTTAGGAGAGGGATGCAGAGGCTCAAGAGCGTAATGCAGAGGCTTAAGAGGGTGATGCAGAGGTTCAAGAGAGTGATGCCATTGCTCAAGAGAGTGATGCAGAGGCTCATTAGAGGGATGCAAGATTTCAAGAGAGGGATGCAGAGGCTCAAGAGAGTGATGCAGAGGATCAAGAGAGTGATGTAGAGGCTCTAGAGAGTGATGCAGAGGATCAAGAGAGGGAAGCAGAAGCTTAAGAGAGTGATGCAGAGGCTGAAGAGAGTGATGCAGAGGCTCTAGAGAGTGATGCAAAGGCTTAGGAGAGGGATGAAGAGGCTAAAGAGAGGGATGCAGAGGCTCAAGAGAGGGATGCAGAGGCCCAATAGAAGGATGCAGAGGCCCAATAGAAGGATGCAGAGGCTCAAAAGAGGGATGCAGAGGCTCAAGTGAGGGATGCAGTGGCACAAGAGAGGGATGCAGAGGCTCTTGGTAGTGATGCAAAGGCCCAAGAGAGGGATGCAGGGGCTTAAGAGAGTGATGCAAAGGATCAAGAGAGGGATGCAGAGGCTCATGAGAGGGATGCAGAGGCCTAAGAGAGTGCTAAAGAGGCTGAAGAGAGTGTTGCAGAGGCTTAAGAGAGGGATGCAGAGGCTCAAGAGAGGGATGCAGAGGCTCATGAGAGTTATGCAGAGACTCAAGAGAGTGATGCAGAGGCTCAAGAGAGTGATGCAGAGGATCAAGAGAGTGATGCAGAGGCTTACGAGAGAGATGCAGAGAATCAAGAGAGTGATGCAGAGGCTCGAGAGAGTTATGCAGAGGCCTCAAGAGAGGGATTCAGAGGCTTAAGAGACTGATACAGAGGCTAAAGAGAGTGTTGCAGAGGCTCAATAGAGGGATGAAGAGGCTGAAGAGAGTGATGCCGAGGCTCAAGAGAGGGATGCAGAGGCTCAACAGAGTGATGCAGAGGCTTAAGAGGGTGATGCAGAGGCTCAAGAGAGTAATGCAGAGGCTTAAGAGGGTAATGCAGAGGCTCAAGAGAGTGATGCAGAGGCTTGAGAGAGGGATGCAGGGACTCAAGAGAGTGATGCAGAGGCTCAAGAGAGGTATTCAGAGGCTCAAGTGAGAGATGCAGAGGCAGAAGAGATGGATGCTGAGGCTCTTGAGAGTGATGCAGATGCTCAAGAGAGGGATGCAGAGGCTTAAGAGAGTGATGCAATGGCTCAAGAGAGGGATGCAGAGGGTTAGGAGAGGGATGCAGAGGCTCAATCGAGGGATGCAGAGGCTCAAGAGAGGGATGCAGGGGCTCAGAAGAGGGATGCAAAGGCTGAAGAGAGGGATGCAGAGGCTCTTGAGAGTGACGCAGAGGCACAAAGGAGGGATGCAGAGGCTCTTGGGAGTGATGCAGAGGCTCAAGAGAGGGATACAGAGGCTCAAGAGAGTGAATTAGAGGCTTACGAGAGTGATGCAGAGGCTTAAGAAAGTGATACAGAGGCTCAAAAGAGGGATGCAGTGGCTTAAAGGGTGATGCAGAGCCTCAAGAGAGTGAAGCAGAGGCTCAAGAGAGGGATGAAGGGGCTCAAGAGAGTCATACAGAGGCTCAAGAGAGTGATTCAGAGGCTTATGAGAGTGATGCAGAGGCTTAAGAGAGTGATGCAGAGGCTCAAGAGAGTGATGGAGAGGATCAAGAGAGGGAAGCAGAGGCTTAAGAGAGTGATGCAGAGGCTGAAGAGAGTGATGCAGAGACTCTAGAGAGTGTTATGCAGAGGCCTCAAGAGAGGGATTCAGAGGCTTAAGAGAGTGATGCAGACGCTGAAGAGAGTGTTGCAGAGGCTCAAGAGAGGGATGAAGAGGCTCAAGAGAGTGATGCAGAGGTTTAAGAGAGTGAGGCAGAGGCTTCGGATAGGGATGCAGAGGCTCAAGAGGGTAATGCAGAGGCTTAAGATGGTGATGCAGAGGCTCAAGTGAGTGATGCAGAGGCTCAAGTGAGGGATGCAGAGGCACAAGAGAGGGATGCAGAGGCTCTTGAGAGTGATGCAGAGGATCAAGAGAGGGATGCAGATGCTTAAGAGAGTGATGCAATTGCTCAAGAGAGGGATGCAGAGGCTCATTAGAGGGATGCAAGATTTCAAGAGAGGGATGCAGAGGCTCAGGAGAGTGATGCAGAATATCAAGAGAGTGATGCAGAGGCTCAAGAGAGTGATGCAGAGGATCAAGAGAGGGAAGCAGAGGCTTAAGAGAGTGATGCAGAGGCTGAAGAGAGTGATGCAGAGGCTCAAGAGAGTGATGCAGAGGATCAAGAGAGGGAAGCAGAGGCTCAAGAGCGTAATGCAGAGGCTTAAGAGGGTGATGCAGAGGCTCAAGAGAGTGAGGCAGAGGCTTAGGAGAGTGATGCAGAGGCTTAGGAGAGGGATGCAGAGGCTTAAGAGAGGGATGCAGAGGCTCAAGAGAGGGATGCAGAGGCTCAAGTGAGGGATGCAGTGGCACAAGAGAGGGATGCAGAGGCCCTTGGAAGTGATGCAAAGGCTCAAGAGAGGGATGCAGGGGCTCAAGAGAGTGATGCAAAGGCTCAAGAGAGGGATGCAGAGGCTCATGAGAGTTATGCAGAGACTTAAGAGAGTGATGCAGAGGCTCAAGAGAGGTATTCAGAAGCTCAAGTGAGAGATGCAGAGGCACAAGAGATGGATGCTGACGCTCTTGAGAGTGATGCAGATGCTCAAGAGAGGGATGCAGAGGCTTAAGAGAGTGATGCAATGGCTCAAGAGAGGGATGCAGAGGCTCATTAGAGGGATGCAAGATTTCAAGAGAGGGATGCAGAGGTTCAGGAGAGTGATGCAGAGGATTAAGAGAGTGATGCAGAGGCTCAAGAGAGTGATGCAGAGGATAAAGAGAGGGAAGCAGAGGCTTAGGAGAGTGATGCAGAGGCTGAAGAGAGTGATGCAGAGGCTCTAGAGAGTGATGCAGAGGCTCAAGAGCGTAATGCAGAGGCTTAAGAGAGTGATGCAGAGGCTGAAGAGAGGGATGCAGAGGCACAAGAGAGGGATGCAGAGGCTCCTGAGAGTGGCGCAGAGGCTCAAGAGAGGGATGCAGAGGCTTAACAGAATGATGCAAAGGCTCAAGAGAGGGATGCAGAGGCTCATGAGAGGGATGCAGGAGTTCAAGAGAGTGATGCAGAGGCTAAAGAAAGGGATGCAGAGGCTTAGGAAAGTGATGCAGAGCCTCAAAAAAAGGATTCAGAGGCTTACGAGAGTGATGCAGAAGCTGAAGAGAGTGCTGCAGAGGCTTAAGAGAGGGATGCAGATGCTCAGGAGAGTGACGGAAAGGCTCAAGAGAGTGATGCAGAGGCTCAAGAGAGTGTTGCAGAGGCTCAAGAGAGGGATGCAGAGGCTCAGGAGAGTGATGCAGAGGCTCAAGAGAGTTATGCAGAGGATCAAGAGAGTGATGCAGAGGCTTAGAAGAGTGATGCAGAGGCTCAACAGAGTGATTCAGAGGCTTACAAGAGTGATGAAGAGAATCAAGAGAGTGATGCAGAGGCTTAAGAGAGTGATGCAGAGGCTGATGAGAGTGTTGCAGAGGCTCAAGAGAGGGATGAAGAGGCTGAAGAGAGTGATGCAGAGGCTCTAGAGAGTGATGCAGAGGCTCAAGAGCGTAATGCAGAGGCTTAAGAGGGTGATGCAGAGGCTCAAGAGAGTGATGCAGAGGCTTAGGAGAGGGAAGCAGAGGCTTAAGAGAGGGATGCAGAGGCTCAAGAGAGGGATGCAGAGGCCCAATAGAAGGATGCAGAGGCTCAAGAGAGGGATGCAGAGGCTCAAGTGAGGGATGCAGTGGCACAAGAGAGGGATGCAGAGGATCTTGAAAGTGATGCAAAGGCTCAACAGAGGGATGAAGGGGCTTAAGAGAGTTATGCAAAGGATCAAGAGAGGGGTGCAGAGGCTCATGAGAGTTATGCAGAGACTCAAGAGAGTGATGCAGAGGCTCAAGAGAGGGATGCAGAGGCTTAAGTGAGTGTTAAAGAGGCTGAAGAGAGTGTTGCAGAGGCTTAAGAGAGGGATGCAGAGGCTCAAGAGATGGATGCAGAGGCTCAAGAGAGTGATGCAGAGGATCAAGAGAGTGATGCAGAGGCTCAAGAGAGTGATGCAAAGGATCAAGAGAGGGAAGCAGAGGCCTAAGAGAGTGATGCAGACGCTGAAGAGAGTGTTGTAGAGGCTCAAGAGAGGGATGAAGAGGCTCAAAAGAGTGATGCAGAGGCCCAAGAGAGTGAGGCAGAGTCTTAGGAGAGGGATGCAGAGGCTCAAGAGCGTAATGCAGAGGCTTAAGAGGGTGATGCAGAGGTTCAAGAGAGTGATGCCATTGCTCAAGAGAGTGATGCAGAGGCTCATTAGAGGGATGCAAGATTTCAAGAGAGGGATGCAGAGGCTCAAGAGAGTGATGCAGAGGATCAAGAGAGTGATGTAGAGGCTCTAGAGAGTGATGCAGAGGATCAAGAGAGGGAAGCAGAAGCTTAAGAGAGTGATGCAGAGGCTGAAGAGAGTGATGCAGAGGCTCTAGAGAGTGATGCAAAGGCTTAGGAGAGGGATGAAGAGGCTAAAGAGAGGGATGCAGAGGCTCAAGAGAGGGATGCAGAGGCCCAATAGAAGGATGCAGAACCCCAATAGAAGGATGCAGAGGCTCAAAAGAGGGATGCAGAGGCTCAAGTGAGGGATGCAGTGGCACAAGAGAGGGATGCAGAGGCTCTTGGTAGTGATGCAAAGGCCCAAGAGAGGGATGCAGGGGCTTAAGAGAGTGATGCAAAGGATCAAGAGAGGGATGCAGAGGCTCATGAGAGGGATGCAGAGGCCTAAGAGAGTGCTAAAGAGGCTGAAGAGAGTGTTGCAGAGGCTTAAGAGAGGGATGCAGAGGCTCAAGAGAGGGATGCAGAGGCTCACGAGAGTGATGCAGAGGATCAACAGAGTGATGCAGAGGCTCAAGAGAGTGATGCAGAGGATCAAGAGAGGGAAGCAGAGGCCTATGAGAGTGATGCAGAGGCTGAAGAGAGTGATGCAGAGGCTCTAGAGAGTGATACAGAGGTTCAAGAGAGTGATGCAGAGGCCCAGGAGAGTGATGCAGAGGATCAAGAGAGTGATGCAGAGGCTCGAGAGAGTGATGCAGAGGCCTCAAGAGAGGGATTCAGAGGCTTAGGAGAGTGATGCAGAGGCTCAAGAGAGTGTTGCAGAGGCTCAAGAAAGGGATGAAGAGGCTCAAGAGAGTGATGCAGAGGCTCAAGAGAGTTATGCAGAGGCTCAAGAGAGTGATGCAGAGGCTTAGAAGAGTGATGCAGAGGCTTAAGAGAGTGATGCAGAGGCTTAAGAGAGCTATGCAGAGGCTCAAGCGAGAGATGCATAGGCTCAAGAGAGGGATGCAGGGGCTCAAGAGAGGGATGCAGAGGCTCAAGAGAGGGATGCAGAGGCTCAAGAGAGGGAAGCAGTGGCTTAAGGGAGGGATGCAAAGGCTCAAGTGAGGGATGCAGAGGCACAAGAGAGGGATGCAGAGGCTCTTGAGAGTGACGCAGAGGATCAAGAGAGGGATGCAGAGGCTCAAGAGAGGGATGCAGAGGCCCAATAGAGGGATGCAGAGGTTCAAGAGAGGGATGCTGAGGCTCAAGTGAGGGATGCAGTGGCACAAGAGAGGGATGCAGAGGCTCTTGAAAGTGATGCAAAAGCTCAAGAGAGGGATGCAGGGGCTTAAGAGAGTGATGCAAAGGCTCAAGAGAGGGATGCAGAGGCTAATGAGAGTTATGCAGAGACTCAAGAGAGTGATGCACAGGTTCAAAAGAGTGATGCAGATGATCAAGAGAGTGATGTAGAGGCTTACGAGAGAGATGCAGAGAATCAAGAGAGTGATGCAGAGGCTCGAGAGAGTTATGCAGAGGCCTCAAGAGAGGGATTCAGAGGCTTAAGAGAGTGATGCAGAGGCTGATGAGAGTGTTGCAGAGGCTCAAGAGAGGGATGAAGAGGCTGAAGAGAGTGATGCAGAGGCTCAAGAGAGGGATGCAGAGGCTCAAGAGAGTGATGCAGAGGCTTAAGAGAGTGAGGCAGAGGCTTATGAGAGGGATGCAGAGGCTCAAGAGAGTAATATATATGCAATAAAAACAGAACTTCTCCCCTTTCCAATATCTTACTCAGTATTTTAACGAAAAACAAATAGTTGATTGAAAATGAAGTGTTTAAGGTTAATTTCTAATCAATTATGTTTGCATCATTTTTATCGTATATTTAATGAAATAATAGCAATATACTGAAAATTCACAAAAACGAGGAAAAACAGCAAAATATTGCCTAATTCGATGATATTTTGTTTATATCACATAAAGGAAAAGGGGATGATAAACATCAAAATTTTGCTGAATTCGATGATTTTTAGTACGAAATAAAATACCAGAAAACTTGCTCAAAATGCAATATTATGCGAAAACTGAGATTTGAAGGCCAAATCACATATCGTGATACTACATGGAATAGTATCGAAATATTGGTAAAATGAATATATTTACGTAATATCAAACTACATGAAAAACGTGAAAAAGTCATTATTATACCAAATTTGAGGATTATAACTTCGAATCATAGAGTGACGTTTCGTATTTTTTAGCCCTTAGAAAAGACGTATAAATATGTTGCATCCAATACAAATGATAAAAATAATTGTGTTTTCATTAAAATTAACTAAAATGTTCCTGATTTTCGGTTTATATTACCGATGGAAGATGTACACGTAAAACGGTTCTAATCCGGCTGAAACGTCGATATATGCAATAAAAACAGAACTTCTCCCCTTTTAAGTATCTTACTCAGTATTTTAACGAGAAACAAATAGATGATTTAAAATGAAGTATTTAAGGTTATTTTCTGATCAATTATGTGTTTGCATAATTTTTATCGTATATTTAATAAATTATAACAATAAACTGAAAATTCACAAAAACGTGGAAAAACGGCCTTATTCGATGATATTTTGTTTTAATCACATAAAGGAAAAGGGGATAATAAACGTCAAAATATTGCTAAATTTCGTGATTTTTAGTAGAAAACAAACTGCAAGAAAACTTGCTTAAAATGCAAAATTTGCGAAATTCTGAGATTTGAAGGCCAAATCACATATCGTGAGAAAACATGAAGTAGTATCGAAATATTGGTAAAAACGAATATATATACGTAAAATCACACTACATGAATAACGTGAAAAAAGTCACTATATTACCATATTTGAGGATTTTAACTTCAAATCATAGAGCGAGGTTTCGTATTATTTAGATCCAAGAAAAGACATATGACAATGTTGTTTCAAATACAAATAATAAAAATCAATGTGTTTTCATTAGAATTAACTAAAATGTTCCTGAATTTCCGTTTATTATACCGATGAAAGATGTACACGTAAAACCGCTCTAATCCGGCTGAAACGTCGATATATGCAATAAAAACAGAACTTCTCCCCTTTCAAATATCTTACTCAGTATTTTAACGAGAAACAAATAGTTGATTGAAATTGAAGTGTTTAAGGTTAATTTCTAATCAATTATGTTTGCATCATTTTTAGCGTATATTTAATGAAATACTAGCAATATACTGAAAATTCACAAAAACGTGGAAAAACAGCAAAATATTGCCTAATTCGATGATATTTTGTTTATATTACATAAAGGAAAAGGGAATGATAAACATCAAAATATTACTGAATTCGATGATTTTAGGTACGAAACAAAATGCCAGAAAACTTGCTTAAAATGCAATATTATGCGAAAACTGAGATTTGAAGGCCAAATCACATATCGTGATACTACATGAAATAGTATCGAAATATTGGTAAAAATGAATATATTTACGTAATATCAAATTACATGAAAAACGTGAAAAAAGTCATTATTATACCAAATTTGAGGATTTTAACTTCGAATCATAGAGCGACGTTTCGTATTTTTTAGCCCCTAGAAAAGACGCATAAAGATGTTGCTTCCAATAAAAATGATAAAAATAAATGTGTTTTCATTAAAATTAACTGAAATGTTCCTGATTTTCGGTTTATATTACCGATGGAAGATGTACACGTAAAACCGTTCTAATCCGGCTGAAACGTCGATATATGCAATAAAAACAGAACTTCTCCCCTTTTAAATATCTTACTCAGTATTTTAATGAGAAACAAATAGTTGATTGAAAATGAAGTGTATAAGGTTAATTTCTAATCAATTATGTTTGCATCATTTTTATCGTATATTTAATGAAATAAAAGCAATAAACTGAAAATTCACAAAAACGTGGAAAAACAGCAAAATATTGTCTAATTCGATGATATTTTGTTTATATCACATAAAGGAAAAGGGGATGATAAACGTCAAAATATTGCTGAATTCGATGATTTTTAGTACGAAACAAAAAGCCAGAAAACTTGCCTAAAATGCAATATTATGCGAAAATCTGAGATATGAAGGCCAAATCACATATCGTGATACTACATGAAATAGTATCGAAATATTGGTAAAATGAATATATTTACGTAATATCAAACTACATGAAAAACGTGAAAAAAGTCATTATTATACCAAATTTGAGGATTATAACTTCGAATCATAGAGTGACGTTTCGTATTTTTTAGCCCTTAGAAAAGACGTATAAAGATGTTGCATCCAATACAAATAATAAAAATAAATGTGTTTTCATTAAAATTAACTAAAATGTTCCAGATTTTCGGTTTATATTACCGATGGAAGATGTACACGTATTTCTGCATGTATTCGTTGTTTGAAATTACGACTTTTTATAACGAAAATATGCCAATTACTCAAAGCAGTGATGGACCACATTTTGACGAAACCCTCTCTGCAGGTTTCAAAATATCCCAAACATCCCAAATTCGACGCTTGAGCCATATTTTGAAGCCAAATTCGGGCTCTCTGCAAGTATTCGCAGTTTGAAGTTACGTCTTTTTATACCGATAATATGCCATTTACTGAGAGCGGCGATGGATCACACTTTGCCAAAACCCTCCATGCAGTTTTCAAAATATAGCAAACATCCCAAATTCGAAGCTTGAGCCATATTTTGGAGCCAAATTCTGGCTCTCTGCATGTATTCCCAGTTTGAAATTACGAATTTTATACCAAAAATATGCCAATTACGGAAAGCGGCGATGGATCACATTTTGCACAAACCCTCTCTGAAGTTTTCAAATTATCCCAAGCATCCCAAATTCGACTCTTGAGCCATATTTTGGAGCCAAATTCTGGCTCTCTGTACATATTCGCAGTTTGAAATTAAGACATTTTTTACCGAAAATATTTCAATTGCTGAGAGCAGCAATAGGTCACATTTTGCCCCCCCCCCCTGCAGTTTTCAAAATATAGCAAACAACCCAAATTCGACGCTTGAGACATATTTTGGAGCCAAATTCTGGTTCTCTGCACGTATTCGCAGTTTGAAATTACGACTTTTTATACCGAAAATATGCCAATTACTGAAAGCGGCGATGGATCACATTTTGCACAAACCCTCCCTGCTGTTTCGAAAATATCCCAAACATCCCAAATTCAACGCTTGAGCCATATTTTGGAGCCAAATTCTAGCTCTCTGCACGTATTCGCAGTGTGAATTTACGAATTTTTATACTGAAAATATGCCAATTACTGAGAGCGGCGATGGATCACATTTTGCCCAAACCTTCCCTGCAGTTTCCAAAATATCCAAACATCCCAGATTCAACGCTAGAGCCATATTTTGGAGCCAAATTCTGGCTCTCTGCACGTATTCGCAGTTTGAAATTGCGACTTTTTATACCGAAAATATGCCAATTACTGAAAGCAGCGATGGATCACATTTTGCCTAAACCATCCCTGTAATTTTCAAAATATCCCAAACATCCGAAATTCGATCCTTGAGAATTATTTTGGAGCTAAATTCTGGCTCTCTGCCCGTATTCGCAGTTTGAAATTACGACTTTTATCCCAAACATCCCAAATTTGACGCTTGAAAATAAGCCAATTACTGAGAGCAGCGAAGGGTCACATTTTGCCCAAACCCCCCGGCAATTTTCAAAATATCCCAAACCTTCCAAATTCGACCCATGAGCTATATTTTGGAGCCAAATTCTGGCTCTCTGCACGTATTAGCAGTTTGAAATTATGATATTTTATACTGAAAATATGCCAATTACTGAGTGCGGCGATGGATCACATTTTGCCCAAGCCCTCCCTGTAGTTTTCAAAATATCCCAAACATCCCAAACTTAACCCTTGATCCATATTTTGGAGCCAAATTTTGGCTTTCTGCATGTATTCGTTGTTTGAAATTACGACTTTTTATAACGAAAATATGCCAATTACTAAAAGCAGTGATGGACTACATTTTGACGAAACCCTCTCTGCAGGTTTCAAAATATCCCAAACATCCCAAATTCGACGCTTGAGCCATATTTTGAAGCCAAATTCGGGCTCTCTGCAAGTATTCGCAGTTTGAAGTTACGTCTTTTTATACCGATAATATGCCATTTACTGAGAGCGGCGATGGATCACACTTTGCCAAAACCCTCCATGCAGTTTTCAAAATATAGCAAACATCCCAAATTCGAAGCTTGAGCCATATTTTGGAGCCAAATTCTGGCTCTCTGCATGTATTCCCAGTTTGAAATTACGAATTTTATACCAAAAATATGCCAATTACAGAAAGCGGCGATGGATCACATTTTGCACAAACCCTCTCTGAAGTTTTCAAATTATCCCAAGCATCCCAAATTCGACTCTTGTGCCATATTTTGGAGCCAAATTCTGGCTCTCTGTACATATTCGCAGTTCGAAATTACGACATTTTTTACCGAAAATATTTCAATTGCTGAGAGCAGCAATAGGTCACATTTTGCCCCCCCCCCCCCTGCAGTTTTCAAAATATAGCAAACATCCCAAATTCGACGCTTGAAACATATTTTGGAGCCAAATTCTGGCTCTCTGCACGTATTCGCAGTTTGAAATTACGACTTTTTATACCGAAAATATGCCAATTACTGAAAGCGGCGATGGATCACATTTTGCCAAAACTCTCCCTGCAGTTTCCAAAATATCCCAAACATCCCAAATTCAACGCTTGAGCCATATTTTGGAGCCAAATTCTAGCTCTCTGCACGTATTCGCAGTGTGAATTTACGACTTTTTATACTGAAAATATGCCAATTACTGAGAGCGGCGATGGATCACATTTTGCCCAAACCTTCCCTGCAGTTTCCAAAATATCCAAACATCCCAGATTCAACGCTTGAGCCATATTTTGGAGCCAAATTCTGGCTCTCTGCACGTATTCGCAGTTTGAAATTGCGACTTTTTATACCGAAAATATGCCAATTACTGAAAACGGCGATGGATCACATTTTGCCAAAACCCTAGCTGCAGTTTTCAAAATATCCCAAACATCCCAAATTCGACCCTTGAGCCTTATTTTGGAGCCATATTCTGGCCCTCTGCACGTATTCGCTGTTTGAAATTACGACTTTTTATACTGAAAATATACCAATTACTGAAAGCAGTGATAGGTCACATTTTGCCCAACCCCCCCCCCCCCCTGCAGTTTTCAAAATATCCCAAACATCCCAAATTCGACGCTTGAGCCATATTTTGGAGCCAAATTCGGGCTCTCTGCACGTATTCGCAATTTGAAATTACGTCATTTTATATTACGTCATTGCTAAATACGATGATTTTTAGTACAAAACAAAATGCAAGAAAACTTGCTTATAAATGCAAAATTTGCGAAATTCTGAGATTTGAAGGCCAAATCACATATCGTGAGAAAACATGAAGTAGTATCGAAATATTGGTAAAACGAATATATTTTCGGAAAGTCACACTACATGAAAAACGTAAAAAAAATTGCTATATTACCAAATTTGAGGATTTTAACTTCAAATCATAAAGCGAGGTTTCGTAATATTGAGATCCACGAAAAGACATATAGAAATGTTGTTTCCAATACAAATGATAAAAATCAATGTAATTTTTTATTAGAATTAACTAAAATGTTCCTGATTTTCCGTTTATAATACCGATGGAAGATGTACACGTAAAACCGCTCTAATCCGGCTGAAACGTCGATATATGCAATAAAATAGAACTTATTATTACCAATAAACTGAAAATTCACAAAAACGTTGAAAAACGAAAAATCATTGCCTAATTCGATGATATTTTGTTTAAAAGAAAATGCAAGAAAACTTGCATAAAACGCAATATTATGCAAAATTCGGAGATTTAAAGGACAAATCACAAATCGTGAGAAAACATGAAGTAGTATCGAAATATTGGTAAAAACGAATATTTTTACGTAATACCTTACTCAGTATTTTAACGAGAAACAAATAGTTGATTGAAAATGAAGTATTTAAGGTTAATTTCAAATAAATTAGGTGTTTACAATATGTTTATCGTATATATAATGAATTATTATATATAAACTGAAAATTCTCAAAAACGTTGATAAACGGCAAAATATTGCCTATTTCGATGATATTTTGTTTAAATCACATAAAGGAAAAGGGGATAATAAACGTCAAAATATTGCTAAATTTCGTGATTTTTAGTAGAAAACAAAATGCAAGAACACTTGCTTGAAAGTACAATATTATGCGAAATTCTGAAATTTGAAGGCCAAATCACATGTCGTGAGAAAACATTAAGTAGTATCGAAATATTGGTATAAACGAATATATATTTAAGTAAAATCACACTATGAGAAAAACGTGAAAAAAGTCACCATATTACCAAATTTGATGATTTTAACTTAATATCATCGAGCGAGGTATCGTATTATTTTGATCCTAGAAAAGACATGCAAATGTTGTTTCCATTACAAATGATGAAAATCAATGTGTTTTCTTTATAATTAACTAAAATGTTCCTGATTTTCCGTTTATATTAAC
The DNA here is from genome assembly GCF_040958095.1 of Procambarus clarkii. NCBI lineage: Eukaryota > Metazoa > Arthropoda > Malacostraca > Decapoda > Cambaridae > Procambarus > Procambarus clarkii. The sequence continues at coordinate 28,212,632 of NC_091207.1, forward strand.
GATGGAAGATGTAACCGTACAACCGCTCTATTCCGGCTGAAACGTCGATATATTCCATAACAACCGAACTTCTCCCCTTTTCAATATCTTACTCAGTATTTTAAAGAGAAACCAATAGTTGATTGAAAATGAGGTATTTATGGTTAATTTCTAATAAATTATGTGTTTGCATCATTTTTATCGTATATATAATAAATTATTAACAATAAACAGAAAATTCACGGCGAATACGTGCCGAGATCCAGAATTTGCCTCCAAAATATGGCTCAAGTGTCGAATTTGGGATGTTTGGGATATTTTGAAAACTGCAGGGGGGATTTGGGCAAAATGTGATCTATCGCCGCTATTAGTAATTGACATATTTTCGGTATAAAATGTCGTAATTTTAAACTGCGAATATGTGCAAAGAGCCAGAATTTGGCTCCAAAATATCGCTCAAGGGTCGAATTTGGGATGTTTGGGATAACTTGAGAGAGGGAGAAGCCTGAAGGCTTAAGAGAGGGATGAAGAGGCTCAAGAGAGGGATGCAGAGGCTCAAGAGAGGGATGAAGAGACTCAAGTGAGGGACGCAGAGGCTCAAAAGAGGGATGCAGAGGCTCAAGTGAGGGATGCAGTGGCACAAGAGAGGGATGCAGAGGCTCTTGGAAGTGATGCAAAGGCCCAAGAGAGGGATGCAGGGGCTTAAGAGAGTGATGCAAAGGATCAAGAGATGGATGCAGAGGCTCATGAGAGGGATGCAGAGGCTTAAGAGAGTGCTAAAGAGGCTGAAGAGAGTGTTGCAGAGGCTTAAGAGAGGGATGCAGAGGCTCAAGAGAGGGATGCAGAGGCTCAAGAGAGTGATGCAGAGGATCAACAGAGTGATGCAGAGGCTCAAGAGAGTGATGCAGAGGATCAAGAGAGGGAAGCAGAGGCCTATGAGAGTGATGCAGAGGCTGAAGAGAGTGATGCAGAGGCTCTAGAGAGTGATACAGAGGCTCAAGAGAGTGATGCAGAGGCCCAAGAGAGTGATGCAGAGGATCAAGAGAGTGATGCAGAGGCTCGAGAGAGTGATGCAGAGGCCTCAAGAGAGGGATTCAGAGGCTTAGGAGAGTGATGCAGAGGCTCAAGAAAGGGATGCAGAGGCTCAAGAGAGTGATGCAGAGGCTCAAGAGAGTTATGCAGAGGCTCAAGAGAGTGATGCAGAGGCTTAGAAGAGTGATGCAGAGGCTTAAGAGAGTCATGCAGAGGCTTAAGAGAGCTATGCAGAGGCTCAAGCGAGGGATGCATAGGCTCAAGAGAGGGATGCAGGGGCTCAAGAGAGGGATGCAGAGGCTCAAGAGAGGGATGCAGAAGCTCAAGAGAGGGAAGCAGTGGCTGAAGGGAGGGATGCAAAGGCTCAAGTGAGGGATGCAGAGGCACAAGAGAGGGATGCAGAGGCTCTTGAGAGTGACGCAGAGGCTCAAGAGAGGGATGCAGAGGCTTAAAAGAGTGATAAAGAGGCTGAAGAGAGTGTTGCAGAGGCTTAAGAGAGGGATGCAGAGGCTCAAGAGAGGGATGCAGAGGCCCAATAGAGGGATGCAGAGGTTCAAGAGAGGGATGCTGATGCTCAAGTGAGGGATGCAGTGGCACAAGAGAGGGATGCAGAGGCTCTTGGAAGTGATGCAAAAGCTCAAGAGAGGGATGCAGGGGCTTAAGAGAGTGATTCAAAGGCTCAAGAGAGGGATGCAGAGGCTAATGAGAGTTATGCAGAGACTCAAGAGAGTGATGCACAGGTTCAAGAGAGTGATGCAGAGGATCAAGAGAGTGATGTAGAGGCTTACGAGAGAGATGCAGAGAATCAAGAGAGTGATGCAGAGGCTCGAGAGAGTTATGCAGAGGCCTCACGAGAGGGATTCAGAGGCTTAAGAGAGTGATGCAGAGGCTGATGAGAGTGTTGCAGAGGCTCAAGAGAGGGATGAAGAGGCTGAAGAGAGTGATGCAGAGGCTCAAGAGAGGGATGCAGAGGCTCAAGAGAGTGATGCAGAGGCTTCAGAGAGTGAGGCAGAGGCTTATGAGAGGGATGCAGAGGCTCAAGAGAGTAATATATATGCAATAAAAACAGAACTTCTCCCCTTTCCAATATCTTACTCAGTATTTTAACGAAAAACTAATAGTTGATTGAAAATGAAGTGTTTAAGGTTAATTTCTAATCAATTATGTTTGCATCATTTCTAGCGTATATTTAATGAAATACTAGCAATATACTGAAAATTCACAAAAACGTGGAAAAACAGCAAAATATTGCCTAATTCGATGATATTTTGTTTATATCACATAAAGGAAAAGGGGATGATAAACGTCAAAATATTGCTGAATTCGATGATTTTTAATACGAAACAAAAAGCCAGAAAACTTGATTAAAATGCAATATTATGCGAAAATCTGAGATATGAAGGCCAAATCACATATCGTGATACTACATGAAATAGTATCGAAATATTGGTAAAAATGAATATATTTACGTAATATCAAACTACATGAAAAACGTGAAAAAAGTCATTATTATACCAAATTTGAGGATTATAACTTCGAATCATAGAGTGAAGTTTCGTATTTTTTAGCCCCTAGAAAAGACGTATAAAGATGTTGCTTCCAATACAAATGATAAAAATCAATGTGTTTTCATTAAAATTAACTAAAATGTTCCTGATTTTCGGTTTATATTACCGATGGAAGATGTACACGTAAAACCGTTCTAATCCGGCTGAAACGTCGATATATGCAATAAAAACAGAACTTCTCCTTTTTTAAATATCTTACCCAGTATTTTAACGAGAAACAAATAGATGATTGAAAATGAAGTATTTAAGGTTATTTTCTGATCAATTATGTGTTTGCATAATTTTGATCGTATATATAATGAATTAATAACAATAAACTGAAAAGTCACAAAAACGTGGAAAAACGGCCTAATTCAATGATATTTTGTTTAAATCACATTAAAGAAAAGGGGGATGATAATGGTCAAAATATTGCTAAATTCGATGATTTTTTAGTACAAAACGAAATGCAAGAAAACTTGCTTAAAAATGCAAAATTTGCGAAATTCTGAGAGTTGAAGGCCAAATCACATATCGTGAGAAAACATGAAGTAGTATCGAAATATTGGTAAAAACGAATATATGTACGTAAAATCACACTACATGAATAATGTGAAAAAGTCACTATATTACCATATTTGAGGATTTTAACTTCAAATCATAGAGCGATGTTTCGTATTATTTAGATCCAAGAAAAGACATATGACAATGTTGTTTCAAATACAAATAATAAAAATCAATGTGTTTTCATTAGAATTAACTAAAATGTTCCTGAATTTCCGTTTATATTATCGATGAAAGATGTACACGTAAAACCGCTCTAATCCGGCTGTGACGTCGATATATGCAATAAAAACAGAACTTCTCCCCTTTCCAATATCTTACTCAGTATTTTAACGAGAAACAAATAGTTGATTGAAAATGAAGTGTATAAGGTTAATTTCTAATCAATTATGTTTGCATCATTTTTATCGTATATTTAATGAAATAAAAGCAATAAACTGAAAATTCACTAAAACGTGGAAAAACAGCAAAATATTGCCTAATTCGATGATATTTTGTTTATATCACATCAAGGAAAAGGGGATGATAAACGTCAAAATATTGCTGAATTCGATGATTTTTAGTACGAAACAAAAAGCCAGAAAACTTGCCTAAAATGCAATATTATGCGAAAATCTGAGATATGAAGGCCAAATCACATATCGTGATACTACATGAAATAGTATCGAAATATTGGTAAAATGAATATATTTACGTAATATCAAACTACATGAAAAACGTGAAAAAAGTCATTATTATACCAAATTTGAGGATTATAACTTCGAATCATAGAGTGACGTTTCGTATTTTTTAGCCCTTAGAAAAGACGTATAAAGATGTTGCATCTAATACAAATAATAAAAATAAATGTGTTTTCATTAAAATTAACTAAAATGTTCCTGATTTTCGGTTTATATTACCGATGGAAGATGTACACGTATTTCTGCATGTATTCGTTGTTTGAAATTACGACTTTTTATAACGAAAATATGCCAATTACTAAAAGCAGTGATGGACCACATTTTGACGAAACCCTCTCTGCAGGTTTCAAAATATCCCAAACATCCCAAATTCGACGCTTGAGCCATATTTTGAAGCCAAATTCGGGCTCTCTGCAAGTATTCGCAGTTTGAAGTTACGTCTTTTTATACCGATAATATGCCATTTACTGAGAGCGGCGATGGATCACACTTTGCCAAAACCCTCCATGCAGTTTTCAAAATATAGCAAACATCCCAAATTCGAAGCTTGAGCCATATTTTGGAGCCAAATTCTGGCTCTCTGCATGTATTCCCAGTTTGAAATTACGAATTTTATACCAAAAATATGCCAATTACGGAAAGCGGCGATGGATCACATTTTGCACAAACCCTCTCTGAAGTTTTCAAATTATCCCAAGCATCCCAAATTCGACTCTTGAGCCATATTTTGGAGCCAAATTCTGGCTCTCTGTACATATTCGCAGTTTGAAATTAAGACATTTTTTACCGAAAATATTTCAATTGCTGAGAGCAGCAATAGGTCACATTTTGCCCCCCCCCCCCTGCAGTTTTCAAAATATAGCAAACAACCCAAATTCGACGCTTGAGACATATTTTGGAGCCCAATTCTGGCTCTCTGCACGTATTCGCAGTTTGAAATTACGACTTTTTATACCGAAAATATGCCAATTACTGAAAGCGGCGATGGATCACATTTTGCACAAACCCTCCCTGCTGTTTCGAAAATATCCCAAACATCCCAAATTCAACGCTTGAGCCATATTTTGGAGCCAAATTCTAGCTCTCTGCACGTATTCGCAGTGTGAATTTACGACTTTTTATACTGAAAATATGCCAATTACTGAGAGCGGCGATGGATCACATTTTGCCCAAACCTTCCCTGCAGTTTCCAAAATATCCAAACATCCCAGATTCAACGCTAGAGCCATATTTTGGAGCCAAATTCTGGCTCTCTGCACGTATTCGCAGTTTGAAATTGCGACTTTTTATACCGAAAATATGCCAATTACTGAAAGCAGCGATGGATCACATTTTGCCTAAACCATCCCTGTAATTTTCAAAATATCCCAAACATCCGAAATTCGAACCTTGAGAATTATTTTGGAGCTAAATTCTGGCTCTCTGCCCGTATTCGCAGTTTGAAATTACGACTTTTATCCCAAACATCCCAAATTTGACGCTTGAAAATAAGCCAATTACTGAGAGCAGCGAAGGGTCACATTTTGCCCAAACCCCCCGGCAATTTTCAAAATATCCCAAACCTTCCAAATTCGACCCATGAGCTATATTTTGGAGCCAAATTCTGGCTCTCTGCACGTATTAGCAGTTTGAAATTATGATATTTTATACTGAAAATATGCCAATTACTGAGTGCGGCGATGGATCACATTTTGCCCAAGCCCTCCCTGTAGTTTTCAAAATATCCCAAACATCCCAAACTTAACCCTTGATCCATATTTTGGAGCCAAATTTTGGCTTTCTGCATGTATTCGTTGTTTGAAATTACGACTTTTTATAACGAAAATATGCCAATTACTAAAAGCAGTGATGGACCACATTTTGACGAAACCCTCTCTGCAGGTTTCAAAATATCCCAAACATCCCAAATTCGACGCTTGAGCCATATTTTGAAGCCAAATTCGGGCTCTCTGCAAGTATTCGCAGTTTGAAGTTACGTCTTTTTATACCGATAATATGCCATTTACTGAGAGCGGCGATGGATCACACTTTGCCAAAACCCTCCATGCAGTTTTCAAAATATAGCAAACATCCCAAATTCGAAGCTTGAGCCATATTTTGGAGCCAAATTCTGGCTCTCTGCATGTATTCCCAGTTTGAAATTACGAATTTTATACCAAAAATATGCCAATTACGGAAAGCGGCGATGGATCACATTTTGCACAAACCCTCTCTGAAGTTTTCAAATTATCCCAAGCATCCCAAATTCGACTCTTGAGCCATATTTAGGAGCCAAATTCTGGCTCTCTGTAAATATTCGCAGTTTGAAATTACGACATTTTTTACAGAAAATATTTCAATTGCTGAGAGCAGCAATAGGTCACATTTTGCCCCCCCCCCCCTGCAGTTTTCAAAATATAGCAAACATCCCAAATTCGACGCTTGAGACATATTTTGGAGCCAAATTCTGGCTCTCTGCACGTATTCGCAGTTTGAAATTACGACTTTTTATACCGAAAATATGCCAATTACTGAAAGCGGCGATGGATCACATTTTGCCAAAACTCTCCCTGCAGTTTCCAAAATATCCCAAACATCCCAAATTCAACGCTTGAGCCATATTTTGGAGCCAAATTCTAGCTCTCTGCACGTATTCGCAGTGTGAATTTACGACTTTTTATACTGAAAATATGCCAATTACTGAGAGCGGCGATGGATCACATTTTGCCCAAACCTTCCCTGCAGTTTCCAAAATATCCAAACATCCCAGATTCAACGCTTGAGCCATATTTTGGAGCCAAATTCTGGCTCTCTGCACGTATTCGCAGTTTGAAATTGCGACTTTTTATACCGAAAATATGCCAATTACTGAAAACGGCGATGGATCACATTTTGCCAAATCCCTAGCTGCAGTTTTCAAAATATCCCAAACATCCCAAATTCGACCCTTGAGCCTTATTTTGGAGCCATATTCTGGCCCTCTGCACGTATTCGCTGTTTGAAATTACGACTTTTTATACTGAAAATATACCAATTACTGAAAGCAGTGATAGGTCACATTTTGCCCCCCCCCCCCTGCAGTTTTCAAAATATCCCAAACATCCCAAATTCGACGCTTGAGCCATATTTTGGAGCCAAATTCGGGCTCTCTGCACGTATTCGCAATTTGAAATTACGTCATTTTATATTACGTCATTGCTAAATACGATGATTTTTAGTACAAAACAAAATGCAAGAAAACTTGCTGATAAATGCAAAATTTGCGAAATTCTGAGATTTGAAGGCCAAATCACATATCGTGAGAAAACATGAAGTAGTATCGAAATATTGGTAAAACGAATATATTTTCGGAAAGTCACACTACATGAAAAACGTAAAAAAAAATTGCTATATTACCAAATTTGAGGATTTTAACTTCAAATCATAAAGCGAGGTTTCGTAATATTGAGATCCACGAAAAGACATATAGAAATGTTGTTTCCAATACAAATGATAAAAATCAATGTAATTTTTTATTAGAATTAACTAAAATGTTCCTGATTTTCCGTTTATAATACCGATGGAAGATGTACACGTAAAACCGCTCTAATCCGGCTGAAACGTCGATATATGCAATAAAATAGAACTTATTATTACCAATAAACTGAAAATTCACAAAAACGTTGAAAAACGAAAAATCATTGCCTAATTCGATGATATTTTGTTTAAATTGCATAAAGGAAAAGGGGACGATAAACGTCAAAATATTGCTAAATTCGATGATTTTTTGTACAAAAGAAAATGCAAGAAAACTTGCATAAAACGCAATATTATGCAAAATTCGGAGATTTAAAGGACAAATCACAAATCGTGAGAAAACATGAAGTAGTATCGAAATATTGGTAAAAACGAATATTTTTACGTAATACCTTACTCAGTATTTTAACGAGAAACAAATAGTTGATTGAAAATGAAGTATTTAAGGTTAATTTCAAATAAATTAGGTGTTTACAATATGTTTATCGTATATATAATGAATTATTAAATATAAACTGAAAATTCTCAAAAACGTTGATAAACGGCAAAATATTGCCTATTTCGATGATATTTTGTTTAAATCACATAAAGGAAAAGGGGATAATAAACGTCAAAATATTGCTAAATTTCGTGATTTTTAGTAGAAAACAAAATGCAAGAACACTTGCTTGAAAGTATAATATTATGCGAAATTCTGAAATTTGAAGGCCAAATCACATATCGTGAGAAAACATTAAGTAGTATCGAAATATTGGTATAAACGAATATATATTTAAGTAAAATCACACTATGAGAAAAACGTGAAAAAAGTCACCATATTACCAAATTTGATGATTTTAACTTAATATCATCGAGCGAGGTATCGTATTATTTAGATCCTAGAAAAGACATGCAAATGTTGTTTCCATTACAAATGATAAAAATCAATGTGTTTTCTTTATAATTAACTAAAATATTCCTGATTTTCCGTTTATATTAACGATGGAAGATGTAACCGTACAACCGCTCTACTCCGGCTGAAACGTCGATATATTCCATAACAACCGAACTTCTCCCCTTTTCAATATCTTACTCAGTATTTTAAAGAGAAACCAATAGTTGATTGAAAATGAGGTATTTATGGTTAATTTCTAATAAATTATGTGTTTGCATCATTTTTATCGTATATATAATAAATTATTAACAATAAACAGAAAATTCACGGCGAATACGTGCCGAGATCCAGAATTTGCCTCCAAAATATGGCTCAAGTGTCGAATTTGGGATGTTTGGGATATTTTGAAAACTGCAGGGGGGATTTGGGCAAAATGTGATCTATCGCCGCTATTAGTAATTGACATATTTTCGGTATAAAATGTCGTAATTTTAAACTGCGAATATGTGCAAAGAGCCAGAATTTGGCTCCAAAATATCGCTCAAGGGTCGAATTTGGGATGTTTGGGATAACTTGAGAGAGGGAGAAGCCTGAAGGCTTAAGAGAGGGATGAAGAGGCTCAAGAGAGGGATGCAGAGGCTCAAGAGAGGGATGAAGAGACTCAAGTGAGGGAAGCAGAGGCTCAAAAGAGGGATGCAGAGGCTCAAGTGAGGGATGCAGTGGCACAAGAGAGGGATGCAGAGGCTCTTGGAAGTGATGCAAAGGCCCAAGAGAGGGATGCAGGGGCTTAAGAGAGTGATGCAAAGGATCAAGAGAGGGATGCAGAGGCTCATGAGAGGGATGCAGAGGCTTAAGAGAGTGCTAAAGAGGCTGAAGAGAGTGTTGCAGAGGCTTAAGAGAGGGATGCAGAGGCTCAAGAGAGGGATGCAGAGGCTCAAGAGAGTGATGCAGAGGATCAACAGAGTGATGCAGAGGCTCAAGAGAGTGATGCAGAGGATCAAGAGAGGGAAGCAGAGGCCTATGAGAGTGATGCAGAGGCTGAAGAGAGTGATGCAGAGGCTCTAGAGAGTGATACAGAGGCTCAAGAGAGTGATGCAGAGGCCCAAGAGAGTGATGCAGAGGATCAAGAGAGTGATGCAGAGGCTCGAGAGAGTGATGCAGAGGCCTCAAGAGAGGGATTCAGAGGCTTAGGAGAGTGATGCAGAGGCTCAAGAAAGGGATGCAGAGGCTCAAGAGAGTGATGCAGAGGCTCAAGAGAGTTATGCAGAGGCTCAAGAGAGTGATGCAGAGGCTTAGAAGAGTGATGCAGAGGCTTAAGAGAGTCATGCAGAGGCTTAAGAGAGCTATGCAGAGGCTCAAGCGAGGGATGCATAGGCTCAAGAGAGGGATGCAGGGGCTCAAGAGAGGGATGCAGAGGCTCAAGAGAGGGATGCAGAAGCTCAAGAGAGGGAAGCAGTGGCTGAAGGGAGGGATGCAAAGGCTCAAGTGAGGGATGCAGAGGCACAAGAGAGGGATGCAGAGGCTCTTGAGAGTGACGCAGAGGCTCAAGAGAGGGATGCAGAGGCTTAAAAGAGTGATAAAGAGGCTGAAGAGAGTGTTGCAGAGGCTTAAGAGAGGGATGCAGAGGCTCAAGAGAGGGATGCAGAGGCCCAATAGAGGGATGCAGAGGTTCAAGAGAGGGATGCTGATGCTCAAGTGAGGGATGCAGTGGCACAAGAGAGGGATGCAGAGGCTCTTGGAAGTGATGCAAAAGCTCAAGAGAGGGATGCAGGGGCTTAAGAGAGTGATGCAAAGGCTCAAGAGAGGGATGCAGAGGCTAATGAGAGTTATGCAGAGACTCAAGAGAGTGATGCACAGGTTCAAGAGAATAATGCAGAGGATCAAGAGAGTGATGTAGAGGCTTACGAGAGAGATGCAGAGAATCAAGAGAGTGATGCAGAGGCTGATGAGAGTGTTGCAGAGGCTCAAGAGAGGGATGAAGAGGCTGAAGAGAGTGATGCAGAGGCTCAAGAGAGGGATGCAGAGGCTCAAGAGAGTGATGCAGAGGCTTCAGAGAGTGAGGCAGAGGCTTATGAGAGGGATGCAGAGGCTCAAGAGAGTAATATATATGCAATAAAAACAGAACTTCTCCCCTTTCCAATATCTTACTCAGTATTTTAACGAAAAACAAATAGTTGATTGAAAATGAAGTGTTTAAGGTTAATTTCTAATCAATTATGTTTGCATCATTTTTAGCGTATATTTAATGAAATACTAGCAATATACTGAAAATTCACAAAAACGTGGAAAAACAGCAAAATATTGCCTAATTCGATGATATTTTGTTTATATCACATAAAGGAAAAGGGGATGATAAACGTCAAAATATTGCTGAATTCGATGATTTTTAATACGAAACAAAAAGCCAGAAAACTTGCTTAAAATGCAATATTATGCGAAAATCTGAGATATGAAGGCCAAATCACATATCGTGATACTACATGAAATAGTATCGAAATATTGGTAAAAATTAATATATTTACGTAATATCAAACTACATGAAAAACGTGAAAAAAGTCATTATTATACCAAATTTGAGGATTATAACTTCGAATCATAGAGTGAAGTTTCGTATTTTTTAGCCCCTTGAAAAGACGTATAAAGATGTTGCTTCCAATACAAATGATAAAAATCAATGTGTTTTCATTAAAATTAACTAAAATGTTCCTGATTTTCGGTTTATATTACCGATGGAAGATGTACACGTAAAACCGTTCTAATCCGGCTGAAACGTCGATATATGCAATAAAAACAGAACTTCTCCTTTTTTAAATATCTTACCCAGTATTTTAACGAGAAACAAATAGATGATTGAAAATGAAGTATTTAAGGTTATTTTCTGATCAATTATGTGTTTGCATAATTTTGATCGTATATATAACGAATTGATAACAATAAACTGAAAAGTCACAAAAACGTGGAAAAACGGCCTAATTCAATGATATTTTGTTTAAATCACATTAAAGAAAAGGGGATGATAATGGTCAAAATATTGCTAAATTCGATGATTTTTTAGTACAAAACGAAATGCAAGAAAACTTGCTTAAAAATGCAAAATTTGCGAAATTCTGAGAGTTGAAGGCCAAATCACATATCGTGAGAAAACATGAAGTAGTATCGAAATATTGGTAAAAACGAATATATGTACGTAAAATCACACTACATGAATAATGTGAAAAAAGTCACTATATTACCATATTTGAGGATTTTAACTTCAAATCATAGAGCGATGTTTCGTATTATTTAGATCCAAGAAAAGACATATGACAATGTTGTTTCAAATACAAATAATAAAAATCAATGTGTTTTCATTAGAATTAACTAAAATGTTCCTGAATTTCCGTTTATATTACCGATGAAAGATGTACACGTAAAACCGCTCTAATCCGGCTGAGACGTCGATATATGCAATAAAAACAGAACTTCTCCCCTTTCCAATATCTTACTCAGTATTTTAACGAGAAACAAATAGTTGATTGAAATTGAAGTGTTTAAGGTTAATTTCTAATCAATTATGTTTGCAACATTTTTATCGTACATTTATTGATATAACAGCAATAAACTGAAAATTCACAAAAACGTGGAATAACAGCAAAATATTGCCTAATTCGATGATATTTTGTTTATATCACAAAAAGGAAAAGGGGATGATAAACGTCAAAATATTGCTGAATTCGATGATTTTTAGTACGAAACAAAAAGCCAGAAAACTTGCTTAAAATGCAATATTATGCGAAAATCTGAGATTTGAAGGCTAAATCACATATCGTGATACTACATGAAATAGTATCGAAACATTGGTATAAATGAATATATTTACGTAATATCAAAATACATGAAAAACGTGAAAAAAGTCATTATTATACCAAATTTGAGGATTATAACTTCGAATCATAGAGTGACGTTTCGTATTTTTTAGCCCCTAGAAAAAAACGTATAAAGATGTTGCTTCCAATACAAATGGTAAAAATCAATGTGTTTTCATTAAAATTAACTAAAATGTTCCTGATTTTCGGTTTATATTACAGATGGAAGATGTACACGTAAAACCGTTCTAACCCGGCTAAAACGTCGATATATGCAATAAAAACAGAACTTCTCCCCTTTTAAATATCTTACTCAGTATTTATACGAGAAACAAATAGATGATTGAAAATGAAGTATTTAAGGTTATTTTCTGATCAATTATGTGTTTGCATAATTTTTATCGTATATATAATGAATTAATAACAATAAACTGAAAAGTCACAAAAACGTGGAAAAACGGCCTAATTCAATGATATTTTGTTTAAATCACATAAAGGAAAAGGGGATGATAATGGTCAAAATATTGCTAAATTCGATGATTTTTTAGTACACAACAAAATGCAAGAAAACTTGCTAAAAATGCAAAATTTGCGAAATTCTGAGATTTTAAGGCCAAATCACATATCGTGAGAAAACATGAAGTAGTATCGAAATAGTGGTAAAAACGAATATATATACGTAAAATCACACTACATGAATAACGTGAAAAAAGTCACTATATTACCATATTTGAGGATTTTAACTTCAAATCATAGAGCGAGGTTTCGTATTATTTAGATCAAAGAGAAGACATATGACAATGTTGTTTCAAATACAAATGATAAAAATCAATGTGTTTTCATTAGAATTAACTAAAATGTTCCTGAATTTCCGTTTATATTACCGATGGAAGATGTACTCGTAAAACCGCTCTAATCCGGCTGAAATTTCGATATATGCAATAAAAACAGAACTTCTCCCTTTTCCAATATCTTACTCAGTATTTTAACGAGAAACAAATAGTTGATTGAAAATTAAGTGTTTAAGGTTAATTTCAAATCAATTATGTTTGCATCATTTTTATCATATATTTAATTAAATACTAGCAATATACTGAAAATTTTCAAAAACGTGGAAAAACAGCAAAATATTGCCTAATTCGATGATATTTTGTTTATATCACATAAAGGAAAAGGGGATGATAAACATCAAAATATTACTGAATTCGATGATTTTAGGTACGAAACAAAATACCAGAAAACTTGCTTAAAATGCAATATTATGCGAAAACTGAGATTTGAAGGCCAAATCACATATCGTGATACTACATGAAATAGTATCGAAATATTGGTAAAAATGAATATATTTACGTAATATCAAATTACATGAAAAACGTGAAAAAAGTCATTATTATACCAAATTTGAGGATTTTAACTTCGAATCATAGAGTGACGTTTCGTATTTTTTAGCCCCTAGAAAAGACGTATAAAGATGATGCTTCCAATAAAAATGATAAAAATAAATGTGTTTTCATTAAAATTAACTGAAATGTTCCTGATTTTCGGTTTATATTACCGATGGAAGATGTACACGTAAAACCGTTCTAATCCGGCTGAAACGTCGATATATGCAATAAAAACAGAACTTCTCCCCTTTTAAGTATCTTACTCAGTATTTTAACGAGAAACAAATAGATGATTGAAAATGAAGTATTTAAGGTTATTTTCTGATGAATTATGTGTTTGCATAATTTTTATCGTATATTTATTAAATTAATAACAATAAACTGAAAATTCACAAAAACGTGGAAAAACGGCCTAATTCGATGATATTTTGTTTTAATCACATAAAGAAAAAGGGGATGATAAAGGTCAAAATATTGCTAAATTCGATGATTTTTTAGTACAAAACAAATTGCAAGAAAACTTGCATAAAAATGCAAAATTTGCGAAATTCTGAGATTTGAACGCCAAATCACATATCGTGAGAAAACATGAAGTAGTATCGAAATATTGGTAAAAACGAATATATATACGTAAAATCACACTACATGAATAACGTGAAAAAAGTCACTATATTACCATATTTGAGGATTTTAACTTCAAATCATAGAGCGAGGTTTCGTATTATATAGATCCAAGAAAAGACATATGACAATGTTGTTTCAAATACAAATAATAAAAATCAATGTGTTTTCATTAGATTTAACTAAAATGTTCCTGAATTTCCGTTTATATTACCGATGAAAGATGTACACGTAAAACCGCTCTAATCCGGCTGAGACGTCGATATATGCAATAAAAACAGAACTTCTCCCCTTTCCAATATCTTACTCAGTATTTTAACGAGAAACAAATAGTTGATTGAAATTGAAGTGTTTAAGGTTAATTTCTAATCAATTATGTTTGCAACATTTTTATCGTACATTTATTGATATAACAGCAATAAACTGAAAATTCACAAAAACGTGGAATAACAGCAAAATATTGCCTAATTCGATGATATTTTGTTTATATCACATAAAGGAAAAGGGGATGATAAACGTCAAAATATTGCTGAATTCGATGATTTTTAGTACGAAACAAAAAGCCAGAAAACTTGCTTAAAATGCAATATTATGCGAAAATCTGAGATTTGAAGGCTAAATCACATATCGTGATACTACATGAAATAGTATCGAAACATTGGTATAAATGAATATATTTACGTAATATCAAAATACATGAAAAACGTGAAAAAAGTCATTATTATACCAAATTTGAGGATTATAACTTCGAATCATAGAGTGACGTTTCGTATTTTTTAGCCCCTAGAAAAAAACGTATAAAGATGTTGCTTCCAATACAAATGGTAAAAATCAATGTGTTTTCATTAAAATTAACTAAAATGTTCCTGATTTTCGGTTTATATTACAGATGGAAGATATACACGTAAAACCGTTCTAACCCGGCTAAAACGTCGATATATGCAATAAAAACAGAACTTCTCCCCTTTTAAATATCTTACTCAGTATTTATACGAGAAACAAATAGATGATTGAAAATGAAGTATTTAAGGTTATTTTCTGATCAATTATGTGTTTGCATAATTTTTATCGTATATATAATGAATTAATAACAATAAACTGAAAAGTCACAAAAACGTGGAAAAACGGCCTAATTCAATGATATTTTGTTTAAATCACATAAAGGAAAAGGGGATGATAATGGTCAAAATATTGCTAAATTCGATGATTTTTTAGTACACAACAAAATGCAAGAAAACTTGCTAAAAATGCAAAATTTGCGAAATTCTGAGATTTTAAGGCCAAATCACATATCGTGAGAAAACATGAAGTAGTATCGAAATAGTGGTAAAAACGAATATATATACGTAAAATCACACTACATGAATAACGTGAAAAAAGTCACTATATTACCATATTTGAGGATTTTAACTTCAAATCATAGAGCGAGGTTTCGTATTATTTAGATCAAAGAGAAGACATATGACAATGTTGTTTCAAATACAAATGATAAAAATCAATGTGTTTTCATTAGAATTAACTAAAATGTTCCTGAATTTCCGTTTATATTACCGATGGAAGATGTACTCGTAAAACCGCTCTAATCCGGCTGAAACGTCGATATATGCAATAAAAACAGAACTTCTCCCCTTTCCAATATCTTACTCAGTATTTTAACGAGAAACAAATAGTTGATTGAAAATTAAGTGTTTAAGGTTAATTTCAAATCAATTATGTTTGCATCATTTTTATCGTATATTTAATTAAATACTAGCAATGTACTGAAAATTTTCAAAAACGTGGAAAAACAGCAAAATATTGCCTAATTCGATGATATTTTGTTTATATCACATAAAGGAAAAGGGGATGATAAACATCAAAATATTACTGAATTCGATGATTTTAGGTACGAAACAAAATACCAGAAAACTTGCTTAAAATGCAATATTATGCGAAAACTGAGATTTGAAGGCCAAATCACATATCGTGATACTACATGAAATAGTATCGAAATATTGGTAAAAATGAATATATTTACGTAATATCAAATTACATGAAAAACGTGAAAAAAGTCATTATTATACCAAATTTGAGGATTTTAACTTCGAATCATAGAGTGACGTTTCGTATTTTTTAGCCCCTAGAAAAGACGTATAAAGATGATGCTTCCAATAAAAATTATAAAAATAAATGTGTTTTCATTAAAATTAACTGAAATGTTCCTGATTTTCGGTTTATATTACCGATGGAAGATGTACACGTAAAACCGTTCTAATCCGGCTGAAACGTCGATATATGCAATAAAAACAGAACTTCTCCCCTTTTAAGTATCTTACTCAGTATTTTAACGAGAAACAAATAGATGATTGAAAATGAAGTATTTAAGGTTATTTTCTGATGAATTATGTGTTTGCATAATTTTTATCGTATATTTATTAAATTAATAACAATAAACTGAAAATTCACAAAAACGTGGAAAAACGGCCTAATTCGATGATATTTTGTTTTAATCACATAAAGAAAAAGGGGATGATAAAGGTCAAAATATTGCTAAATTCGATGATTTTTTAGTACAAAACAAATTGCAAGAAAACTTGCATAAAAATGCAAAATTTGCGAAATTCTGAGATTTGAACGCCAAATCACATATCGTGAGAAAACATGAAGTAGTATCGAAATATTGGTAAAAACGAATATATATACGTAAAATCACACTACATGAATAACGTGAAAAAAGTCACTTTATTACCATATTTGATAATTTTAACTTCAAATCATAGAGCGAGGTTTCGTATTATTTAGATCCAAGAAAAGACATATGACAATGTTGTTTCAAATACAAATAATAAAAATCAATGTGTTTTCATTAGATTTAACTAAAATGTTCCTGAATTTCCGTTTATATTACCGATGAAAGATGTACACGTAAAACCGCTCTAATCTGGCTGAGACGTCGATATATGCAATAAAAACAGAACTTCTCCCCTTTCCAATATCTTACTCAGTATTTTAGCGAGAAACAAATAGTTGATTGAAAATGAAGTGTTTAAGGTTAATTTCAAATCAATTATGTTTGCATCATTTTTATCGTATATTTAATGAAATACTAGCAATATACTGAAAATTCACAAAAACGTGGAAAAACAGCAAAATATTGCCTAATTAGATGATATTTTGTTTATATTACATAAAGGAAAAGGGGATGATAAACATCAAAATATTACTGAATTCGATGATTTTAGGTACGAAACAAAGTGCCAGAAAACTTGCTTAAAATGCAATATTATGCGAAAACTGAGATTTGAAGGCCAAATCACATATCGTGATACTACATGAAATAGTATCGAAATATTGGTAAAAATGAATATATTTACGTAATATCAAATTACATGAAAAACGTGAAAAAAGTCATTATTATCCCAAATTTGAGGATTTTACCTTCGAATCATAGAGTGACGTTTCGTATTTTTTAGCCCCTAGAAAAGACGTATAGAGATGTTGCTTCCAATAAAAATGATAAAAATAAATGTGTTTTCATTAAAATTAACTGAAATGTTCCTGATTTTCGGTTTATATTACCGATGGAAGATGTACACGTAAAACCGTTCTAATCCGGCTGAAACGTCGATATATGCAATAAAAACAGAACTTCTCCCCTTTTAAATATCTTACTCAGTATTTTAACAAGAAACAAATAGATGTTTGAAAATGAAGTATTTAAGGTTATTTTCTGATGAATTATGTGTTTGCATAATTTGTATCGTATATTTAATAAATTAATAACAATAAACTGAAAATTCACAAAAACGTGGAAAAACGGCCTAATTCAATGATATTTTGTTTAAATCACATAATGGAAAAGGGGATGGTAATGGTCAAAATATTGCTAAATTTGATGATTTTTTAGTACAAAATAAAATGCAAGAAAACTTGCTTAAAAATGCAAAATTTGCGAAATTCTGAGAGTTGAAGGCCAAATCACATATCGTGAGAAAACATGAAGTAGTATCGAAATATTGGTAAAAACTAATATATGTACGTAAAATCACACTACATGAATAACGTGAAAAAAGTCACTATATTACCATATTTGAGGACTTTAACTTCAAATCATAGAGCGAGTTTTCGTATTATTTAGATCCAAGAAAAGACATATGACAATGTTGTTTCAAATACAAATGATAAAAATCAATGTGTTTTCATTAGAATTAACTAAAATGTTCCTGATTTTCCGTTTATATTACCAATGGAAGATGTACACGTAAAACCGCTCTATTCCGGCTGAAACGTCGATATATGCAATAAAAACAGAACTTCTCCCCTTTCCAATATCTTACTCAGTATTTTAACGAGAACCAAATAGTTGATTGAAAATGAAGTGTTTAAGGTTAATTTCTAATCAATTATGTTTGCAGCATTTTTATGGTATATTTAATGAAATACTAGGAATATACTGAAAATTCACAAAAACGTGGAAAAACAGCAAAATATTGCCTAATTCGATGATATTTTGTTTATATTACATAAAGGAAAAGGGAATGATAAACATCAAAATATTACTGAATTCGATGATTTTAGGTACGAAACAAAATGCCAGAAAACTTAAATTAACTAAAATGTTCCTGATTTTCGGTTTATATTACCGATGGAAGATGTACACGTAAAATCGTTCTAATCCGGCTGAAACGTCGATATATGCAATAAAAACAGAACTTCTCCCCTTTTAAATATCTTACTCAGTATTTTATCGAGAAACAAATAGATGATTGAAAATGAAGTATTTAAGGTTATTTTCTGATGAATTATGTGTTTGCATAATTTGTATCGTATATTTAATAAATTAATAACAATAAACTGAAAATTCACAAAAACGTGGAAAAACGGCCTAATTCGATGATATTTTGTTTAAATCACATAAAGGAAAAGGGGATGATAAAGGTCAAAATATTGCTAAATTCGATGATTTTTTTCAAATTCTGGCTCTCTGCACGTATTCGCAGTTTGAAATTACGACATTTTATAACGAAAACATTACAATTACTGAAAGCGGCAATGGATCACATTTTGCCCATACCCTCCTTGCAGTTTTCAATATATCCCAAACATCCCAAATTCGACGCTTGATCCATATTTTGGAGCCAAATTCGGGCTCTCTGCACGTATTAGCAGTTTGAAATTATGACATTTTATACCGAAAATATGCCTATTACTGAGTGCGGCGATGGATCACATTTTGCCCAAGCCCTCCCTGTAGTTTTCAAAATATCCCAAACATCCCAAACTCAATCCGTGAGCCATATTTTGGAGCCAAATTTTGGCTTTCTGCATGTTTTCGTTGTTTGAAATTACGACTTTTTATACCGAAAATATGCCAATTACAGCGATGGACCACATTTTAACGAAACCCTCTCTGCAGGTTTCAAATTATCCCAAACATCCAAAATTCGACCCTTGAGCCATATTTTGGAGCCAAATTCAGGCTCTCTGCACATATTCGCAGATTAAAATTACGACATTTTATACCGAAAATATGTCACTAACTGAGAGCAGCGAGAGGTCATATTTTGCCAACCCCCCCCCCCCCCTGCAGTTTTCAAAATATCCCAAACATCCCAAATTCGATGCTTGAGCCATATTTTGTAGCCAAATTCGGTCTCTCTGCACGTATTCGCAGTTTGAAATCACGACATTTTATACCGAAAATATGCCAATTACTGAGTGCGGCGATGGATCACATTTTGCCCAAACCCTCCCTGCAGTATTCCAAATATAGCAAACATCCCAAATTCGACGCTTGAGCCATATTTTGGAGCCAAATTCTGACTCTTTGCATGTATTCCCAGTTTGAAATTACGATTTTTATACCAAAAATATGCCAATTTCTGAAAGCGGCGATGGATCACATTTTGCTCAAACCCTCTCTGAAGTTTTCAAATTATCCCAAGCATCCCAAATTCGACTCTTAAGCTATATTTTGGAGCCAAATTCTGGTTCTCTGCACATAATCGCATTTTGAAATTACGACATTTTTTACCGAAAATATGTCAATTACTGAGAGCAGCAATAGGTCACATTTTGCCCAAACCCCCCCCCCCCCCCTGCAGTTTCCAAAATATCCAAACATCCCAGATTCAACGCTAGAGACATATTTTGGAGCCAAATTCCGGCTCTCTGCACGTATTCGCAGTTTGAAATTGCGACTTTTTATACCGAAAATATGCCAATTACTGAAAACAGCGATGGATCACATTTTGCCTAAACCATCCCTGTAATTTTCAAAATATCCCAAACATCCGAAATTCGATCCTTGAGAATTATTTTGGAGCTAAATTCTGGCTCTCTGCCCGTATTCGCAGTTTGAAATTACGACTTTTATCCCAAACATCCCAAATTTGACGCTTGAAAATAAGCCAATTACTGAAAGCAGCGAAGGGTCACATTTTGCCCAAACCCCCCGGCAATTTTCAAAATATCCTAAACCTTCCAAATTCGACCCATGAGCTATATTTTGGAGCCAAATTCTGGCTCTCTGCACGTATTAGCAGTTTGAAATTATGATATTTTATACCGAAAATATGCCAATTACTGAGTGCGGCGATTGATCACATTTTGCCCAAGCCCTCCCTGTAGTTTTCAAAATATCCCAAACATCCTAAACTTAACCCTTGATCCATATTTTGGAGCCAAATTTTGGCTTTCTGCATGTATTCGTTGTTTGAAATTACGACTTTTTATAACGAAAATATGCCAATTACTAAAAGCAGTGATGGACCACATTTTGACGAAACCCTCTTTGCAGGTTTCAAAATATCCCAAACATCCCAAATTCGACGCTTGAGCCATATTTTGAAGCCAAATTCGGTCTCTCTGCAAGTATTCGCAGATTGAAATTACGTCTTTTTATACCGATAATATGCCATTTACTGAGAGCGGCGATGAATCACACTTTGCCAAAACCCTCCATGCAGTTTTCAAAATATAGCAAACATCCCAAATTCGAAGCTTGAGCCATATTTTGGAGCCAAATTCTGGGTCTCTGCATGTATTCCCAGTTTGAAATTACGAATTTTATAACAAAAATATGCCAATTACTAAAAGCGGCGATGGATCACATTTTGCACAAACCCTCTCTAAAGTTTTCAAATTGTCCCAAGCATCCCAAATTCGACTCTTGAGCCATATTTTGGAGCCAAATTCTGGCTCTCTGTACATATTCGCAGTTTGAAATTACGACATTTTTTACCGAAAATATTTCAATTGCTGAGAGCAGCAATAGGTCACATTTTGCCCCCCCCCCCACTGCAGTTTTCAAAATATAGCAAACATCCCAAATTCGACGCTTGAGACATATTTTGGATCCAAATTCTGTCTCTCTGCACGTATTCGCAGTTTGAAATTACGACTTTTTATACCGAAAAAATGCCAATTACTGAAAGCGGCGATGGATCACATTTTGCCAAAACTCTCCCTGCAGTTTCCAAAATATCCCAAACATCCCAAATTCAACGCTTGAGCCATATTTTGGAGCCAAATTCTAGCTCTCTGCACGTATTCGCAGTGTGAATTTACGACTTTTTATACTGAAAATATGCCAATTACTGAGAGCGGCGATGGATCACATTTTGCCCAAACCTTCCCAGCAGTTTCCAAAATATCCAAACATCCCAGATTCAACGCTAGAGCCATATTTTGGAGCCAAATTCTGGCTCTCTGCACGTATTCGCAGTTTGAAATTGCGACTTTTTATACCGAAAATATGCCAATTACTGAAAGCAGCGATGGATCACATTTTGCCTAAACCATCCCTGTAATTTTCAAAATATCCCAAACATCCGAAATTCGATCCTTGAGAATTATTTTGGAGCTAAATTCTGGCTCTCTGCCCGTATTCGCCGTTTGAAATTACGACTTTTATCCCAAACATCCCAAATTTGACGCTTGAAAATAAGCCAATTACTGAAAGCAGCGAAGGGTCACATTTTGCCCAAACCCCCCGGCAATTTTCAAAATATCCCAAACCTTCCAAATTCGACCCATGAGCTATATTTTGGAGCCAAATTCTGGCTCTCTGCACGTATTAGCAGTTTGAAATTATGATATTTTATACCGAAAATATGCCAATTACTGAGTGCGGCGATTGATCACATTTTGCCCAAGCCCTCCCTGTAGTTTTCAAAATATCCCAAACATCCCAAACTTAACCCTTGATCCATATTTTGGAGCCAAATTTTGGCTTTCTGCATGTATTCGTTGTTTGAAATTACGACTTTTTATAACGAAAATATGCCAATTACTAAAAGCAGTGATGGACCACATTTTGACGAAACCCTCTCTGCAGGTTTCAAAATATCCCAAACATCCCAAATTCGACGCTTGAGCCATATTTTGAAGCCAAATTCGGGCTCTCTGCAAGTATTCGCAGTTTGAAATTACGTCTTTTTATACCGATAATATGCCATTTACTGAGAGCGGCGATGAATCACACTTTGCCAAAACCCTCCATGCAGTTTTCAAAATATAGCAAACATCCCAAATTCGAAGCTTGAGCCATATTTTGGAGCCAAATTCTGGTTCTCTGCATGTATTCCCAGTTTGAAATTACGAATTTTATACCAAAAATATGCCAATTACTGAAAGCGGCGATGGATCACATTTTGCACAAACCCTCTCTGAAGTTTTCAAATTGTCCCAAGCATCCCAAATTCGACTCTTGAGCCATATTTTGGAGCCAAATTCTGGCTCTCTGTACATATTCGCAGTTTGAAATTACGACATTTTTTACCGAAAATATTTCAATTGCTGAGAGCAGCAATAGGTCACATTTTGCCTCCCCCCCTGCAGTTTTCAAAATATAGCAAACATCCCAAATTCGACTCTTGAGACATATTTTGGAGCCAAATTCTGGCTCTCTGCACGTATTCGCAGTTTGAAATTACGACTTTTTATACCGAAAATATGCCAATTACTGAAAGCGGCGATGGATCACATTTTGCCAAAACTCTCCCTGCAGTTTCCAAAATATCCCAAACATCCCAAATTCAACGCTTGAGCCATATTTTGGAGACAAATTCTAGCTCTCTGCACGTATTCGCAGTGTGAATTTACGACTTTTTATACTGAAAATATGCCAATTACTGAGAGCGGCGATGGATCATATTTTGCCCAAACCTTCCCTGCAGTTTCCAAAATATCCAAACATCCCAGATTCAACAAATAGAGATCCAGAACAAATATGCCGAGATCCAGAATTTGCCTCCAAAATATGGCTCAAGTGTTGAATTTGGGATGTTTGGGATATTTTGAAAACTGCAGGGGGGTTTGGGCAAAATGTGATCTATCGCCGCCATTAGTAATTGACATATTTTCGGTATAAAATGTCGTAATTTTAAACTGCGAATATGTGCAAAGAGCCAGAATTTGGCTCCAAAATATCGCTCAAGGGTCGAATTTGGGATGTTTGGGATAACTTGAGAGAGGGAGAAGCCTGAAGGCTTAAGAGAGGGATGAAGAGGCTCAAGAGAGGGATGCAGAGGCTCAAGAGAGGGATGAAGAGACTCAAGTGAGGGAAGCAGAGGCACAAGAGAGGGATGCAGAGGCTCTTGAGAGTGACGCAGAGGCTCAAGAGTGGGATGCAGAGGCTTATGAGAGCGATGCAAAGGCTCAAGTGAGGGATGCAGAGGCTCATGAGAGGGATGCAGGAGTACAAGAGAGTGATGCAGAGGCTCAAGAGAGGGATGCAGAGGCTCAAGTGAGGAATAAAGATGTACAAGAGAGGGATGCAGAGGCTCTTGGGAGTGATGCAGAGGCTCAAGAGAGGGATGCAGAGGCTCAAGAGAGTGATTCAGAGGCTTACGAGAGTGATGCAAAGGCTTGAGAGAGTGATGCCGAGGCTTACGAAATTGATGCAGAGGCTCAAGAGAGGGATGCAGGGGCTCAAGAGAGTGATACAGAGGCTGAAGAGAGTGATTCAGATGCTTACGAGAGTGATGCAGAGGCTTAAGAGAGTGATGCAGAGGCTCAAGAGAGTGATGCAGAGGATCTAGAGAGGGAAGCAGAGGCTTAAGAGAGAGATGCAGAGGCTGAAGAGAGTGAGGCAGAGGCTCTAGAGAGTCATGCAGAGGCTCAAGAGAGTGATGCAGAGGCTCAAGAGAGTGATGCAGAGACTCGAGAGAGTGATTCAGAGGCTTACGAGAGTGATGCAGAGAATCAAGAGAGTGATGCAGAGGCTCGAGAGAGTTATGCAGAGGCCTCAAGAGAGGGGATTCAGAGGCTTAGGAGAGTGATGCAGAGGCTGAAGAGAGTGTTGAAGAGGCTCAAGAGAGGGATGAAGAGACTGAAGAGAGTTATGCAGAGGCTCAAGAGAGTGATACAGAGGCTCAAGAGAGTGATGCAGAGGCTTAAGAGAGTGAGGCAGAGGCTCAGGAGAGGGATGCAGAGGATCAAGAGAGTAATGCAGAGGCTTAGGAGGGTTATGCAGAGGTTCAAGAGAGTGATGTAGAGGCTTGAGAGAGGGATGCAGGGGCTCAAGAGAGTGATGCAGAGGCTCAAGAGAGTGATTCAGAGGCTTAAGAGAATGATGCAGAGGCTTAAAAGAGTGATGCAGAGGCTTAATAGAGGGATGCAGAGGCTCAAGAAAGGGATGTAAAGGTTCAAGAGAGTGATGCAGAGGCTCAAGTGAGGGAAGCAGAGGCACAAGAGAGGGATGCAGAGGCTCAAGAGAGGGATGTAAAGGTTCAAGAGAGTGATTCAGAGGCTCAGGTGAGGGAAGCAGAGGCACAAGAGAGGGATGCAGAGGCTCATGAGAGGGATGCAGGAGTTCAAGAGAGTGATGCAAAGGCTCAAGAAAGGGATGCAGAGGCTTACGAAAGTGATGCAGAGGCTGAAAAGAGTGTTGCAGAGGCTTAAGAGAGGGATGCAGAGGCTCAAGAGAGTGATGCAAAGGCTCATGAGAGTGATGCAGAGGCTGACGAGAGTGTTGCAGAGGCTTAAAAGAGGGAAGCAGAGGCTCAAGAGAGGGATGCAGAGGCTTAAGAGAGTGATGCAGAGGCTGAAGAGAGTGTTGCAGAGGCATAAGAAAGGGATGCAGAGGCTCAAGAGAGGGATGTAGAGGCTTAAGAGAGGGATGCAGAGGCTCAAGAGAGTGATGCAAAGGCTCAAGAGAGTGATGCAGAGTCTTAAGAGAGGGATGCAGAGGCTCATGAGAGGGATGTAGAGGCTCAAGAGAGTGTTGCAGAGGCTCAAGAGAGGGATGCAGAGGCTGAAGAGAGAGATGCAGAGGCTTAAGAGTGATACAGAGGCATAAGAAAGGGATGCAAAGGCTCAAGAGAGGGATGTAGAGGCTTAAGAGAGGGATGCATAGGATTAAGAGTGTTGCAGAGGCATATGAAAGGGGTGCAGAGGCTCAAGAGAGGGATGCAGAGGCTGAAGAGAGATATGCAGAGGCTTAAGAGTGTTGTAGAGGCATACGAAAGGGATGCAGAGGCTCAAGAGAGAGATGTAGAGGCTGAAGAGAGGGATGCAGAGGGTCAAGAGAGTGATGCAGAGGTTCAAGAAAGGGATGCAGAGGCTTAAGAGAGTGATGCAAAGGCTCAAGTGAGGGATGCAAAGGCTCATGAGGGGGATGCAGGGGCTCAAGAGAGGGATGCAGAGGCTCAAGTGAGGGAAGTAAAGGCACAAGAGATTGATGCAGAGGGTCTTGAGAGTGACGCAGAGGTTCAAGAGAGGGATGCAGAGGCTGAGGCTCCAGAGAGGGATGCAGAGGCTCCAGAGATTGATGCTGAGGCTGAGGAGAGAGATGCAGAGGCTTAAGAGAGTGATGCAGGGGCTCAAGAGAGTGATATGACGTAAATATATTCGTAAATATATTCGAAACAACATTGTCATATGTCTTTTCATGGATCTAAATAATACGAAACCTCGCTCTAAGATTTGAAGTTAAAATCCTCAAATATGGTAATATAGTGACTTTTTTTACGTTATTCATGTAGTGTGATTTTACGTATATATATTCGTTTTTACCAATATTTCGATACTACTTCATGTTTTCTCACGATATGTGATTTGGCCTTCAAATCTCAGAATTTCGCAAATTTTGCATTTTAAGTAAGTTTTCTTGCATTTAGTTTTGTACTAAAAATCATCGAATTTAGCAATATTTTGACCTTTATCATCCCCTTTTCCTTTATGTGATTTAAACAAAATATCATCGAATTAGGCAATATTTTGCCGTTTTTCCACGTTTTTGTGAATTTTCAGTTTATTGTTATTAATTCATTAAATATACGATAAAAATTATGCAAACAAATAATTGATCAGAAAATAACCTTAAATACTTCATTTTTAATCATCTATTTGTTTCTCGTTAAAATACTGAGAAAGATATTTAATAGGGAAGAAGTTCTGTTTTTATTTCATATATCGACGTTTCAGCCGGATTAGAACGGTTTTACGTGTACATCTTCCATCGGTAATATAAACCAAAAATCAGGAACATTTTAGTTAATTTTAATGAAAACACATTGATTTTTATCATTTGTATTGGAAGCAACATCTTTATACGTCTTTTCTAGGGTCTAAAAAATACGAAACGTCACTTTATGATTCGAAGTTAAAATCCTCAAATTTGGTATAATAATGACTTTTTTCACGTTTTTCATGTAGTTTGATATTACGTAAATATATTCATTTTTATCAATATTTCGATACTATTTCATGTCGTATCACGATGTGTGATTTGGCCTTCAAATCTCAGATTTTCGCATAATATTGCATTTTAGGCAAGTTTTCTTGCATTTTGTTTCGTACTAAAATTCATCGAATTCAGCAATATTTTTACTTTTATCATCCCCCTTTTCCTTTATGTGATATAAACAAAATATCATCGAATTAGGCAATATTTTACTGTTTTTCCACGTTTTTGTGAATTTTCTGTTTATTGCTAATTTCAAATCAATTATGTTTGCCTCATTTTTATCGTATATTTAATGAAATACTAGCAATATACTGAAAATTCACAAAAACGTGGAAAAACAGCAAAATATTGCCTAATTCGATGATATTTTGTTTATATTACATAAAGGAAAATGGGATGATAAACATCAAAATATTACTGAATTCGATGATTTTAGGTACGAAACAAAGTGCCAGAAAACTTGCTTAAAATGCAATATTTTGCGAAAACTGAGATTTGAAGGCCAAATCACATATCGTGATACTACATGAAATAGTATCGAAATATTGGTAAAAATGAATATATTTACGTAATATCAAACTACATGAAAAACGTGAAAAAAATCATTATTATACCAAATTTGAGGATTATAACTTCGAATCATAGAGTGATGTTTCGTATTTTTTAGCCCCTAGAAAAGACGTATAAAGATGTTGCTTCCAATACAAATGATAAAAATCAATGTGTTTTCATTAAAATTAACTAAAATGTTCCTGATTTTCGGTTTATATTACCGATGGAAGATGTACACGTATAACCGTTCTAATCCGGCTGAAACGTCGATATATGCAATAAAAACAGAACTTCTCCCTTTATAAATATCTTACTCAGTATTTTAACGAGAAACAAATAGATGATTGAAAATGAAGTATTTAAGGTTATTTTCTGATCAATTATGTGTTTGCATAATTTTTATCGTATATATAATGAATTAATAACAATAAACTGAAAATTCACAAAAACGTGGAAAAACGGCCTAATTCAATGATATTTTGTTTAAATCACATAAAGGAAAAGGGGATGGTAATGGTCAAAATATTGCTAAATTCGATGATTTTTTAGTACAAAACAAAATGCAAGAAAACTTGCTTAAAAATGCAAAATTTGCGAAATTCTGAGAGTTGAAGGCCAAATCACATATCGTGAGAAAACATGAAGTAGTATCGAAATATTGGTAAAAACTAATATATGTACGTAAAATCACACTACATGAATAACGTGAAAAAAGTCACTATATTACCATATTTGAGGATTTTAACTTCAAATCATAGAGCGAGTTTTCGTATTATTTAGATCCAAGAAAAGACATATGACAATGTTGTTTCAAATACAAATGATAAAAATTAATGTGTTTTCATTAGAATTAACTAAAATGTTCCTGATTTTCCGTTTATATTACCGATGGAAGATGTACACGTAAAACCGCTCTAATCCGGCTGAAACGTCGATATATGCAATAAAAACAGAACTTCTCCCCTTTCCAATATCTTACTCAGTATTTTAACGAGAACCAAATAGTTGATTGAAAATGAAGTGTTTAAGGTTAATTTCTAATCAATTATGTTTGCATCATTTTTATGGTATATTTAATGAAATACTAGCAATATACTGAAAATTCATAAAAACGTGGAAAAACAGCAAAATATTGCCTAATTCGATGATATTTTGTTTTTTACATAAAGGAAAAGGGGATGATAAACATGAAAATATTACTGAATTCGATGATTTTAGGTACGAAACAAAATGCCAGAAAACTTAAATTAACTAAAATATTCCTGATTTTCGGTTTATATTACCGATGGAAGATGTACACGTAAAACCGTTCTAATCCGGCTGAAACGTCGATATATGCAATAAAAACAGAACTTCTCTTTTTTTAAGTATCTTACTCAGTATTTTAACGAGAAACAAATAGATGATGGAAAATGAAGCATTTAAGGTTATTTTCTGATCAATTATGTGTTTGCATAATTTTTATCGTATATATAATGAATTAATAACAATAAACTGAAAAGTCACAAAAACGTGGAAAAACGGCCTAATTCAATGATATTTTGTTTAAATCACATTAAGAAAAAGGGGATGATAAAGGTCAAAATATTGCTAAATTCGATGATTTTTTAGTACAAAACAAAATGCAAGAAAACTTGCTTAAAAATGCAAAATTTGCGAAATTCTGAGAGTTGAAGGCCAAATCACATATCGTGAGAAAACATGAAGTAGTATCGAAATATTGGTAAAAACGAATATATATACGTAAAATCACACTACATGAATAACGTGAAAAAAGTCACTTTATTACTATATTTGAGGATTTTAACTTCAAATCATAGAGCGAGGTTTCGTATTATTTAGATCCAAGAATAGACATATGACAATGTTGTTTCAAATACAAATAATAAAAATCAATGTGTTTTCATTAGAATTAACTAAAATGTTCCTGAATTTCCGTTTATATTACCGATGAAAGATGTACACGTAAAACCGCTCTAATCCGGCTGAGACGTCGATATATGCAATAAAAACAGAACTTCTCCCCTTTCCAATATCTTACTCAGTATTTTAACGAGAAACAAATAGTTGATTGAAAATGAAGTGTTTAAGGTTAATTTCTAATCAATTATGTTTGCATCATTTTTATCGTATATTTAATGAAATAATAGCAATAAACTGAAAATTCACAAAAAACGTGGAAAAACAGCAAAATATTGCCTAATTCGATGATATTTTGTTTATATCACATAAAGGAAAAGGGGATGATAAACGTCAAAATATTGCTGAATTCGATGATTTTTAGTACGAAACAAAAAGCCAGAAAACTTGCTTAAAATGCAATATTATGCGAAAATCTGAGATTTGAAGGCCAAATCACATATCGTGATACTACATGAAATAGTATCGAAATATTGGTAAAAATGAATATATTTACGTAATATCAAACTACATGAAAAACGTGAAAAAAGTCATTATTATACCAAATTTGAGGATTATAACTTCGAATCATAGAGTGACGTTTCGTATTTTTTAGCCCCTAGAAAAGACGTATAAAGATGTTGCTTCCAATACAAATGATAAAAATCAATGTGTTTTCATTAAAATTAACTAAAATGTTCTTGATTTTCGGTTTATATTACCGATGGAAGATGTACACGTAAAACCGTTCTAATCCGGCTGAAACGTCGATATATGCAATAAAAACAGAACTTCTCCCCTTTTAAATATCTTACTCAGTATTTTAACGAGAAACAAATAGATGATTGAAAATGAAGTATTTAAGGTTATTTTCTGATCAATTATGTGTTTGCATAATTTTTTTCGTATATATATTGAATTAATAACAATAAAATGAAAATTCACAAAAACGTGGAAAAACGGCAAAATATTGCCTAATTCGATGATATTTTGTTTAAATCACATAAAGGAAAAGGGGATGATAAAGGTCAAAATATTGCTAAATTCGATGATTTTTAGTACAAAACAAAATGCAAGAAAACTTGCTTAAAATGCAAAATTTGCGAAATTCTGAGATTTGAAGGCCAAATCACATATCGCGAGGAAACATGAAGTAGTATCGAAATATTGATAAAAACGAATATATATACGTAAAATCACACAACATGAATAACGTGAAAAAAGTCACTATATTACCATATTTGAGGATTTTAACTTCAAATCATAGAGCGAGGTTTCGTATTATTTAGATCCATGAAAAGACATATGACAATGTTGTTTCGAATACAAATGATAAAAATCAATGTGTTTTCATTAGAAATAACTAAAATGTTCCTGATTTTCCGTTTATATTACCGATGGAAGATGTACACGTAAAACCGCTCTAATCCGGCTGAAACTTCGATATATGTAATAAAAATAGAACTTCTCCCCTTTCCAATATCTTACTCTGTATTTTAACGAGAAACAAATAGTTGATTGAAAATGAAGTGTTTAAGGTTATTTTTTAATCAATTATGTGTTTGCATCATTTTTATCGTATATTTAATGAATTAATAGCAATAAACAGAAAATTCACAAAAACGTGGAAAAACAGCAAAATATTGCCTAATTCGATGATATTTTGTTTATATCACATAAAGGAAAAGGGGGATGATAAACGTCAAAATATTGCTGAATTCGATTATTTTTAGTACGAAACAAAATGCAAGAAAACTTGCTTAAAATGCAATATTATGCGAAAATCTGAAATTTGAAGGCCAAATCACATATCGTGAGAAAACATGATGTAGTATCGAAATATTGGTAAAAACAAATATATATACGTAAAATCACACTACATGAATAACGTGAAAAAAGGCACTATATTACCATATTTGAGGATTTTAACTTCAAATCATAGAGCGAGGTTTCGTATTATTCAGATCCATGAAAAGACATATGACGATGTTGATTCCAATACAAATGATTAAAATCAATGTGTTTTCATTAAAATTAACCAAAATGTTCCTGATTTTCGGTTTATATTACCGATGACAGATGTACACGTAAAACCGTTCTAATCCGGCTGAAACGTCGATATATGAAATAAAAACAAAACTTCTTCCCTTTTAAATATCTTATTCAGTATTTTAACGAGAAACAAATAGATGATTGAAAATGAAGTATTTAAGGTTATTTTCTGATCAATTATTTGTTTCCATTATTTTTATCGTATATTTAATGAATTAATAACAATAAAATGAAAATTCACAAAAACGTGGAAAAACGGCAAAATATGGCCTAATTCGATGATATTTTGTTTAAATCACATAGAGGAAAAGGGGATGATAAAGGTCAAAATATTGCTAAATTCGATGATTTTTAGTACAAAACAAAATGCAAGAAAACTTGCTTAAAAATGCAAAATTTGCGAAATTCTGAGATTTGAAGGCCAAATCACATATCGTGAGAAAACAGGAAGTAGTATCGAAATATTGGTAAAAACTAATATATGTACGTAAAATCACACTACATGAATAACGTGAAAAAGTCACTATATTACCATATTTGAGGATTTTAACTTCAAATCATAGAGCGAGGTTTCGTATTATTTAGATCCAAGAAAAGACATATGACAATGTTGTTTCGAATACAAATGATAAAAATCAATGTGTTTCCATTAGAATTTACTAAAATGTTCCTGATTTTCCGTTTATATTACCGATGGAAGATATACACGTAAAACCGTTCTAATCCGGCTGAAATGCCGATATATGCAATAAAAACAGAACTTCTCCCCTTTCTAATATCTTTCTCTGTATTTTAACGAGAAACAAATAGTTGATTGAAAATGAAGTGTTTAAGGTTATTTTCTAATCAGTTATGTGTTTGCATCATTTTTATCGTATATTTAATGAATTAATAGCAATAAACAGAAAATTCACAAAAACGTGGAAAAACAGCAAAATATTGCCTAATTCGATGATATTTTGTTTATATCACATAAAGGAAAAGGGGATGATAAACGTCAAAATATTGCTGAATTCGATTATTTTTAGTACGAAACAAAATGCAAGAAAACTTGCTTAAAATGCAATATTATGCGAAAATTTGAGATTTGAAGGCCAAATCACATATCGTGATATTACATGAAATAGTATTGAAATATTGGTAAAAATGAATATATTTAGGTAATATCAAACTACATGAAAAACGTGAAAAAAGTCATTATTATACCAAATTTGAGAATTTTGACTTCGAATCATAAAGCGACGTTTCGTATTTTTTAGACCCTAGAAAAGACGTATAAAGATGTTGCTTCCAATACAAATGATTAAAATCAATGTGTTTTTATTAAAATTAACTAAAATGTTCCTGATTTTCGGTTTATTTTACCTATGGAAGATGTACACGTAAAACCGTTCTAATCCGGCTGAAACGTCGATATATGAAATAAAAAAAGAACTTCTTCCCTTTTAAATATCTTATTCAGTATTTTAACGAGAAACAAATAGATGATTGAAAATGAAGTATTTAAGGTTATTTTCTGATCAATTATTTGTTTGCATAATTTTTATCGTATATTTAATGAATTAATAACAATAAAATGAAAATTCACAAAAACGTGGAAAAACGGCAAAATATTGCCTAATTCGATGATATTTTGTTTAAATCACATAAAGGAAAAGGGGATGATAAAGGTCAAAATATTGCTAAATTCGATGATTTTTAGTACAAAACAAAATGCAAGAAAACTTGCTAAAAATGCAAAATTTGCGAAATTCTGAGATTTTAAGGCCAAATCACATATCGTGAGGAAACATGAAGTAGTATCGAAATATTGATAAAAACGAATATATATACGTAAAATCACACAACATGAATAACGTGAAAAAAGTCACTATATTACCATATATGAGGATTTTAACTTCAAATCATAGAGCGAGGTTTCGTATTATTTAGATCCATGAAAAGACATATGACAATGTTGTTTCGAATACAAATAAATAAAAATCAATGTGTTTTCATTAGAAATAACTAAAATGTTCCTGATTTTCCGTTTATATTACCGATGGAAGATGTACACGTAAAACCGCTCTAATCCGGCTGAAACTTCGATATATGCAATAAAAACAGAACTTCTCCCCTTTCCAATATCTTACTCTGTATTTAAACGAGAAACAAATAGTTGATTGAAAATGATGTGTTTAAGGTTATTTGTTAATCAATTATGTGTTTGCATCATTTTTATCGTATATTTAATGAATTAAAAGCAATAAACAGAAAATTCACAAAAACGTGGAAAAACAGCAAAATATTGCCTAATTCGATGATATTTTGTTTATATCACATAAAGGAAAAGGGGGATGATAAACGTCAAAATATTGCTGAATTCGATTATTTTTAGTACGAAACAAAATGCAAGAAAACTTGCTTAAAATGCAATATTATGCGAAAATCTGAAATTTGAAGGCCAAATCACATATCGTGAGAAAACATGATGTAGTATCGAAATATTGGTAAAAACAAATATATATACGTAAAATCACACTACATGAATAACGTGAAAAAAGGCACTATATTACCATATTTGAGGATTTTAACTTCAAATCATAGAGCGAGGTTTCGTATTATTCAGATCCATGAAAAGACATATGACGATGTTGATTCCAATACAAATGATTAAAATCAATGTGTTTTCATTAAAATTAACCAAAATGTTCCTGATTTTCGGTTTATATTACCGATGGAAGATGTACACGTAAAACCGTTCTAATCCGGCTGAACAGAATGAACAGTGATGCAGACGCTCAAGAGAGAAAAGCAGAGGCTAAAGAGAGTGATGCAAAGGCTGAAGAGAGTGATGGAGAGGCTCAAGAGAATGATGTAGAGGCTTAAAAGAGGGATGCAGAGGCTCAAGGGAATGATGCAGAGGCTCAAGTGAGGGATGCAGAGGCTGAACAGAGTGATGCAGAGGCTTAAAAGAGGTATGCAGAGGCTAAAGAGAGTAATTCAGAGGCTTACGAGAGTGATGCAGAGGCTTAAGAGAGTGATGCAGAGGCTTCAGAGAGGGATGCAGAGGCTCAAGAGAGGGATGGATTGGCTCAAGAGAGGGATGCAGGGGCTCAAGAGAAGGATGCAGAGTCTCAAGTAAGGGATGCAGAGGCACAAGAGAGGGATGCAGAGGCTCTTGAGAGAGATGTAGAGGCTGAAGAGAGTGATGCAGAGGCTCAAGAGAGGGATGCAAAGGCTTATGCGAGGGATGCAGGAGTTCAAGAGAGAAATTCAGAGGCTCAAGAGAGGGATGCGGAGGCTCAAGAGAATGATGTAGAGGCTTAAGAGAGGGATGCAGAGGCTCAAGAGTGATGCAGAGGCTGAAGAGAGTGATGCAGAGGTTATAGAGAGTGATGCAGAGGCTCAAGAGCGTAATGCAGAGGATTAAGAGGGTGATGCAGAGGCTCAAGAGAGTGATGCAGAGGCTTAGGAGAGGGATGCAGGAGGTCAAGAGAGAGACGCAGAGGCTCAAAAGAGGCATGCATAGGCTTAGGAGCGTGATGCAGAGGCTAAAGAGAGTGATGCAGAGGCTCTAGAGAGTGATGCAGAGGCTCAAGAGAGGGATGCAGAGGCTCATGACAGGGATGCAGGAGGTCAAGAGAGAGACGCAGAGGCTCAAAAGAGGCATGCATAGGCTTAGGAGCGTGATGCAGAGGCTAAAGAGAGTGATGCAGAGGCTCTAGAGAGTGATGCAGAGGCTGAAGAGAATGATGCAGATGCCCAAGAGAGTGATGCAGAGGATAAAGAGAGTGATGCAGAGGCTCTAGAGAGGGATGCAGAGGCTCAAGAGAGTGATGCAGAGGCGCAAGAGAGTGTTGCAGAGGCTCAAGAGAGGGATGCAGAGGCTCAAGAGAATGATGCAGAGGCTCACGAGAGTTATGCAGAGGCTCAAGAGAGTGATGCAGAGGCTTACGAGAGTGATGCAGATGATCAAGAGAGGGATCAGAGGCTTAAGAGAGTGATTCAGAGGCTTTCGAGAGTGATGCAGAGGCTTAGGAGAGGGATGTAGAGGCTCAAGAGAGTGATGCAGAGGCTTGAGAGAGTGATGCAGAAGCTTACGAGAGTGATGCAGATGATCAAGAGAGGGAAAAAGAGGCTTAAGAGAGTGATGCAGAGGCTGAAGGGAGTGTTGCAGAGACTTAGGAGAGGGATGCCGAGGCTCAAGAGAGCGATGCAGAGGCTCAGGAGAGTGATGCATAGGCTCAACAGAGTGATGTAGAGGCTCAAAAGAGGGATGTAGAGGCTCAAGAGAGTAATGCAGAGGCTCAAGAGAGTGATGTAGAGGCTCAAGAGAGAGATGCAGAGGCTTACGAGAGTGATGCAGAAGCTTCAGAAAGGGATGCAGAGGCTCAAGAGAGGGATGCAAAGGCTCAAGAGAGGGATGCAAGGGCTAAAGAGAGTGATATAGAGGCTTAAGAGAGTGATGCAGAGGCTTCAGAGAAGGTATGCAGAGGCTCAAGAGAGGGATGCAAAGGCTCAAGAGAGGGATGCAGGGGCTCAAGAGAGGGATCCAGAGGCTGAAGTGAG
This sequence comes from Procambarus clarkii, assembly GCF_040958095.1. Taxonomy (NCBI): domain Eukaryota; kingdom Metazoa; phylum Arthropoda; class Malacostraca; order Decapoda; family Cambaridae; genus Procambarus; species Procambarus clarkii. Next base: position 28,248,378 of record NC_091207.1, read on the forward strand.
GGATGCAGAGGCTTAAGCGAATGTTGCAAAGGCTCAAGAAAGGGATGCATAGGCTCATGAGAGGGATGCAGGAGTTCAAGAGAGAGATGCAGAGGCTCAAGAGAGGGATGCAGAGGCTCAAGAGAATGATGTAGAGGCTTAAGAGAGGGATGCAGAGGCTCAAGAGAGGGATGAAAAGGCTCAAGAGAGGGATGAAGGGGCTCAAGAGAGGGATCCAGAGGCTCAAGTGATGGATGCAGAGGCTTAAGCGAATGATGCAAAGGCTCAAGAAAGGGATGCATAGCCTCATGAGAGGGATGCAATAGTTCAAGAGAGAGACGCATAGGCTAAAGAGAGGGATGCATAGGCTCAAGGGAATGATGTTTAGTCTTAAGAGAGGGATGCAGAGGCTCTAGAGAATGATGCAGAGGCTAAAGAGAATGATGCAGAGTATCAAGAAAGTGATGAAGAGTCTCAAGAGAGTGATGCAGAGGATCAAGAGTTGATGCAGAGGCTCGAGAGAGTGATTCAGAGGCTTACGAGAGTGATGCAGAGAATCAAGAGAGTGATGCAGAGGCTCGATAGAGATATGTAGAGGCCTCAAGAGAGGGATTCAGAGGCTTAAGAGAGTGATGCAGAGGCAGAAGAGAGTGTTGCAGAGGCTCAAGAGAGGGATGAAGAGGCTGAAGAGAGTGATGCAGAGGCTCAAGAGAGGGATGCAGAGGCTTGAGAGAGGGATGCAGGGGCTCAAGAGAGTGATGTAGAGGCTCAAGCGAGTGATGCAGAGGCCTCAAGAGAGGGATTCAGAGGCATAAGAGAGGGATGCAGAGGCTGAAGAGAGTGTTGCAGAGGCTCAAGAGAGGGATGAAGAGGCTGAAAAGAGTGATGCAGACGCTAAAGAGAGGGATGCAGAGGCTCAAGAGAGTGATGCAGAGGCTTGAGAGAGGGATGCAGGGGCTCCAGAGAGTTATGCAGAGGCTCAAGAGAGGGATGCAGAGGCTTAAGCGAGTGATGCAAAGGTTCAAGAGAGGGATGCAAAGGCTCAGGAGAGGGATGCAAAGGCTCAAGAGAGAGATGCAGAGGCTCAAGAGAGGGATGCAGAGGCTCAAGAGAATAATGCAGAGGCTCATGAGAGTGATGCAGAGGATGAAGAGAGTGATGCAGAGGCTCAAGAGAGTGATGCAAAGGATCAAGAGAGTGATGCAAAGACTCGAGAGAGTGATGCAGAGGCTTAAAAGAGAGATGCAGAGGCTCGATAGAATTATATAGAGGCCTCAAGACAGGGATTCAGAGGCTTAAGAGAGTGATGCGGAGGCTGAAGAGAGTGTTTCAGAGGCTCAAGAAAGGGACGAAGAGGCTGTAGATAGTGACGCAGAGGCTCAAGAGAGGGATGCAGAGGCTTAAGAGAGGGATGCAAGAGCTCAAGAGAGTTATGCAGATGCTCAACAGAGTGATTCAGAGGCTTAAGAGAGTGATGCAGAGGCTTAAAAGAGAGATGCAGAGGCTCAAGAGAGTGATGCAGAGGCTCAAGAGAGTTATGCAGAGGCTCAAGAGAGTTATGCAGAGGCTCAAGAGAGGGATGCAGAGGCTGAAGAGAGGGATTCAGAGGCTTACGAGAGTGATGCAGAGGCTTTAGAGAGGGATGCAGAGGCTCAAGAGAGGGATGCAAAGGCTCAAGAGAGGGATGCAGGGGCTCAAGAGAGGGATCCAGATGCTCAAGTGAGGGATGCAGAGGCTTAAGCGAATGATGCAAAGGCTCAAGAAAGGGAAGCATAGGCTCATGAGAGGGATGCAGAAGTTCAAGAGAGAGATGCAGAGGCTGAAGAGAGGGATGCAGAGGCTCAAGAGAATGATGTAGAGGCTTAAGAGAGGGATGCAGAAGCTCAAGAGAATGACCAGAGGCAAAAAAGAGTGATGCAGAGGATCAAGAGAGTGATGCAGAGGCTCAAGAGAGTGATGCAGAGGATCAAGAGTTGATGCAGAGGCTCGAGAGAGTGATTCAGAGGCTTACGAGAGTGATGCAGAGAATCAAGAGAGTGATGCAGAGGCTCGATAGAGTTATGTAGAGGCCTCAAGAGAGGGATTCAGAGGCTTAAGAGAGTGATGCAGAGGCTGAAGAGAGTGTTGCAGAGGCTCAAGAGAGGGATGAAGAGGCTGAAGAGAGTGATGCAGAGGCTCAAGAGAGGGATGCAGAGGCTCGATAGAGTTATGTAGAGGCCTCAAGACAGGGATTCAGAGGCTTAAGAGAGTGATGCGGAGGCTGAAGAGAGTGTTTCAGAGGCTCAAGAAAGGGACGAAGAGGCTGTAGATAGTGATGCAGAGGCTCAAGAGAGGGATGCAGAGGCTTAAGATAGGGATGCAAGAGCTCAAGAGAGTTATGCAGAGGCTCAAGAGAGTGATTCAGAGGCTTAAGAGAGTGATGCAGAGGCTAAAAGAGAGATGCAGAGGCTCAAGAGAGTGATGCAGAGGCTCAAGAGAGTTATGCAGAGGCTCAAGAGAGTTATGCAGAGGCTCAAGAGAGGGATACAGAGGCTGAGGAGAGGGATTCAGAGGCTTACGAGAGTGATGCAGAGGCTTTAGAGAGGGATGCAGAGGCTCAAGAGAGGGATGCAAAGGCTCAAGAGAGGGATGCAGGGGCTCAAGAGAGGGATCCAGATGCTCAAGTGAGGGATGCAGAGGCTTAAGCGAATGATGCAAAGGCTCAGGAAAGGGATGCATAGGCTCATGAGAGGGATGCAGAAGTTCAAGAGAGAGATGCAGAGGCTGAAGAGAGGGATGCAGAGGCTCAAGAGAATGATGTAGAGGCTTAAGAGAGGGATGCAGAAGCTCAAGAGAATGACGCAGAGGCAAAAAAGAGTGATGCAGAGGATCAAGAGAGTGATGCAGAGGCTCAAGAGAGTGATGCAGAGGATCAAGAGTTGATGCAGAGGCTCGAGAGAGTGTTTCAGAGGCTTACGAGAGTGATGCAGAGAATCAAGAGAGTGATGCAGAGGCTTAAAAGAGTGATGCAGAGGCTCAAGAGAGTGTTGCAGAGGCTCAAGAGAGGGATGAAGAGGCTGAAGAGAGTGATGCAGAGGCTCAAGAGAGGGATGCAGAGGCTCGATAGAGTTATGTAGAGGCCTCAAGACAGGGATTCAGAGGCTTGAGAGAGTGATGCGGAGGCTGAAGAGAGTGTTTCAGAGGCTCAAGAAAGGGGCGAAGAGGCTGTAGATAGTGATGCAGAGGCTCAAGAGAGGGATGCAGAGGCTTAAGAGAGGGATGCAAGAGCTCAAGAGAGTTATGCAGAGGCTCAAGAGAGTGATTCAGAGGCTTAAGAGAGTGATGCAGAGGCTTAAAAGAGAGATGCAGAGGCTCAAAAGAGTGATGCAGAGGCTCAAGAGAGTTATGCAGAGGCTCAAGAGAGTTATGCAGAGGCTCAAGAGAGGGATGCAGAGGCTGAGGAGAGGGATTCAGAGGCTTACGAGAGTGATGCAGAGGCTTTAGAGAGGGATGCAGAGGCTCAAGAGAGGGATGCAAAGGCTCAAGAGAGGGATGCAGGGGCTCAAGAGAGGGATCCAGATGCTCAAGTGAGGGATGCAGAGGCTTAAGCGAATGATGCAAAGGCTCAAGAAAGGGATGCATAGGCTCATGAGAGGGATGCAGAAGTTCAAGAGAGAGATGCAGAGGCAAAAAAGAGTGATGCGGAGGATCAAGAGAGTGATGCAGAGGCTCAAGAGAGTGATGCAGAGGATCAAGAGTTGATGCAGAGGCTCGAGAGAGTGATTCAGAGGCTTACGAGAGTGATGCAGAGAATCAAGAGAGTGATGCAGAGGCTCAAGAGAGGGATGCAGAGGCTTGAGAGAGGGTTGCAGGGGCTCAAGAGAGTGATGCAGAGGCTTAAGAGAGTGATGCAGAGGCCTCATGAGAGGGATTCAGAGGCTTAAGAGAGGGATGCAGAGGCTGAAGAGAGTGTTGCAGAGTCTCAAGAGAGGGATGAAGAGGCTGAAGAGAGTGATGCAGAGGCTCAAGAGAGGGATGCAGAGGCTCAAGAGAGTGATGCAGACGCTTAAGAGAGTGAGGCAGAGGCTTAGGAGAGGGATGCAGAGGCTCAAGAGAGTGATGCAGAGGCTTGAGAGAGGGATGCAGGGGCTCCAGAGAGTTATGCAGAGGCTCAAGAGAGGGATGCAGAGGCTTAAGCGAGTGATGCAAAGGCTCAAGAGAGGGATGCAAAGGCACATGAGAGGGATGCAAAGGCTCAAGAGAGAGATGCAGAGGCTCAAGAGAGGGATGCAGAGGTTCAAAGGAATGATGTAGAGGCTTAAGAGAGGGATGCAGAGGCTCAAGAGAATGATGCAGAGGCTCAATAGAGTGATGCAGAGGATCAAGAGAGCGATGCAGAGTCTCAAGAGAGTGATGCAGAGGATCAAGAGAGTGATGCAAAGGCTCGAGAGAGTGATGCAGAGGCTTAAAAGAGGGATGCAGAGGCTCGATAGAGTTATGTAGAGGCCTCAAGACCGGGATTCAGAGGCTTAAGAGAGTGATGCGGAGGCTGAAGAGTGGGATGAAGAGGCTGTAGATAGTGATGCAGAGGCTCAAGAGAGGGATGAAGAGGCTGTAGATAGTGATGCAGAGGCTCAAGAGAGGGATGAAGAGGCTCAAGAGAGTGATGCAGTGGCTTGAGAGAGGGATGCAAGGGCACAAGAGAGTTATGCAGAGGCTCAAGAGAGTGATTCAGAGGCTTAAGAGAGTGATGCAGAGGCTCAAGAGAGGGATGAAGAGGCTGTAGATAGTGATGCAGAGGCTTAAGAGAGTGATGCAGAGGCTGAAGAGAGTGATGCACAGGATCAGGAGAGTGATGCAGAGGCTAGAGAGAGTTATGCAGAGGCCTCAAGAGAGGGATTCAGAGGCTTAAGAGAGGGATGCAGAGGCTGAAGAGAGTGTTGCAGAGGCTCAAGAGAGGGATGAAGAGGCTGAAGAGTGTGATACAGAGGCTCAAGAGAGGAATGCAGAGGCTCAAGAGAGTGATGCAGAGGCTTTAGAGAGTGAGGCAGAAGCTTAGGAGAGGGATGCAGAGGATCAAGAGAGTAATGCAGAGGCTTAAGAGGGTGATGAAGAGGCTCATGAGAGTGATGCAGAGGCTTGAGAGAGGGATGTAGGGGCTCCAGAGAGTGGTGCAGAGGCTCAAGAGAGTGATTCAGAGGCTTAAGCGAGTGATGCAGAGGCTTAAGAGAGTGATGCAAAGTCTTAAAAGAGGGATGCAGAGGCTTAAGAGAGGGATGCAGAGGCCCAAGAGAGGGATGCAGAGGCTCAAGTGAGGGATGCAGAGGCACAAGAGAGGGATGCAGAGGCTCTTGAGAGTGAGGCAGAGACTCAAGAGAGGGATGCAGAGGCTTACGAGAGTGATGTAAAGGCTCAGGAGAGGGATGTAGAGGCTCATTAGAGGGATGCAAGAGTTCAAGAGAGGGATGCAGAGGCTCAAGAGAGTGATGCAGAGGATCAAGAGAGTGATGCAGAGGCTCAAGAGAGTGATACAGAGGATCAAGAGAGGGAAGCAGAGGCGTAAGAGAGTGATGCTGAGGCTGAAGAGAGTGATGCAGAGGCTCTAGAGAGTGATGCAGAGGCTCAAGAGAGTGATACAGACGCCAAAGAGAGTGAAACAGAGGATAAAGAGAGTGATGCAGAGGCTCAAGAGAGGGATGCAGAGGCTCAGGAGAGTGATGCAGATGCGCAAGAGAGTGTTGCAGAGGCTCAACAGAGTGATGCAGAGGCTCAAGAGAGTTATGCAGAGGCTCAAGAGAGTGATGCAGAGGCTTACGAGAGTGATGCAGAAGATCAAGAGAGGGGATGCAGAGGCTTAAGAGAGTGATGCAGAGGCTGAAGGGAGTGTTGCAGAGGCTTAAGAGAGGGATGAAGAGGCTGTAGTTAGTGATGCAGAGGCTCAAGAGAGGGATGCAGAGGCTCAAGAGAGTGATGCAGTGGGTTGAGAGAGGGATGCAAGGGCACAAGAGAGTTACGCAGAGGCTCAAGAGAGTGATTCAGAGGCTTAAGAGAGTGATGCAGAGGCTCAAGAGAGGGATGAAGAGGCTAAAGATAGTGATGCAGAGGCTCAAGAGAGGGATGCAGAGGCTCAAGAGAGTGATGCAGTGGGTTGAGAGAGGGATGCAAGGGCACAAGAGAGTTACGCAGAGGCTCAAGAGAGTGATTCAGAGGCTTAAGAGAGTGATGCAGAGGCTCAAGAGAGGGATGAAGAGGCTAAAGATAGTGATGCAGAGGCTCAAGAGAGGGATGCAGAGGCTCAAGAGAGTGATGCAGAGGCTTGAGAGAGAGATGCAAGGGCTCAAGAGAGTTATGCAGAGGCTCAAGAGAGTGATTCAGAGGCTTAAGAGAGTGATGCAGAGGCTTAAAAGAAGGATGCAGAGGCTCAAGAGAGTGATGCAGAGGCAAAAGAAAGTTATGCAGAGGCTCAAGAGAGTGATGCAGAGGCTTACGAGATTGATGCAGATGATCAAGAGAGGGATGCAGAGGCTTAAGAGAGTGATGCAGAGGCTAAAGAGAGTGATGCAGAGGCTTAAAAGAGGGGTGCAGAGGCTCAAGAGAGTGATGCAGAGGCTCAAGAGAGTTATGCAGAGGCCCTAGAGAGTGATGCAGTGGCTTACGAGATTGATGCAGATGATCAAGAGAGGGATGCAGAGGCTTAAGAGAGTGATGCAGTGGCTGAAGAGAGTGTTGCAGAGGCTTAAGAGAGGGATGCAGAGGCTCAAGAGAGTGATGCAGAGGCTCAACAGAGTGATGCAGAGGCTCAAGTGAGTGATGCCGAGGCTTAAGAGAGAAATGAAGAGGCTCAAGAGAGTGATGTAGAGACTCAAGAGAGTCATTCAGAGGCTTTCGAGAGTGATGCAGAGGCTTAAGAGAGGGATTCAGAGCCTCAAGAGACTGATTCAGAGGCTCAAGAGAGGGATGCAGAGGCTCAAGAGAGTGATTCAGAGGCTTACGAGAGTGATGCAGAGGCTTAAGAGAGTGATGCAGAGGCTTCAGAGAGGGATGCAGAGGCTCAAGAGAGGGATGCAAAGGCTCAAAAGAGGGATGCAGGGGCTCAAGAGAGGGATGCAGAGGCTTAAGCGAGTGATGCAAAGGCTCAAGAAAGGGATGCATAGGCTCATGAGAGAGATGCAGGAGTTCAAGAGAGAGATGCAGAGGCTCAAGAGAATGATGTAGAGGCTTAAGAGAGGGATGTAGAGGCTCAAGAGAATGATGCTGAGGCTAAAGAGAGTGACGCAGAAGATCAAGAGAGTGATGCAGAGGCTCAAGAGAGTGATGCAGAGGATCAAGAGAGTGATGCAGAGGCTCGAGAGAGTGATTCAGAGGCTTACGAGAGTGATGCAGAGAATCAAGAGAGTGATGCAGAGGCTCGATAGAGTTATGTAGAGGCCTCAAGAGAGGGATTCAGAGTCTTAAGAGAGTGATGCAGAGGCTGAAGAGAGTGTTGCAGAGGCTCAAGAGACGGATGAAGAGGCTGAAGAGAGTGATGCAGAGGCTCAAGAGAGGGATGCAGAGGCTTGAGAGAGGAATCCACGTGTTCAAGAGAGTGATGCAGAGGCTCAAGAGAGTGATGCAGAGGCTGAAGAGAGTGTTGCAGAGGCCTCAAGAGAGGGATTCAGAGGCTTAAGAGAGGGACGCAGAGGCTGAAGAGAGTGTTGCAGAGGCTCAAGAGAGGGATGAAGAGGCTGAAGAGAGTGATGCAGAGGCTTAAGAGAGGGATTCAGAGCCTCAAGAGACTGATTCAGAGGCTCAAGAGAGGGATGCAGAGGCTCAAGAGAGTGATTCAGAGGCTTACGAGAGTGATGCAGAGGCTTAAGAGAGTGATGCAGAGGCTTCAGAGAGGGATGCAGAGGCTCAAGAGAGGGATGCAAAGGCTCAAAAGAGGGATGCAGGGGCTCAAGAGAGGGATGCAGAGGCTTAAGCGAGTGATGCAAAGGCTCAAGAAAGGGATGCATAGGCTCATGAGAGAGATGCAGGAGTTCAAGAGAGAGATGCAGAGGCTCAAGAGAATGATGTAGAGGCTTAAGAGAGGGATGTAGAGGCTCAAGAGAATGATGCTGAGGCTAAAGAGAGTGACGCAGAAGATCAAGAGAGTGATGCAGAGGCTCAAGAGAGTGATGCAGAGGATCAAGAGAGTGATGCAGAGGCTCGAGAGAGTGATTCAGAGGCTTACGAGAGTGATGCAGAGAATCAAGAGAGTGATGCAGAGGCTCGATAGAGTTATGTAGAGGCCTCAAGAGAGGGATTCAGAGTCTTAAGAGAGTGATGCAGAGGCTGAAGAGAGTGTTGCAGAGGCTCAAGAGACGGATGAAGAGGCTGAAGAGAGTGATGCAGAGGCTCAAGAGAGGGATGCAGAGGCTTGAGAGAGGAATCCACGTGTTCAAGAGAGTGATGCAGAGGCTCAAGAGAGTGATGCAGAGGCTGAAGAGAGTGTTGCAGAGGCCTCAAGAGAGGGATTCAGAGGCTTAAGAGAGGGACGCAGAGGCTGAAGAGAGTGTTGCAGAGGCTCAAGAGAGGGATGAAGAGGCTGAAGAGAGTGATGCAGAGGCTTAAGAGAGGGATTCAGAGCCTCAAGAGACTGATTCAGAGGCTAGAGAGGGATGCAGAGGCTCAAGAGAGTGATTCAGAGGCTTACGAGAGTGATGCAGAGGCTTAAGAGAGTGATGCAGAGGCTTCAGAGAGGGATGCAGAGGCTCAAGAGAGGGATGCAAAGGCTCAAAAGAGGGATGCAGGGGCTCAAGAGAGGGATGCAGAGGCTTAAGCGAATGATGTAAAGGCTCAAGAAAGGGATGCATAGGCTCATGAGAGAGATGCAGGAGTTCAAGAGAGAGATGCAGAGGCTCAAGAGAATGATGTAGAGGCTTAAGAGAGGGATGTAGAGGCTCAAGAGAATGATGCTGAGGCTAAAGAGAGTGACGCAGAAGATCAAGAGAGTGATGCAGAGGCTCAAGAGAGTGATGCAGAGGATCAAGAGAGTGATGCAGAGGCTCGAGAGAGTGATTCAGAGGCTTACGAGAGTGATGCACAGAATCAAGAGAGTGATGCAGAGGCTCGATAGAGTTATGTAGAGGCCTCAAGAGAGGGATTCAGAGTCTTAAGAGAGTGATGCAGAGGCTGAAGAGAGTGTTGCAGAGGCTCAAGAGACGGATGAAGAGGCTGACGAGAGTGATGCAGAGGCTCAAGAGAGGGATGCAGAGGCTCAAGAGAGTGATGCAGAGGCTTAAGAGAGTAAGGCAGAGGCTTAGGAGAGGGATGCAGAGGCTCAAGAGAGTGATGCAGAGGCTCAAGAGATGGATGCAGAGGCTCAAGAGAGTGATGCTGAGGCTTGAGAGAGGGATGCAGGGGCTCAAGAGAGTTATGCAGAGGCTCAAGAGAGTGATTCAGAGGCTTAAGAGAGTGATGCAGAGGCTTAAAAGAGTGATGCAGAGGCTTGAAAGATGGATGCTGAGGCTCAAGAGAGTGATGCAAAGGCTCAAGAGAGTTATGCAGAGGCTCAAGAGAGTGATGCAGAGGCTTAAGAGAAAAATGCAGAGGCTCAAGAGAGGGATGTAGAGGCTCAAGAGAGTGATTCAGAGGCTTACGAGAGTGATGCAGAGGCTTAAGAGAGTGATGCAGAGGCTGATGAGAGTGATGCAGAGGATCAAGTGAGTGAAGCAGAGCCTTAAGAGAGGGATGCAGAGGCTGAGGAGAGTTATGCAGAGGCTCAAGAGAGGGATGCAGAGGCTAAAGAGAGTGAAGCAGAGGCTCAAGAGAGTGATGCAGAGGCTGAAGAGAGTGTTGCAGAGACCTCAAGATAGGGATTCAGAGGCTAGAGAGAGGGATGCAGAGGCTGAAGAGAGTGTTGCAGATTCTCAAGAGAGGGATGAAGAGGCTGAAGAGAGTGATGCAGAGGCTTAAGAGAGTAAGGCAGAGGCTTAGGAGAGGGATGCAGAGGCTCAAGAGAGTGATGCAGAGGCTCAAGAGAGGGATGCAGAGGCTCAAGAGAGTGATGCTGAGGCTTGAGAGAGGGATACAAGGGCTCAAGAGAGTTATGCAGAGGCTCAAGAGAGTGATTCAGAGGCTTAAGAGAGTCATGCAGAGGCTTAAAAAAGTGATGCAGAGGCTTAAAAGAGGGATGCAGAGGCTCAAAAGAGTGATGCAGAGGCTCAAGAGAGTTATGCAGAGGCTCATGAGAGTGATGCAGAGGCTTAAGAGATTGATGCAGATGAACAAGAGAGGGATGTAGAGGCTTAAGAGAGTGATGTAAAGGCTAAAGAGAGTGATGCATAGGCTTAAAAGAGGGATGCAGAGGCTCAAGAGAGAGATGCAGAGGCTCAAGAGAGTTATTCAGAGGCTCAAAAGAGTGATGCAGTGGCTTAGGAGATTGATGCAGATGATCAAGAGAGGGATGCAGAGGCTTAAGAGAGTGATGCAGTGGCTGAAGAGAGTGTTGCAGAGGCTCAAGAGAGGGATGCAGAGACTCAAGAGAGTGATGCAGAGGTCGAGAGAGTGATGCAGAGGATCAAGCGAGTGATGCAGAGACTCGAGAGAGGCTCAAGAGAGGGGTGCATCCCTCTCTTTAGCCCCTGCATCCCTCTCTTGAGCCAATCCATCCCTCTCTTGAGCCTCTGCATCCCTCTCTGAAGCCTCTTCATCACTCTCTTAAGCCTCTGCATCACTCTCGTAAGCCTCTGAATTACTCTCTTTAGCCTCTGCATACCTCTTTTAAGCCTCTGCATCACTCTGTTCAGCCTCTGCATCCCTCACTTGAGTCTCTGCATCATTCCCTTGAGCCTCTGCATCCCTCTTTTAAGCCTCTACATCATTCTCTTGAGCCTCTCCATCACTCTCTTCAGCCTTTGCATCACTCTCTTTAGCCTCTGCCTTTCTCTCTTGAGCCTCTGCATCACTCTCTTCAGCCTCTGCATCCCTCTCTGGATCCTCAGCATCCCTCTCTTGAGCACTTTGCAGCACTCTCTTGAGCCTCTGCATCATTCTCTTGAGCCTCTGCATCCCTCTCTTAGGCCTCTGCATCACTCTCTTCAGCCTCTGCATCACTCTCTTAAGCCTCTGCATCTCTCTCTTCAGACTCTACATATTTCACTTGATCCTCTGCATCACTCTCTTGAGCCTCTGCATCATTCTCTAGAGCCTCTTCATCCCTCTCTTAAGCCTCTTCATCATTCTCTTGAGCCTCTGCATCCCTCTCTTGAGCCTTTGCATCATTCTCTTAAGCCTCAGCATCCCTCTCTTGAGCCTCTGCATCACTCTCTTAAGCCTCTGCATCCCTCTCTTGAGCCTCTGCATCACTCTCAAGTGCCTCTGCATTCCTCACTTTAGCCTCTGCATCCCTCTCTTGAGCCTCTGCATCCCTCTCTTGAGCCTCTGCATCCCTCTCTTGAGCCTATTCATCCCTCACTTTAGCCTCTGCATCCCTCTCTTGAGCCTATTCATCCCTCACTTGAGCCTCTGAATCACTCTCTTGAGCCTTTGCATCATTCTCTTGAGCCTCTGCATCCCTCTCTTAGGCCTCTGCATCATTCTTTTCAGCCTCTGCATCATTCTCTTAAGCCTCTGCATCTCTCTCTTCAGACTCTACATAACTCACTTGATCCTCAGCATCATTCTCTTGAGCCTCTGCCTCATTCTCTTGAGCCTCTGCATCCCTCTCTTGAGCCTTTGCATCCCTCTCTTGAGCCTCTGCAACACTCTTTTCAGCCTCTGCATTACTCTCTTAAGCCTTTGAATCCCTCTCCTGAGACTTCTGCATCTCTCTCTCGAGCCTCTGCACCACTCTCTTGATCCTCTGCATCACTCTCTTGAGGCTCTGCATCACTCTCTTGAGCCTCTGCATCACTCTCTTTAGCCTCTGCATCACTATCTTTAGCGTCTGAAACACTCTCTTGAGCCTCTGCATCACTCTCTTGAGCCTCTACATCACTATCTTGAGCCTCTGCATCACTCTCTTCAGCCTCTGCTTCACTCTCTTAAGCCTCTGCATCCCTCTCTTGATCCTCTGCATTACTCTTTTGAGCCTCTGCATCACTCTCTTAAGCCTCTGCATTCCTCTCTTGATCGTCTGCATGACTCTTTTGAGCCTCTGCATCATTCTCCTGAGACTCGGCATCCCTCTCCTAAGCCTCTACATCATTCTCTTGAACCCCTGCATCACTCTTTTGAGCCTCTGCATCATTCTCTTGAGCCTCTGCATCCCTCTCTTATGCCTCAGGATCACTCTCTTCAGCCTCTGCAACCCTCTATTAACCCTCTGCATCACTCTTTTGAATTTCTGCATCCCTCTCTTAAGCCTCTGCATCACTCTCTTGAGCCTCTGCATCACTCTCTTAAACCTCTGCATCACTCTCTTGCTCCTCTGCATCACTCTCTTGAGCCTTTGCATCATTCTCTTGAGCCTCTACATCCCTCTCTTAAGCCTCTACATAATTCTCTGGAGCCCCCTGCATCACTCTCTTGAGCCTCTGCATCACTCTCTTAAGCCTCTGCATCTCTCTCTTCAGACTCTACATAACTCACTTAAGCCTCTGCACCACTCTCTTGAGCCTCTGCATCATTCTCTTGAGCCTCTGCATCCCTCTCATAAGCCTCTTCATCATTTCTCTTGAGCCTCTGCATCCCTCTCTTGAGCCTTTGCATCACTCTTTTAAGCTTCGGCATCCCTCTCTTGAGCCTCTGCAGCACTCTCTTAAGCTTCTGCATCCCTTTCTTGAGCCTCTGCATCACTCTCAAGTGCCTCTGCATTCCTCACTTTAGCCTCTGCATCCCTCTCTTGAGCCTCTTCATCCCTCTCTTGAGCCTATGCATCCCTCTCTTCAGCCTCTGCATCCCTCTCTGGAGCCGCTGCATCCCTCTCTTGAGCCTATTCATCCCTCTCTTGAGCCTCTGAATCTCTCTCTGGATCCTCTCCATCACACTCTTGAGCCCCTGCATCCCTTTCTTGAGCCTCTGCATCACTCTCTTGAATCTCTGCATCACGATGTTAAGCCTCTGCCTGCCTCTTTTGAGCCTCTGCATCACTCTCTTGAGCCTCTGCATCACACTCTTAAGCCTCTGCATGCCTCTTTTGAGCCTCTGCGTCTCTCTTTTGACCTCCTGCATCCCTCTCATGGCCCTCTGCATCCCTCTCTTGAGCCTCTGCATCCCTCTCTTGAGCCTCTGCAACACTCTCTTCAGCCTCTGCATCACTCTCTTAAGCCTCTGAATCCCTCTCCTGAGGCCTCTGCATCACTCTTTCGAGCCTCTGCATCACTCTCTTGATCCTCTGCATCACTCTCTTGAGCCACTCCATCACTCTCTTGAGCCTCTGCATCCCTCTTTTTGAGCCTCTGCATCCCTCTCTTGAGCCTATTCATCCCTCTCTTGAGCCTCTGCATGCTTCTCTTGAGCCTCTGTATCCCTCTCTTGAGCCTATTCATCCCTCTCTTGAGCCTCCGAATCACTCTCTTGAGCCTCTCCATCACTCTCCTGAGCCCCTGCATCCCTCCCTTGAGCCTCTGTATCACTCTCTTGAGCCTCAGCATCACGCTCGTAAGCCTCTGCATGCCTCTTTTGAGCCTCTGCATCACTCTCTTGAGCCTCTGCATCACGCTCTTAAGCCTCTGCATGCCTCTTTTGAGCCTCTGCGTCTCTCTCTTGACCTCCTGCATCCCTCTCATGAGCCTCTGCATCCCTCTCTTTAGCCTTTGCATCCCTCTCTTGAGCCTCTGCAACACTCTCTTCAGCCTCTGCATCACACTCTTAAGCCTCTGAATCCCTGTCCCGAGACTTCTGCATCACTCTCTCGAGCCTCTGCACCACTCTCTTGATCCTCTGCATCACTCTCTTGATCCTCTGCATCACTCTCTGAAGCCTCTGCGTCTCTCTCTTGACCTCCTGCATCCCTCTCATGAGCCTCTACTAAAAATCATCGAATTTAGCAATATTTTGACCTTTATCATCCCCTTTTCCTTTTTGTGATTTAAACAAAATATCATCGAATTAAGCAATATTTTGCTGTTTTCCACGTTTTTGTGAATTTTCTGTTTATTGCTATTAATTCATTAAATATACGATAAAAATTATGCAAACAAATAATTGATTAGAAAATGACCTTAAACACTTCATTTTTTTCTATTTGTTTCTCGTTAAAATACAGAGTAAGATATTGGAAAGGGGGAGAAGTTCAGTTTTTATTGCATATATCGACGTTTCAGCCGGATTAGAGCGGTTTTACGTGTACATCTTCCATCGGTAATATAAACGGAAAATCAGGAACATTTTAGTTAATTCTAATGAAAACACATTGATTTTTATCATTTGTATTCGAAACAACATTGTCATATGTCTTTTCTTGGATCTAAATAATACGAAACCTCGCTCTATGATTTGAAGTTAAAATCCTCAAATATGGTAATATAGTGACTTTTTTCACGTTATTCATGTAGTGTGATTTTACGTATATATATTCGTTTTTACCAATATTTCGATACTACTTCATGTTTTCTCACGATATGTGATTTGGCCTTCAAATCTCAGAATTTCGCAAATTTTCCATTTTTAAGCAAGTTTTCTTGCATTTTGTTTTGTACTAAAAATCATCGAATTTAGCAATATTTTGACCTTTATCATCCCCTTTTCCTTGATGTGATTTAAACAAAATATCATCGAATTAGGCAATATTTTGCCGTTTTTCCAAGTTGTTGTGAATTTTCAGTTTATTGTTATTAATTCATTAAATATACGATAAAAATTATGCAAACAAATAATTGATGAGAAAATGACCTTAAATACTACATTTTCAATCATCTATTTGTTTCTCGTTAAAATACTGAGTAAGATATTTAAAAGGGAAGAAGTTCTATTTTTATTTCATATATCGACGTTTCAGCCGGATTAGAACGGTTTTACGTGTACATCTTCCATCGGTAATATACACCGAAAGTCAGGAACATTTTAGTTAATTTTAATGAAAACACATTGATTTTTATCATTTGTATTGGAAACAACATCTTTATACGTCTTTTCTAGGGTCTAAAAAATACGAAACGTCGCTTTATGATTCGAAGTTAAAATCCTCAAATTTGGTATAATAATGACTTTTTTCACGTTTTTCATGTAGTTTGATATTACGTAAATATATTCATTTTTACCAATATTTCGATGCTATTTCATGTAGTATCACGATATGTGATTTGTCCTTCAAATTTCAGATTTTCGCATAATATTGCATTTTAAGCAAGTTTTCTTGCATTTTGTTTCGTACCAAAAATCGTCGAATTCAGGAATATTTAGACGTATATCATCCCCTTTTCCTTTATATGATATAAACAAAATATCATCGAATTAGGCAATATTTTGCTGTTTTTCCACGTTTTTGTGAATTTTCTGTTTATTGCTATTAATTCATTAAATATACGATAAAAATGATGCAAACACATAATTGATTAGAAAAAACCCTTAAACACTTCATTTTCAATCAACAATTTGTTTCTCGTTAAAATACATAGTAAGATATTGGAAAGGGGAGAAGTTCTGTTTTTCTTGCATATATCGACGTTTCAGCCGGACTAGAGCGGTGTTACGTGTACATCTTCCATCGGTAATATAAACGGAAAATCAGGAACATTTAATAAATTCTAATGAAAACACATTGATTTTTATCATTTGTATTCGAAACAACATTGTCATATGTCTTTTCTTGGATCTAAATAATACGAAACCTCGCTCTATGATTTGAAGTTAAAATCCTCAAATATGGTAATATAGTAAATTTTTTCACATTATTCATATAGTGTGATTTTACGTATATATATTCGTTTTTACCAATATTTTGATAGTACTTCATGTTTTCTCACGATATGTGATTTGGCCTTCAAATCTCAGAATTTTGCAAATTTTGCCTTTTTAAGCAAGTTTTCTTGCATTTTGTTTTGTACTAAAAATCATCGAATTTAGCAATATTTTGACCTTTATCATCCCCTTTTCCTTTATGTGATTTAAACAAAATATCATCGAATTAGGCAATATTTTGCCGTTTTTCCAAGTTTTTGTGAATTTTCATTTTATTGTTATTAATTCATGAAATATACGATAAAAATAATGCAAACAAATAATTGATCAGAAAATAACCTTAAATACTTCATTTTCAATCATCTTTTTGTTTCTCGTTAAAATACTGAATAAGATATTTAAAAGGGAAGAAGTTCTGTTTTTATTTCATATATCGACGTTTCAGCCAGATTAGAACGGTTTTACGTGTACATCTTCCATCGGTAATATAAACCGAAAATCAGGAACATTTTAGCTAATTTGAATGAAAACACATTGATTTTAATCATTTGTATTGGAAGCAACATCGTCATATGTCTTTTCATGGATCTAAATAATACGAAACCTCGCTCTATGATTTGAAGTTAAAATCCTCAAATATGGTAATATAGTGACTTTTTTCACGTTATTCATGTAGTGTGATTTTACGTATATATATTCGTTTTTACCAATATTTGGATACTACATAATGTTTTCTCACGATATGTGATTTGGCCTTCAAATCTCAGAATTTCGCAAATTTTGCATTTTAAGCAAGTTTTCTTGCATTTTGTTTTGTATTCAAAATCATCGAATTTAGCAATATTTTGACCTTTATCATCCCCTTTTCCTTTATGTGATTTAAACAAAATATCATCGAATTAGTCAATATTTTGCCTTTTTTCCACGTTTTTGTGAATTTTCTGTTTATTGTTATTAATTCATTAAATATACGATAAAAATTATGCAAGCAAATAATTGATCTGAAAATAACCTTAAACACTTCATTTTCAATCATCTATCTGTTTCTCGTTAAAATACTGAGTAAGATATTTAAAAGGGAAGACGTTCTGTTTTTATTTCTTATATCGACGTTTCAGCCGGATTAGAACGGTTTTACGTTTTACTTCCATTGGTAATATAAACCGAAAATCAGGAACATTTTAGTTAATTTTAATGAAAACACATTGATTTTTTATAATTTGTATTGGAAGCAACATCTTTATACGTCTTTTCTAGGGTCTAAAAAATACGAAACGTCACTTTATGATTCGAAGTTAAAATCCTCAAATTTGGTATAATAATGACTTTTTTCACGTTTTTCATGTAGTTTGATATTACGTAAATATATTCATTTTTACCAATATTTCGATACTATTTCATGTCGTATCACGATATGTGATTTGGCCTTCAAATCTCAGATTTTCGCATAATATTGCATTTTAAGCAAGTTTTCTTGCATTTTGTTTCGTACTAAAAATAATCGAATTCAGCAATATTTTGACGTTTATCATCCCCCTTTTCCTTTATGTGATGTAAACAAAATATCATCGAATTAGGCAATATTTTGCTGTTTTTTCACGTTTTTGTGAATTTTCTGTTTATTGCTATTAATTCATTAAATATACGATAAAAATGATGCAAACACATAATTGATTAAAAAATAACCTTAAACACTTCATTTTCAATCAACTATTTGTTTCTCGTTAAAATACAGAGTAAGATATTGGAAAGGGGAGAAGTTCTGTTTTTATTGCATATATCGAAGTTTCAGCCGGATTAGAGCAATTTTACGTGTACATCTTCCATCGGTAATATAAACGGAAAATCAGGAACATTTTAGTTATTTCTAATGAAAACACATAGATTTTTATCATTTGTATTCGAAACAACATTGTCATATGTCTTTTCAGGTATCTAAATAATACGAAACCTCGCTCTATGATTTGAAGTTAAAATCCTCAAATGTGGTAATATAGTGACTTTTTTCACGTTATTCATGTAGTGTGATTTTACGTATATATATTCGTTTTTACCAATATTTCGATACTACTTCATGATTTCTCACGATATGTGATTTGGCCTTCAAATCTCAGAATTTCGCAAATTTTGCATTTTAAGCAAGTTTCTTGCATTTTGTTTTGTACTAAAAATCATCGAATTTAGCAATATTTTGACCTTTAACATCCCCTTTTCCTTTATGTGATTTAAACAAAATATCATCGAATTAGGCAATATTTTGCCGTTTTTCCATGTTTTTGTGAATTTTCAATTTATTGTTATTAATTCATTAAATATACGATAAAAATTATGCAAACAAAAAATTGATCAGAAAATAACCTTAAGTACTTCATTTTCAATCATCTATTTGTTTCTCGTTAAAATACTGAGTAAGATATTTAAAAGGGAAGAAGTTCTGTTTTTATGTCATATATCGACGTTTCAGCCGGATTAACGCGGTTTTACGTGTACATCTTCCATCGGTAATATAAACCGAAAATCAGGAACATTTTAGTTAATTTTAATGAAAACACATTGATTTTAATCATTTGTATTGGAAGCAACATCTTTATACGTCTTTTCTAGGGTCTAAAAACTAGGAAACGTCGCTTTATGATTCGAAGTTAAAATCCTCAAATTTTGTATATTAATGACTTTTTTCACGTTTTCATGTAGTTTGATATTGCCTAAATATATTCATTTTACCAATATTTCAATACTATTTCATGTAGTATCACGATATGTGATTTGGCCTTCAAATCTCAGATTTTCGCATAATATTGCATTTTAAGCAAGTTTTCTTGCATTTTGTTTCGTACTAAAAATCATCGAATTCAGCAATATTTTGACGTTTATCATCCCCCTTTTCCTTTATGTGATATAAACAAAATATCATCGAATTAGGCAATATTTTGCTGTTTTTCCACGTTTTTGTGAATTTTCTGTTTATTGCTATTAATTCATTAAATACGATAAAAATGATGCAAACACATAATTGATTAGAAAATAGCCTTAAACACTTCATATTCAATCAAATATTTGTTTCTCGTTAAAATACAGAGTAAGATATTGGAAAGGGGAGAAGTTCTGTTTTTATTGCATATATCGACCTTTCAGCCGGATTAGAGCGGTTTTACGTGTACATCTTCCATCGGTAATATAAACAGAAAATCAGGAATATTTTAGTAACTTCTAATGAAAACACATTGATTTTTATCATTTGTATTCGAAACAACATTGTCATATGTCTTTTCTTTGATCTAAATAATACGAAACCTCGCTCTATGATTTGAATTTAAAATCCTCAAATATGGTAATATAGAAACTTTTTTCACGTTATTCATTTAGTGTGATTTTACGTATAGATATTCGTTTTTACCAATATTTCGATAGTACTTCATGTTTTCTCACGATATGTGATTTGGCCTTCAAATCTCAGAATTTTGCAAATTTTGCATTTTTAAGCAAGTTTTCTTGCATTTTGTTTTGTACTAAAAATCATCGAATTTAGCAATATTTTGACCTTTATCATCCCCTTTTCCTTGATGTGATTTAAACAAAATATCATCGAATTAGGCAATATTTTGCCGTTTTTCCATGTTTTTGTGAATTTTCATTTTATTGTTATTAATTCATTAAATATACGATAAAAATTATGCAAACAAATAATTGATCAGAAAATAACCTTAAATACTTCATTTTCAATCATCTATTTGCTTGTCGTTAAAATACTGAGTAAGATATTTAAAAGGGAAGAAGTTCTGTTTTTATTTCTTATATCGACGTTTCAGCCGGATTAGAACGGTTTTACGTATACATCTTCCATCGGTAATATAAACGGAAAATCAGGAACATTTAATAAATTCTAATGAAAACACATTGATTTTTATCATTTGTATTCGAAACAACATTGTCATATGTCTTTTCTTGGATCTAAATAATACGAAACCTCGCTCTATGATTTGAAGTTAAAATCCTCAAATATGGTAATATAGTAACTTTTTTTCACATTATTCATATAGTGTGATTTTACGTATATATATTCGTTTTTACCAATATTTTGATAGTACTTCATGTTTTCTCACGATATGTGATTTGGCCTTCAAATCTCAGAATTTTGCAAATTTTGCATTTTTAAGCAAGTTTTCTTGCATTTTGTTTTGTACTAAAAATCATCGAATTTAGCAATATTTTGACCTTTATCATCCCCTTTTCCTTTATGTGATTTAAACAAAATATCATCGAATTAGGCAATATTTTGCCGTTTTTCCAAGTTTTTGTGAATTTTCATTTTATTGTTATTAATTCATGAAATATACGATAAAAATAATGCAAACAAATAATTGATCAGAAAATAACCTTAAATACTTCATTTTCAATCATCTTTTTGTTTCTCGTTAAAATACTGAATAAGATATTTAAAAGGGAAGAAGTTCTGTTTTTATTTCATATATCGACGTTTCAGCCAGATTAGAACGGTTTTACGTGTACATCTTCCATCGGTAATATAAACCGAAAATCAGGAACATTTTAGCTAATTTGAATGAAAACACATTGATTTTAATCATTTGTATTGGAAGCAACATCGTCATATGTCTTTTCATGGATCTAAATAATACTAAACCTCGCTCTATGATTTGAAGTTAAAATCCTCAAATATGGTAATATAGTGACTTTTTTCACGTTATTCATGTAGTGTGATTTTACGTATATATATTCGTTTTTACCAATATTTGAATACTACATAATGTTTTCTCACGATATGTGATTTGGCCTTCAAATCTCAGAATTTCGCAAATTTTGCATTTTAAGCAAGTTTTCTTGCATTTTGTTTTGTATTCAAAATCATCGAATTTAGCAATATTTTGATCTTTATCATCCCCTTTTACTTTATGTGATTTAAACAAAATATCATCGAATTAGTCAATATTTTGCCTTTTTTTTACGTTTTTGTGAATTTTCTGTTTATTGTTATTAATTCATTAAATATACGATAAAAATTATGCAAGCAAACAATTGATCTGAAAATAACCTTAAACACTTCATTTTCAATCATCTATCTGTTTCTCGTTAAAATACTGAGTAAGATATTTAAAAGGGAAGACGTTCTGTTTTTATTTCTTATATCGACGTTTCAGCCGGATTAGAACGGTTTTCGGTTTTACGATTAGAACGGATTAGATCAGCGGATTACGGATTACGATCAGATCAGAACGGATTACGATCAGCCGGATTAGAACGGTTTTACTTCCATCGGTAATATAAACCGAAAATCAGGAACATTTTAGTTAATTTTAATGAAAACACATTGATTTTTTATAATTTGTATTCGAAACAACATTGTCATATGTCTTTTCAGGGATCTAAATAATACGAAACCTCGCTCTATGATTTGAAGTTAAAATCCTCAAATGTGGTAATATAGTGACTTTTTTCACGTTATTCATGTAGTGTGATTTTACGTATATATATTCGTTTTTACCAATATTTCGATACTACTTCATGATTTCTCACGATATGTGATTTGGCCTTCAAATCTCAGAATTTCGCAAATTTTGCATTTTAAGCAAGTTTTCTTGCATTTTGTTTTGTACTAAAAATCATCGAATTTAGCAATATTTTGACCTTTAACATCCCCTTTTCCTTTATGTGATTTAAACAAAATATCATCGAATTAGGCAATATTTTGCCGTTTTTCCACGTTTTTGTGAATTTTCATTTTATTGTTATTAATTCATTAAATATACGATAAAAATTATGCAAACAAATAATTGATCAGAAATTACCTTAAATACTTCATTTTCAATCATCTATTTGTTTCTCGTTAAAATACTGAATAAGATATTTTAAAGGGAAGAAATTCAGTTTTTATTTCATATATCGACGTTTCAGCCGGATTTGAACGGTTTTACGTGTACATTTTCCATCGGTAATATAAACCGAAAATCAGGAACATTTTAGTTAATTTTAATGAAAACACATTGATTTTTATCATTTGTATTGGAAGCAACATCTTTATACGTCTTTTCTAGGGTCAAAAAATACGAAACGTCACTCTATGATTCGAAGTTAAAATCCTCAAATTTGGTATAATAATGACTTTTTTCACGTTTTTCATGTAGTTTGATATTACGTAAATATATTCATTTTTCCCAATATTTCGATACTATTTCATGTCGTATCACGATATGTGATTTGGCCTTCAAATCTCAGATTTTCCCATTATATTGCATTTTAAGCAAGTTTTCTTGCATTCTGTTTCGTACTAAAAATAATCGAATTCATCAATATTTTGACGTTTATCATCCCCCTTTTCCTTTATGTGATATAAACAAAATATCATCGAATTAGGCAATATTTTGCTGTTTTTCCACGTTTTTGTGAATTTTCTGTTTATTGCTATTAATTCATTATATACGATAAAAATGATGCAAACACATAATTGATTAGAAAATAGCCTTAAACACTTCATTTTCAATCAAATATTTGTTTCTCGTTAAAATAAAGAGTAAGATATTGGAAAGGGGAGAAGTTCTGTTTTTATTGCATATATCGACCTTTCAGCCGGATTAGAGCGGTTTTACGTGTACAGCTTCCATCGGTAATATAAACAGAAAATCAGGAATATTTTAGTAACTTCTAATGAAAACACATTGATTTTTATCATTTGTATTCGAAACAACATTGTCATATGTCTTTTCTTTGATCTAAATAATACGAAACCTCGCTCTATGATTTGAATTTAAAATCCTCAAATATGGTAATATAGTAACTTTTTTCACGTTATTCATTTAGTGTGATTTTACGTATAGATATTCGTTTTTACCAATATTTCGATAGTACTTCATGTTTTCTCACGATATGTGATTTGGCCTTCAAATCTCAGAATTTTGCAAATTTTGCATTTTTAAGCAAGTTTTCTTGCATTTTGTTTTGTACTAAAAATCATCGAATTTAGCAATATTTTGACCTTTATCATCCCCTTTTCCTTGATGTGATTTAAACAAAATATCATCGAATTAGGCAATATTTTGCCGTTTTTCCATGTTTTTGTGAATTTTCAATTTATTGTTATTAATTCATTAAATATACGATAAAAATTATGCAAACAAATAATTGATCAGAAAATAACCTTAAATACTTCATTTTCAATCATCTATTTGCTTCTCGTTAAAATACTGAGTAAGATATTTAAAAGGGAAGAAGTTCTGTTTTTATTTCTTAAATCGACGTTTCAGCCGGATTAGAACGGTTTTACGTATACATCTTCCATCGGTAATATAAACCGAAAATCAGGAACATTTTTGTTAATTTTAATGAAAACACATTGATTTTTATAATTTGTATTGGAAGCAACATCTTTATACGTCTTTTCTAGGGTCTAAAAAATACGAAACGTCACTTTATGATTCGAAGGTAAAATCCTCAAATTTGGTATAATAATGACTTTTTTCACGTTTTTCATGTAGTTTGATATTACGTAAATATATTTATTTTTACCAATATTTCGATACTATTTCATGTCGTATCACGATATGTTATTTGGCCTTCAAATCTCAGATTTTCGCATAATATTGCATTTTAAGCAAGTTTTCTTGCATTTTGTTTCGTACTAAAAATCATCGAATTCAGCAATATTTTGACGTTTATCATCGCCCTTTTCCTTTATGTGATGTAAACAAAATATCATCGAATTAGGCAATATTTTGCTGTTTTTCCACGTTTTTGTGAATTTTCTGTTTATTGCTAATAATTCATTAAATATACGATAAAAATGATGCAAACACATAATTGATTAAAAAATAACCTTAAACACTTCATTTTCAATCAACTATTTGTTTCTCGTTAAAATACAGAGTAAGATATTGGAAAGGGGAGAAGTTCTGTTTTTATTGCATATATCGACGTTTCAGCCGGATTAGAGCGGTTTTACGTGTACATCTTCCATCGGTAATATAAACGGAAAATCAGGAACATTTTAGTAAATTCTAATGAAAACACATTGATTTTTATCATTTGTATTCGAAACAACATTGTCATATGTCTTTTCTTGGATCTAATTAATACGAAACCTCGCTCTATGATTTGAAGTTAAAATCCTCAAATATGGTATTATAGTGACTTTTTTCACGTTATTCATATAGTGTGATTTTACGTATATATATTCGTTTTTACCAGTATTTTGATAGTACTTCATGTTTTCTCACGATATGTGATTTGGCCTTCAAATCTCAGAATTTTGCAAATTTTGCATTTTTAAGCAAGTTTTCTTGCATTTTGTTTTGTACTAAAAATCATCGAATTTAGCAATATTTTGACCTTTATCATCCCCTTTTCCTTTATGTGATTTAAACAAAATATCATCGAATTAGGCAATATTTTGCCGTTTTTCAATGTTTTTGTGAATTTTCAATTTATTGTTATTAATTCATTAAATATACGATAAAAATTATGCAAACAAATAATTGATCAGAAAATAACCTTAAATACTTCATTTTCAATCATCTATTTGCTTCTCGTTAAAATACTGAGTAAGATATTTTAAAGGGAAGAAGTTCTGTTTTTATTTCTTATTTCGACGTTTCAGCCGGATTAGAACGGTTTTACGTATACATCTTCCATCGGTAATATAAACCGAAAATCAGGAACATTTTTGTTAATTTTAATGAAAACACATTGATTTTTATAATTTGTATCGGAAGCAACATCTTTATACGTCTTTTCTAGGGTCTAAAAAATACGAAACGTCACTTTATGATTCGAAGGTAAAATCCTCAAATTTGGTATAATAATGACTTTTTTCACGTTTTTCATGTAGTTTGATATTACGTAAATATATTCATTTTTACCAATATTTCGATACTATTTCATGTCGTATCACGATATGTGATTTGGCCTTCAAATCTCAGATTTTCGCATAATATTGCATTTTAAGCAAGTTTTCTTGCATTTTGTTTCGTACTAAAAATAATCGAATTCAGCAATATTTTGACGTTTATCATCGACCTTTTCCTTTATGTGATGTAAACAAAATATCATCGAATTAGGCAATATTTTGCTGTTTTTCCACGTTTTTGTGAATTTTCTGTTTATTGCTATTAATTCATTAAATATACGATAAAAATGATGCAAACACATAATTGATTAAAAAATAACCTTAAACACTTCATTTTCAATCAACTATTTGTTTCTCGTTAAAATACAGAGTAAGATATTGGAAAGGGGAGAAGTTCTGTTTTTATTGCATATATCGAAGTTTCAGTAGGATTAGAGCGGGTGTACGTGTACATCTTCCATCGGTAATATAAACGGAAAATCAGGAACATTTTAGTTATTTCTAATGAAAACACATTGATTTTTATCATTTGTATTCGAAACAACATTGTCATATGTCTTTTCAGGGATCTAAATAATACGAAACCTCGCTCTATGATTTGAAGTTAAAATCCTCAAATATGGTAATATAGTGACTTTTTTCACGTTATTCATGTAGTGTGATTTTACGTATATATATTCGTTTTTACCAATATTTCGATACTACTTCATGTTTTCTCACGATATGTGATTTGGCCTTTAAATCTCAGAATTTCGCAAATTTTGCATTTTAAGCAAGTTTTCTTGCATTTTGTTTTGTACTAAAAATCATCGAATTTAGCAATATTTTGACCTTTATCATCCCCTTTTCCTTTATGTGATTTAAACAAAATATCATCGAATTAGGCAATATTTTTCCGTTTTTCAATGTTTTTGTGAATTTTCAATTTATTGTTATTAATTCATTAAATATACGATAAAAATTATGCAAACAAATAATTGATCAGAAAATAACCTTAAATACTTCATTTTCAATCATCTATTTGCTTCTCGTTAAAATACTGAGTAAGATGTTTTAAAGGGAAGAAGTTCTGTTTTTATTTCTTATATCGACGTTTCAGCCGGATTAGAACGGTTTTACGTATACATCTTCCATCGGTAATATAAACCGAAAATCAGGAACATTTTTGTTAATTTTAATGAAAACACATTGATTTTTATAATTTGTATTGGAAGCAACATCTTTATACGTCTTTTCTAGGGTTTAAAAAATACGAAACGTCACTTTATGATTCGAAGGTAAAATCCTCAAATTTGGTATAATAATGACTTTTTTCACGTTTTTCATGTAGTTTGATATTACGTAAATATATTCATTTTTACCAATATTTCGATACTATTTCATGTCGTATCACGATATGTGATTTGGCCTTCAAATCTCAGATTTTCGCATAATATTGCATTTTAAGCAAGTTTTCTTGCATTTTGTTTCGTACTAAAAATAATCGAATTCAGCAATATTTTGACGTTTATCATCGCCATTTTCCTTTATGTGTTGTAAACAAAATATCATCGAATTAGGCAATATTTTGCTGTTTTTCCACGTTTTTGTGAATTTTCTGTTTATTGCTATTAATTCATTAAATATACGATAAAAATGATGCAAACACATAATTGATTAAAAAATAACCTTAAACACTTCATTTTCAATCAACTATTTGTTTCTCGTTAAAATACAGAGTAAGATATTGGAAAGGGGAGAAGTTCTGTTTTTATTGCATTTATCGAAGTTTCAGTCGGATTAGAGCGGTTGTACGTGTACATCTTCCATCGGTAATATAAACGGAAAATCAGGAACTTTTTAGTTATTTCTAATGAAAACACATTGATTTTTATCATTTGTATTCGAAACAACATTGTCATATGTCTTTTCAGGAATCTAAATAATACGAAACCTCGCTCTATGATTTGAAGTTAAAATCCTCAAATATGGTAATATAGTGACTTTTTTCACGTTATTCATGTAGTGTGATTTTACGTATATGTATTCGTTTTTACCAATATTTCGATACTACTTCATGTTTTCTCACGATATGTGATTTGGCCTTTAAATCTCAGAATTTCGCAAATTTTGCATTTTAAGCAAGTTTTCTTGCATTTTGTTTTGTACTAAAAATCATCGAATTTAGCAATATTTTGACCTTTATCATCCCCTTTTCCTTTATGTGATTTAAACAAAATATCATCAAATTAGGCAATATTTTGCTGTTTTTCCACGTTTGTGTGAATTTTCTGTTTATTGCTATTAATTCATTAAATATACGATAAAAATTATGCAAACACATAATTGATTAAAAAATAACCTTAAACACTTCATTTTCAATCAACTATTTGTTTCTCGTTAAAATACTGAGTAAGATATTGGAAAGGGGAGAAGTTCTGTTTGACAATCGACGTTTCAGCCGGATTAGAGCGGTTTTACGTGTACATCTTCCATCGGTAATATAAACGGAAAATCAGGAACATTTTAGTAAATTCTAATGAAAACACATTGATTTTTATCATTTGTATTCGAAACAACATTGTCATATGTCTTTTCTTGGATCTAATTAATACGAAACCTCGCTCTATGATTTGAAGTTAAAATCCTCAGATATGGTAATATAGTAACTTTTTTCACGTTATTCATATAGTGTGATTTTACGTATATATATTCGTTTTTACCAATATTTCGATAGTACTTCATGTTTTCTCACGATATGTGATTTGGCCTTCAAATCTCAGAATTTTGCAAATTTTGCATTTTTAAGCAAGTTTTCTTGCATTTTGTTTTGTACTAAAAATCATCGAATTTAGCAATATTTTGACGTTTATCGTCCCCTTTTCCTTTATGCGATTTAAACAAAATATCATCGAATTAGGCAATGATTTTCCGTTTTTCAACGTTTTTGTGAATTTTCAGTTTATTGGTAATAATAAGTTCTATTTTATTGCATATATCGACGTTTCAGCCGGATTAGAGCGGTTTTAAAAATCACGAAATTTAGCAATATTTTGACGTTTATTATCCCCTTTTCCTTTATGTGATTAAACATAATTAATCAAACATAAATAATCAAACATAATTGATTAGAAATTAACCTTAAACACTTCATTTTCAATCAACTATTTGGTTCTCGTTAAAATACTGAGTAAGATATTGGAAAGGGGAGAAGTTCTGTTTTTATTGCATATATCGACGTTTCAGCCGGATTAGAGCGGTTTTACGTGTACATCTTCCATCGGTAATATAAACGGAAAATCAGGAACATTTTAGTTAATTCTAATGAAAACACATTGATTTTTATCATTTGTATTTGAAACAACATTGTCATATGTCTTTTCTTGGATCTAAATAATACGAAAACTCGCTCTATGATTTGAAGTTAAAATCCTCAAATATGGTAATATAGTGACTTTTTTCACGTTATTCATGTAGTGTGATTTTACGTACATATATTAGTTTTTACCAATATTTCGATACTACTTCATGTTTTCTCACGATAGGTGATTTGGCCTTCAACTCTCAGAATTTCGCAAATTTTGCATTTTTAAGCAAGTTTTCTTGCATTTTGTTTTGTACTAAAAAATCATCGAATTTAGCAATATTTTGACCATTACCATCCCCTTTTCCATTATGTGATTTAAACAAAATATCATTGAATTACGCCGTTTTACCACGTTTTTGTGAATTTTCAGTTTATTGTTATTAATTCATTATATATACGATAAAAATTATGCAAACACATAATTGATCAGAAAATAACCTTAAATACTTCATTTTCAATCATCTATTTGTTTCTCATTAAAATACTGAGTAAGATATTTAAAAGGGGAGAAGTTCTGTTTTTATTGCATATATCGACGTCTCAGCCGGATTAGAACGGTTTTACGTTTACATCTTCCATCGGTAATATAAACCGAAAATCAGGAACATTTTAGTTAATTTTAATGAAAACACATTTATTTTTATCATTTTTCATTGGAAGCAACATCTTTATACGTCTTTTCTAGGGGCTAAAAAATCCGAAACGTTGCTCAATGATTCGAAGTTAAAATCCTCAAATTTGGTATAATAATGACTTTTTTCACGTTTTTCATGTAATTTGATATTACGTAAATATATTCATTTTTTACCAATATTTCGATACTATTTCATGTAGTATCACGATATGTGATTTGGCCTTCAAATCTCAGTTTTCGCATAATATTGCATTTTAAGCAAGTTTTCTGGCATTTTGTCGTACCTAAAATCATCGAATTCAGTAATATTTTGATGTTTATCATCCCCTTTTCCTTTATGTAATATAAACAAAATATCATCGAATTAGGCAATATTTTGCTGTTTTTCCACGTTTTTGAGAATTTTCAGTATATTGCTAGTAATTAAATATACGATAAAAATGATGCAAACATAATTGATTGGAAATTAACCTTAAACACTTAATTTTCAATCAACTATTTGTTTCTCGTTAAAATACTGAGTAAGATATTGGAAAGGGGAGAAGTTCTGTTTTTATTGCATATATCGACGTTTCAGCCGGATTAGAGCGGTTTTACGAGTGCATCTTCCATCGGTAATATAAACGGAAATTCAGGAACATTTTAGTTAATTCTAATGAAAACACATTGATTTTTATCATTTGTATTTGAAACAACATTGTCATATGTCTTCTCGTTGATCTAAATAATACGAAACCTCGCTCTATGATTTGAAGTTAAAATCCTCAAATATGGTAATATAGTGACTTTTTTCCCGTTATTCATGTAGTGTGATTTTACGTATATATATTCGTTTTTACCAATATTTCGATACTACTTCATGTTTTCTCACGATATGTGATTTGGCCTTAAAATCTCAGAATTTCGCAAATTTTGCATTTTTAGCAAGTTTTCTTGCATTTTGTTGTGCACTAAAAAATCATCGAATTTAGCAATATTTTGACCATTATCATCCCCTTTTCCTTTATGTGATTTAAACAAAATATCATTGAATTAGGCCGTTTTTCCACGTTTTTGTGAATTTTCAGTTTATTGTTATTAATTCATTATATATACGATAAAAATTATGCAAACACATAATTGATCAGAAAATAACCTTAAATACTTCATTTTCAATCATCTATTTGTTTCTCGTTAAAATACTCAGTAAGATATTTAAAAGGGGAGAAGTTCTGTTTTTATTGCATATATCGACGTTTTAGCCGGATTAGAACGGTTTTACGTGTACATCTTCCATCTGTAATATAAACCGAAAATCAGGAACATTTTAGTTAATTTTAATGAAAACACATTGATTTTTATCATTTGTATTGGAAGCAACATCTTTATACGTTTTTTCTAGGGGCTAAAAAATACGAAACGTCACTCTATGATTCGAAGTTATAATCCTCAAATTTGGTATAATAATGACTTTTTTCACGTTTTTCATGTATTTTGATATAACGTAAATATATTCATTTATACCAATATTTCGATACTATCTCATGTAGTATCACGATATGTGATTTAGCCTTCAAATCTCAGATTTTCGCATAATATTGCATTTTAAGCAAGTTTTCTGGCTTTTTGTTTCGTACTAAAAATCATCGAATTCAGCAATATTTTGACGTTTATCATCCCCTTTTCCTTTATGTGATATAAACAAAATATCATCGAATTAGGCAATATTTTGCTGTTTTTCCACGTTTTTGTGAATTTCCAGTTTATTGCTATTATTTCAATATATATACGATAATAATGATGCAAACATAATTGATTAGAAATTAACCTTAAACACTTCAATTTCAATCAACTATTTGTTTCTCGTTAAAATACTGAGTAAGATACTTAAAAGGGGAAAAGTTCTGTTTTTATTGCATATATCGACGTTTCAGCCGGATTAGAACGGTTTTACGTGTACATCTTCCATCGGTAATATAAACCGAAAATCAGGAACATTTTAGTTAATTTTAATGAAAACACAGTTATTTTTCTCATTTTTCATTGGAAGCAACATCTTTATACGTCTTTTCTAGGGGCTAAAAAATCCGAAACGTCGCTCTATGATTCGAAGTTAAAATCCTCAAATTTGGTATAATAATGACTTTTTTCACGTTTTTCATGTAATTTGATATTACGTAAATATATTCATTTTTTTACCAATATTTCGATACTATTTCATGTAGTATCACGAAATGTGATTTGGCCTTCAAATCTCAGTTTTCGCATAATATTGCATTTTAAGCAAGTTTTCTGGCATTTTGTTTCGTACCTAAAATCATCGAATTCAGTAATATTTTGATGTTTATCATCCCCTTTTCCTTTAAGTAATATATACAAAATATCATCGAATTAGGCAATATTTGGCTGTTTTTCCACGTTTTTGTGAATTTTCAGTATATTGCTAGTATTTCATTAAATATACGATAAAAATGATGCAAACATAATTGATTTGAAATTAACCTTAAACACTTCATTTTCAATCAACTATTTGTTTCTCGTTAAAATACTGAGTAAGATATTGGAAAGGGGAGAAGTTCTGTTTTTATTGCATATATCGACGTCTCAGCCGGATTAGAGCGGTTTTACGTGTCCATCTTTCATCGGTAATATAAACGGAAATTCAGGAACATTTTAGTTAAATCTAATGAAAACACATTGATTTTTATTATTTGTATTTGAAACAACATTGTCATATGTCTTTTCTTGGATCTAAATAATACGAAACCTAGCTCTATGATTTGAAGTTAAAATCCTCAAATATGGTAATATAGTGACTTTTTTCACGTTATTCATGTAATGTGATTTTACGTATATATATTCGTTTTTACCAATATTTCGATACTACTTCATGTTTTCTCACGATATGTGATTTGGCCTTCAAATCTCAGAATTTCGCAAATTTTGCATTTATAAGCAAGTTTTCTTGCAGTTTGTTTTGTACTAAAACATCATCGAATTTTGCAATATTTTGACCTTTATGTGATTTTTCCTTTATGTGATTAAAACAAAATATCATCGAATAAGGCCGTTTTTCCACGTTTTTGTGAATTTTCAGTTTATTGTTATAATTTATTAAATATACGATAAAAATTATGCAAACACATAATTGATCAGAAAATAACCTTAAATACTTCATTTTCAATCATCTGTATGTTTCTCGTTAAAATACTGAGTAAGATATTGGAAAGGGGAGAAGTTCTGTTTTTATTGCATATATCGACGTTTCAGCCGGATTAGAACGGTTTTACGTGTACATCTTCTATCGGTAATATAAACCAAAAATCAGGAACATTTCAGTTAATTTTAATGAAAACACATTTATTTTTATCATTTTTATTGGAAGGAACATCTTTATACGTCTTTTCTTGGGGCTAAAAAATACGAAACGTCGCTCTATGATTCGAATTTAAAATCCTCATATTTGGTATAATAATGACTTTTTTCACGTTTTTCATGTAATTTGATATTACGTAAATATATTCATTTTTACCAATATTTCGATACTATTTCATGTAGTATCACGATATGTGATTTGGCCTTCAAATCTCAGTTTTCGCATAATATTGCATTTTAAGCAAGTTTTCTGGCATTTTGTTTCGTACCTAAAATCATCGAATTCAATAATATTTTGATGTTTATCACTCCCTTTTCCTTTATGTAATATAAACAAAATATCATCGAATTAGGCAATATTTTGCTGTTTTTCCACTTTTTTGTGAATTTTCAGTATATTGCTAGTATTTCATTAAATATACGCTAAAAATGATGCAAACATAATTGATTAGAAATTAACCTTAAACACTTCATTTTCAATCAACTATTTGTTTCTCGTTAAAATACTGAGTAAGATATTGGAAAGGGGAGAAGTTCTGTTTTTATTGCATATGTCGACGTCTCAGCCGGATTAGAGCGGTTTTACGTGTACATCTTTCATCGGTAATATAAACGGAAATTCAGGAACATTTTTGGAAATTCTAATGAAAACACATTGATTTTTATTATTTGTATTTGAAACAACATTGTCATATGTCTTTTCTTGGATCTAAATAATACGAAACCTCGCTCTATGATTTTAAGTTAAAATCCTCAAATATGGTAATATAGTGACTTTTTTCACGTTATTCATGTAGTGTAATTTTACGTATATATATTCGTTTTTACCAATATTTCGATACTACTTCATGTTTTCTCACGATATGTGATTTGGCCTTCAAATCTCAGAATTTCGCAAATTTTGCATTTTTAAGCAAGTTTTCTTGCATTTTGTTTCGTACTAAAAAATCCTCGAATTTAGCAATATTTTGACCTTTATCATCCCCTTTTTCTTTATGTGATTAAAACAAAATATCATCGAATTAGACCGTTTTTCCACGTTTTTGTGAATTTTCAGTTTATTGTGACTGATTATTGTGACTTTTTTCACGTTATTCATGTAGTGTAATTTTACGTATATATATTCGTTTTTACCAATATTTCGATACTACTTCATGTTTTCTCACGATATGTGATTTGGCCTTCAAATCTCAGAATTTCGCAAATTTTGCATTTTTAAGCAAGTTTTCTTGCATTTTGTTTCGTACTAAAAAATCATCGAATTTAGCAATATTTTGACCTTTATCATCCCCTTTTTCTTTATGTGATTAAAACAAAATATCATCGAATTAGACCGTTTTTCCACGTTTTTGTGAATTTTCAGTTTATTGTTATTAATTTATTAAATATACGATAAAAATTATGCAAACACATAATTCATCAGAAAATAACCTTAAATACTTCATTTTCAATCATCTATTTGTTTCTCGTTAAAATACTGAGTAAGATATTTAAAAGGGGAGAAGTTCTGTTTTTATTGCATATATCGACGTTTCAGCCGGATTAGAACGGTTTTACGTGTACATCTTCCATCGGTAATATAAACCAAAAATCAGGAACATTTCAGTTAATTTTAATGAAAACACATTTATTTTTATCATTTTTATTGGAAGGAACATCTTTATACGTCTTTTCTTGGGGCTAAAAAATACGAAACGTCGCTCTATGATTCGAATTTAAAATCCTCATATTTGGTATAATAATGACTTTTTTCACGTTTTTCATGTAATTTGATATTACGTAAATATATTCATTTTTACCAATATTTCGATACTATTTCATGTAGTATCACGATATGTGATTTGGCCTTCAAATCTCAGTTTTCGCATAATATTGCATTTTAAGCAAGTTTTCTGGCATTTTGTTTCGTACCTAAAATCATCGAATTCAATAATATTTTGATGTTTATCACTCCCTTTTCCTTTATGTAATATAAACAAAATATCATCGAATTAGGCAATATTTTGCTGTTTTTCCACTTTTTTGTGAATTTTCAGTATATTGCTAGTATTTCATTAAATATACGCTAAAAATGATGCAAACATAATTGATTAGAAATTAACCTTAAACACTTCATTTTCAATCAACTATTTGTTTCTCGTTAAAATACTGAGTAAGATATTGGAAAGGGGAGAAGTTCTGTTTTTATTGCATATGTCGACGTCTCAGCCGGATTAGAGCGGTTTTACGTGTACATCTTTCATCGGAAATATAAACGGAAATTCAGGAACATTTTTGGTAATTCTAATGAAAACACATTGATTTTTATTATTTGTATTTGAAACAACATTGTCATATGTCTTTTCTTGGATCGAAATAATACGAAACCTCGCTCTATGATTTTAAGTTAAAATCCTCAAATATGGTAATATAGTGACTTTTTTCACGTTATTCATGTAGTGTAATTTTACGTATATATATTCGTTTTTACCAATATTTCGATACTACTTCATGTTTTCTCACGATATGTGATTTCGCCTTCAAATCTCAGAATTTCGCAAATTTTGCATTTTTAAGCAAGTTTTCTTGCATTTTGTTTCGTACTAAAAAATCCTCGAATTTAGCAATATTTTGACCTTTATCATCCCCTTTTTCTTTATGTGATTAAAACAAAATATCATCGAATTAGACCGTTTTTCCACGTTTTTGTGAATTTTCAGTTTATTGTGACTGATTATTGTGACTTTTTTCACGTTATTCATGTAGTGTAATTTTACGTATATATATTCGTTTTTACCAATATTTCGATACTACTTCATGTTTTCTCACGATATGTGATTTGGCCTTCAAATCTCAGAATTTCGCAAATTTTGCATTTTTAAGCAAGTTTTCTTGCATTTTGTTTCGTACTAAAAAATCATCGAATTTAGCAATATTTTGACCTTTATCATCCCCTTTTTCTTTATGTGATTAAAACAAAATATCATCGAATTAGACCGTTTTTCCACGTTTTTGTGAATTTTCAGTTTATTGTTATTAATTTATTAAATATACGATAAAAATTATGCAAACACATAATTCATCAGAAAATAACCTTAAATACTTCATTTTCAATCATCTATTTGTTTCTCGTTAAAATACTGAGTAAGATATTTAAAAGGGGAGAAGTTCTGTTTTTATTGCATATATCGACGTTTCAGCCGGATTAGAACGGTTTTACGTGTACATCTTCCATCGGTAATATAAACCGAAAATCAGGAGCATTTTAGTTAATTTTAATGAAAACACATTGATTTTTATCATTTGTATTGGAAGCAACATCTTTATACGTTTTTTCTAGGGGCTAAAAAATACGAAACGTCACTCTATGATTCGAAGTTATAATCCTCAAATTTGGTATAATAATGACTTTTTTCACGTTTTTCATGTAGTTTGATATTACGTAAATATATTCATTTTTACCAATATTTCGATACTATTTCATGTAGTATCACGATATGTGATTTAGCCTTCAAATCTCAGATTTTCGCATAATATTGCATTTTAAGCAAGTTTTCTGGCTTTTTGTTTCGTACTAAAAATTATCGAATTCAGCAATATTTTGACGTTTATCATCCCCTTTTCCTTTATGTGATATAAACAAAATATCATCGAATTAGGCAATATTTTGCTGTTTTTCCACGTTTTTGTGAATTTTCAGTTTATTGCTATTATTTCATTGAATATACGATAAAAATGATGCAAACATAATTGATTAGAAATTAACCTTAAACACTTCAATTTCAATCAACTATTTGTTTCTCGTTAAAATACTGAAAAAGATATTGGAAAGGGGAGAAGTTCTGTTTTTATTGCATATATCGACGTTTCAGCCGGATTAGAGCGGTTTTACGTGTACATCTTTCATCGGTATAATAAACGGAAATTCAGGAACATTTTAGGTAATTCTAATGAAAACACATTGATTTTTGTTATTTGTATTTGAAACAACATTGTCATATGTCTTTTCTTGGATCTAAATAATACGAAACATCGCTCTATGATTTGAAGTTAAAATCCTCAAATATGGTAATATAGTGACTTTTTTCACGTTATTCATGTAGTGTGATTTTACGTATATATATTCGTTTTTACCAATATTTCGATACTACTTCATGTTTTCTCACGATATGTGATTTGGCCTTAAAATCTCAGAATTTCGCAAATTTTGCATTTTTAAGCAAGTTTTCTTGCATTTTGTTTCGTACTAAAAAATCCTCGAATTTAGCAATATTTTGACCTTTATCATCCCCTTTTTCTTTATGTGATTAAAACAAAATATCATCGAATTAGACCGTTTTTCCACGTTTTTGTGAATTTTCAGTTTATTGTGACTGATTATTGTGACTTTTTTCACGTTATTCATGTAGTGTAATTTTACGTATATATATTCGTTTTTGCCAATATTTCGATACTACGTCATGTTTTCTCACGATATGTGATTTGGCCTTCAAATCTCAGAATTTCGCAAATTTTGCATTTTTAAGCAAGTTTTCTTGCATTTTGTTGTGTACTAAAAAATCATCGAATTTAGCAATATTTTGACCATTATCATCCCCTTTTCCTTTATGTGATTCAAACAAAATATTATTGAATTAGGCCGTTTTTCCACATTTTTGTGAATTTTCAGTTTATTGTTATTAATTCATTATATATACGATAAAAATTATGCAAACACAATTGATCAGAAAATAACCTTAAATACTTCATTTTAAATCATCTATTTGTTTCTCGTTAAAATACTGAGTAAGATACTTAAAAGGGGAGAAGTTCTGTTTTTATTGCATATATCGACGTTTCAGCCGGATTAGAACGGTTTTACGTGTACATCTTCCATCGGTAATATAAACCGAAAATCAGGAACATTTTAGTTAATTTTAATGAAAACACATTTTTTTTTATCATTTGTATTGGATGCAACATATTTATACGTCTTTTCTAAGGGCTAAAAAATACGAAACGTCACTCTATGATTCGAAGTTATATTCCTCAAATTTGGTATAATAATGACTTTTTCACGTTTTTCATGTAGTTTGATATTACGTAAATATATTCATTTTACCAATATTTCGATACTATTCCATGTAGTATCACGATATGTGATTTGGCCTTCAAATCTCAGTTTTCGCATAATATTGCATTTTGAGCAAGTTTTCTGGTATTTTATTTCGTACTAAAAATCATCGAATTCAGCAATATTTTGATGTTTATCATCCCCTTTTCCTTTATGCGATATAAACAAAATATCATCGAATTAGGCAATATTTTGCTGTTTTTCCACGTTTTTGTGAATTTCAGTATATTGCTATTATTTCATTAAATATACGATAAAAATGATGCAAACATAATTGATTAGAAATTAACCTTAAACACTTCATTTTCAATCAACTATTTGTTTTTCGTTAAAATACTGAGTAAGATATTGGAAAGGGGAGAAGTTCTGTTTTTATTGCATATATATTACTCTCTTAAGCCTCTGCATCCCTCTCATAAGCCTCTGCCTCACTCTCTTAAGCCTCTGCATCACTCTCTTGAGCCTCTGCATCCCTCACTTGAGCCTCTGCATCACTCTCTTCAGCCTCTTCATCCCTCTCTTGAGCCTCTGCAACACTCTCATCAGCCTCTGCATCACTCTCTTAAGCCTCTGAATCCCTCTCTTGAGGCCTCTGCATAACTCTCTCGAGCCTCTGCATCACTCTCTTGATTCTCTGCATCTCTCTCGTAAGCCTCTACATCACTCTCTTGATCCTCTGCATCACTCTCTTGAACCTGTGCATCACTCTCTTGAGTCTCTGCATAACTCTCATTAGCCTCTGCATCCCTCTCTTGAGCCTTTGCATCACTCTCTTAAGCCCCTGCATCCCTCTCTTGAGCTTTTTCATCACTTCCAAGAGCCTCTGCATCCCTCTCTTGTGCCACTGCATCCCTCACTTGAGCCTCAGCATCCCTCTCTTGAACCTCTGCATCCCTCTATTGGGCCTCTGCATCCCTCTCTTGAGCCTCTGCATCCCTCTCTTAAGCCTCTGCAACACTCTCTTCAGCCTCTTTATCACTCTTTTAAGCCTCTGTATCCCTCTCTTGAGCCTCTGCGTCACTCTCAAGAGCCTCTGCATCACTCTCTTGTGCCTCTGCATCCCTCACTTGAGCCTTTGCATCCCTCCCTTAAGCCACTGCTTCCCTCTCTTGAGCCTCTGCATCCCTCTCTTGAGCCCCTGCATCCCTCTCTTGAGCCTATGCATCCCTCGCTTGAGCCTCTGCATAGCTCTCTTAAGCCTCTGCATCACTCTTTTAAGCCTCTGCATCACTCTTCTAAGCCTCTGCATCACTCTCCTGAGCCTCTGCATAACTCTCTTGATCCTCTGCATCACTCTCTTGAGCCTCTGCATCCCTTTCTTGAGCCTCTGCAACACTCTCTTGAGCCTCTGCATCACTCCCCTAAGCCTCTGAATCCCTCTCTTGAGGCCTCTGCATCACTCTCTCGAGCCTCTGCATCACTCTCTTGATCCTCTGCATCACTCTCTTGGGCCTCTGCATCACTCTCTTGAGCCTCTGTATCACTCTCTAGAGCCTCTGCATCACTCTCTTCAGCCTCTGCATCACTCTCATAGGCCTCTGCTTCCCTCTCTTGATCCTCTGCATCACTCTATTGAGCCTCTGCATCACTCTGTTGATCCTCTGCATCACTCTCTTGAGCCTCTGCATCCCTCTCTTGAGCCTCTGCATCCCTCTCTTAAGCCTCTGCAACACTCTCTTCAGCCTCTTTAGCACTCTCTTAAGCCTCTGCATCCCTCTCATGAGCCTCTGCATCCCTCTCTTGATCCTTTGCACCACTCTCTTATGCCCCTGCATCCCTCTCTTGGGCCTTTGCATCACTTCCAAGAGCCTCTGCATCCCTCTCTTGTGCCACTGCATCCCTCACTTGAGCTTCTGCATCCCTCTTTTGAGCCTCTGCTTCCCTCACTTGAGTCTCTTCATCCCTCTCTTAAGCCTTCAGGCTTCTCCCTCTCTCAAGTTATCCCAAACATCCCAAATTCGACCCTTGAGCGATATTTTGGAGCCAAATTCTGGCTCTTTGCACATATTCGCAGTTTAAAATTACGACATTTTATACCGAAAATATGTCAATTACTAATAGCGGCGATAGATCACATTTTGCCCAAATCCCCCATGCAGTTTTCAAAATATCCCAAACATCCCAAATTCGACACTTGAGCCATATTTTGGAGGCAAATTCTGGATCTCGGCACGTATTCGCCGTGAATTTTCTGTTTATTGTTAATAATTTATTATATATACGATAAAAATGATGCAAACACATAATTTATTAGAAATTAACCATAAATACCTCATTTTCAATCAACTATTGGTTTCTCTTTAAAATACTGAGTAAGATATTGAAAAGGGGAGAAGTTCGGTTGTTATGGAATATATCGACGTTTCAGCCGGAATAGAGCGGTTGTACGGTTACATCTTCCATCGTTAATATAAACGGAAAATCAGGAACATTTTAGTTAATTATAAAGAAAACACATTGATTTTTATCATTTGTAATGGAAACAACATTTGCATGTCTTTTCTAGGATCTAAATAATACGATACCTCGCTCTATGATATTAAGTTAAAATCATCAAATTTGGTAATATGGTGACTTTTTTCACGTTTTTCACATAGTGTGATTTTACTTAAATATATATTCGTTTATACCAATATTTCGATACTACTTAATGTTTTCTCACGATATGTGATTTGGCCTTCAAATTTCAGAATTTCGCATAATATTGTATTTTCAAGCTAGTGTTCTTGCATTTTGTTTTCTACTAAAAATCACGAAATTTAGCAATATTTTGACGTTTATTATCCCCTTTTCCTTTATGTGATTTAAACAAAATATCATCGAAATAGGCAATATTTTGCCGTTTATCAACGTTTTTGAGAATTTTCAGTTTATATTTAATAATTCATTATATATACGATAAACATATTGTAAACACCTAATTTATTTGAAATTAACCTTAAATACTTCATTTTCAATCAACTATTTGTTTCTCGTTAAAATACTGAGTAAGGTATTACGTAAATATATTCGTTTTTACCAATATTTCGATACTACTTCATGTTTTCTCAAGATTTGTGATTTGTCCTTTAAATCTCCGAATTTTGCATAATATTGCGTTTTTAAGCAAGTTTTCTTGCATTTTCTTTTGTACAAAAAATCATCGAATTTAGCAATATTTTGACGTTTATCGTCCCCTTTTCCTTTATGCAATTTAAACAAAATATCATCGAATTAGGCAATGATTTTTCGTTTTTCAACGTTTTTGTGAATTTTCAGTTTATTGGTAATAATAAGTTATATTTTATTGCATATATCGACGTTTCAGCCGGATTAGAGCGGTTTTACGTGTACATCTTCCATCGGTATTATAAACGGAAAATCAGGAACATTTTAGTTAATTCTAATAAAAAATTACATTGATTTTTATCATTTGTATTGGAAACAACATTTCTATATGTCTTTTCGTGGATCTCAATATTACGAAACCTCGCTTTATGATTTGAAGTTAAAATCCTCAAATTTGGTAATATAGCAATTTTTTTTTGCGTTTTTCATGTAGTGTGACTTTCCGAAAATATATTCGTTTTACCAATATTTCGATACTACTTCATGTTTTCTCACGATATGTGATTTGGCCTTCAAATCTCAGAATTTCGCAAATTTTGCATTTATAAGCAAGTTTTCTTGCATTTTGTTTTGTACTAAAAATCATCGTATTTAGCAATGACGTAATATAAAATGACGTAATTTCAAATTGCGAATACGTGCAGAGAGCCCGAATTTGGCTCCAAAATATGGCTCAAGCGTCGAATTTGGGATGTTTGGGATATTTTGAAAACTGCAGGGGGGGGGGGGTTTGGGCAAAATGTGACCTATCACTGCTTTCAGTAATTGGTATATTTTCAGTATAAAAAGTCGTAATTTCAAACAGCGAATACGTGCAGAGGGCCAGAATATGGCTCCAAAATAAGGCTCAAGGGTCGAATTTGGGATGTTTGGGATATTTTGAAAACTGCAGTTAGGGTTTTGGCAAAATGTGATCCATCGCCGTTTTCAGTAATTGGCATATTTTCGGTATAAAAAGTCGCAATTTCAAACTGCGAATAAGTGCAGAGAGCCAGAATTTGGCTCCAAAATATGGCTCAAGCGTTGAATCTGGGATGTTTGGATATTTTGGAAACTGCAGGGAAGGTTTGGGCAAAATGTGATCCATCGCCGCTCTCAGTAATTGGCATATTTTCAGTATAAAAAGTCGTAAATTCACACTGCGAATACGTGCAGAGAGCTAGAATTTGGCTCCAAAATATGGCTCAAGCGTTGAATTTGGGATGTTTGGGATATTTTGGAAACTGCAGGGAGAGTTTAGGCAAAATGTGATCCATCGCCGCTTTCAGTAATTG
Organism: Procambarus clarkii; assembly: GCF_040958095.1. Taxonomy (NCBI): domain Eukaryota; kingdom Metazoa; phylum Arthropoda; class Malacostraca; order Decapoda; family Cambaridae; genus Procambarus; species Procambarus clarkii. Next base: position 28,289,802 of record NC_091207.1, read on the forward strand.
GCATATTTTCTGTATAAAAAGTCGTAATTTCAAGCTGCGAATACGTGCAGAGAGCCAGAATTTGGCTCCAAAATATGTCTCAAGCGTCGAATTTGGGATGTTTGCTATATTTTGAAAACTGCAGGGGGGGGGCAAAATGTGACCTATTGCTGCTCTCAGCAATTGAAATATTTTTGGTAAAAAATGTCGTAATTTCAAACTGCGAATATGTACAGAGAGCCAGAATTTGGCTCCAAAATATGGCTCAAGAGTCGAATTTGGGATGCTTGGGACAATTTGAAAACTTCAGAGAGGGTTTGTGCAAAATGTGATCCATCGCCGCTTTCAGTAATTGGCATATTTTTGGTATAAAATTCGTAATTTCAAACTGGGAATACATGCAGAGAGCCAGAATTTGGCTCCAAAATATGGCTCAAGCTTCGAATTTGGGATGTTTGCTATATTTTGAAAACTGCATGGAGGGTTTTGGCAAAGTGTGATTCATCGACGCTCTCAGTAAATGGCATATTATCGGTATAAAAAGACGTAATTTCAAACTGCGAATACTTGCAGAGAGCCCGAATTTGGCTTCAAAATATGGCTCAAGCGTCGAATTTGGGATGTTTGGGATATTTTGAAACCTGCAGAGAGGGTTTCTTCAAAATGTGGTCCATCACTGCTTTTAGTAATTGGCATATTTTCGTTATAAAAAGTCGTAATTTCAAACAACGAATACATTCAGAAATACGTGTACATCTTCCATCGGTAATATAAACCGAAAATCAGGAACATTTTAGTTAATTTTAATGAAAACACATTTATTTTTATTATTTGTATTGGATGCAACATCTTTATACGTCTTTTCTAAGGGCTAAAAAATACGATACGTCACTCTATGATTCGAAGTTATAATCCTTAAATTTGGTATAATAATGACTTTTTTCACGTTTTTCATGTAGTTTGATATTACGTAAATATATTCATTTTACCAATATTTCGATACTATTTCATGTAGTATCACGATATGTGATTTGGCCTTCATATCTCAGATTTTCGCATAATATTGCATTTTAGGCAAGTTTTCTGGCTTTTTGTTTCGTACTAAAAATCATCGAATTCAGCAATATTTTGACGTTTATCATCCCCTTTTCCTTTATGTGATATAAACAAAATATCATCGAATTAGGCAATATTTTGCTGTTTTTCCACGTTTTTGTGAATTTTCAGTTTATTGCTTTTATTTCATTAAATATACGATAAAAATGATGCAAACATAATTGATTAGAAATTAACCTTATACACTTCATTTTCAATCAACTATTTGTTTCTCGTTAAAATACTGAGTAAGATATTGGAAAGGGGAGAAGTTCTGTTTTTATTGCATATATCGACGTCACAGCCGGATTAGAGCGGTTTTACGTGTACATCTTTCATCGGTAATATAAACGGAAATTCAGGAACATTTTAGTTAATTCTAATGAAAACACATTGATTTTTATTATTTGTATTTGAAACAACATTGTCATATGTCTTTTCTTGGATCTAAATAATACGAAACCTCGCTCTATGATTTGAAGTTAATATCCTCAAATATGGTAATATAGTGACTTTTTTCACGTTATTCATATAGTGTAATTTTACGTATATATATTCGTTTTTACCAATATTTCGATACTACTTCATGTTTTCTCACGATATGTGATTTGGCCTTCAAATCTCAGAATTTCGCAAATTTTGCATTTTTAAGCAAGTTTTCTTGCATTTTGTTTTGTACTAAAAAATCATCGAATTTAGCAATATTTTGACCTTTATCATCCCCTTTTTCTTTATGTGATTAAAACAAAATATCATCGAATTAGACCGTTTTTCCACGTTTTTGTGAATTTTCAGTTTATTGTTATTAATTTATTAAATATACGATAAAAATTATGCAAACACATAATTCATCAGAAAATAACCTTAAATACTTCATTTTCAATCATCTATTTGTTTCTCGTTAAAATACTGTGTAAGATATTTAAAAGGGGAGAAGTTCTGTTTTTATTGCATATATCGACGTTTCAGCCGGATTAGAACGGTTTTACGTGTACATCTTCCATCGGTAATATAAACCGAAAATCAGGAACATTTTAGTTAATTTTATTGAAAACACATTTATTTTTATCATTTTTCATTGGAAGCAACATCTTTATACGTCTTTTCTAGGGGCTAAAAAATCCGAAACGTCGCTTTATGATTCGAAGTTAAAATCCTCAAATTTGGTATAATAATGACTTTTTTCACGTTTTTCATGTAATTTGATATTACGTAAATATATTCATTTTTACCAATATTTCGATACTATTTCATGTAGTATCACGATATGTGATTTGGCCTTCAAATCTCAGAATTTCGCAAATTTTGAATTTTTAAGCAAGTTTTCTTGCAGTTTGTTTTGTACTAAAAAATCATCGAATTTTGCAATATTTTGACCTTTATGTGATTAAAACAAAATATCATCGAATAAGGCCGTTTTCCCACGTTTTTGTGAATTTTCAGTCTATTGTTATAATTTATTAATAACAATAATAAGTTATAAGTTTCAGTTATAATTTATTAAATATACGATAAAAATTATGCAAACACATAATTGATCAGAAAATAACCTTAAATACTTCATTTTCAATCATCTATTTGTTTCTCGTTAAAATACTGTGTAAGATATTTAAAAGGGGAGAAGTTCTGTTTTTATTGCATATATCGACGTTTCAGCCGGATTAGAACGGTTTTACGTGTACATCTTCCATCGGTAATATAAACCGAAAATCAGGAACATTTTAGTTAATTTTAATGAAAACACATTTATTTTTATCATTTGTATTGGATGCAACATATTTATACGTCTTTTCTAAGGGCTAAAAAATACGAAACGTCACTCTATGATTCGAAGTTATAATCCTCAAATTTGGTATAATAATGACTTTTTCACGTTTTTCATGTAGTTTGATTTTACGTAAATATATTCATTTTACCAATATTTCGATACTATTCCATGTAGTATCACGATATGTGATTTGGCCTTCAAATCTCAGTTTTCGCATAATATTGCATTTTGAGCAAGTTTTCTGGTATTTTATTTCGTACTAAAATTCATCGAATTCAGCAATATTTTGATGTTTATCATCCCCTTTTCCTTTATGTGATATAAACAAAATATCATCGAATTAGGCAATATTTTGCTGTTTTTCCACGTTTTTGTGAATTTTCAGTATATTGCTATTATTTCATTAAATATACGATAAAAATGATGCAAACATAATTGATTAGAAATTAACCTTAAACACTTCATTTTCAATCAACTATTTGTTTTTCGTTAAAATACTGAGTAAGATATTGGAAAGGGGAGAAGTTCTGTTTTTATTGCATATATATTACTCTCTTGAGCCTCTGCATCCCTCTCATAAGCCTCTGCCTCACTCTCTTAAGCCTCTGTATCACTCTCTTGAGCCTCTGCATCCCTCTCTTGAGCCTCTGCATCACTCTCTTCAGCCTCTTCATCCCTCTCTTCAGCCTCTGCAACACTCTCATCAGCCTCTGCATCACTCTCTTAAGCCTCTGAATCCCTCTCTTGAGGCCTCTGCATCACTCTCTTGATTCTCTGCATCTCTCTCGTATGCCTCTACATCACTCTCTTGATCCTCTGCATCACTCTCTTCAACCTGTGCATCACTCTCTTGAGTCTCTGCATAACTCTCATTAGCCTCTGCATCCCTCTCTTGAGCCTTTGCATCACTTCCAAGAGCCTCTGCATCCCTCTCTTGTGCCACTGCATCCCTCACTTGAGCCTCAGCATCCCTCTCTTGAACCTCTGCATCCCTCTATTGAGCCTCTGCATCCCTCTCTTGAGCCTCTGCATCCCTCTCTTAAGCCTCTGCATCCCTCTCTTGAGACTGTTCATCCCTCTCTTGAGCCTCTGCATCCCTCTCTTGAGCCTCTGCGTCACTCTCAAGAGCCTCTGCATCCCTCTTTTGTGCCTCTCCATCCCTCACTTGAGCCTTTGCATCCCTCCCTTAAGCCACTGCTTCCCTCTCTTGAGCCTCTGCATCCCTCTCTTGAGCCTCTGCATCCCTCTCTTGAGCCCCTGCATCCCTCTCTTGAGCCTATGCATCCCTCGCTTGAGCCTCTGCATAGCTCTCTTAAGCCTCTGCATCACTCTCTTAAGCCTCTGCATCACTCTTCTAAGCCTCTGCATCACTCTCTTGAGCCTCTGCATAACTCTCTTGAGCCTCTGCATCACTCTCATGAGCCTCTGCATCCCTTTCTTGAGCCTCTGCAACACTCTCTTGAGCCTCTGCATCACTCTCACTCTAAATTGAAAACTGCAGGTAGGGTTTGGACAAAATGTGATCCATTGCCGCTCTCCGTAAGTGCAGGAATGTAGAGGCTCAAGAGAGTGATGCAGAGGCTGAAGAGGGTAATGCAGGGGCTCAAGAGAGTGATGCATAGGCTCAAGAGAGTGATTCAGAGGCTTAGGAGTGTGATGCAGATGCTCATGAGAGTGATGCAGAGGATCAAGCGAGGGAAGCAGAGGCTTATGAGAGTGATGCAGAGGCTGAAGAGAGTGATGAAGAGACTCTGGAGAGTGATGCAGAGACTCAAGAGAGTGATGCAAAGGAACAAGAGAGTGATGCAGAGGCACGAGAGAGTGATTTAGAGGATTACGAGAGTGATGCAGAGATTCAAGAGAGTGATGCAGAGGCTCGAGAGAGTTATGCAGAGGCCTCAAGAGAGGGATTCAGAGGCTTAAGAGAGTGATGCAGCGGCTGAAGAGAGTGTCGCAGAGGCTTAAGTGAGGGAAGCAGAGGCCCAAGAGAGTGATGCAGAGGCTCAAGTGAGTGATACAGAGGCTCTAGGGAGTGATGCAGAGGCTTAAAAGAGTGAGGCAGAGGCTTAGGAGAGATGCAGAGGGATGCAGAGGCTCAAGAGAGTGATGCAGAGGCTCAAAAGAGTGATGCAGAGGAACAAGAGAGTGATGCAGAGGCTCGAGAGAGTGATTCAGAGGCTTACGCGAGTGATGCAGAGGCTAAAGAGAGTGATGCAGAGGCTCATGAATGAGATGCAGAGGATCAAGGGGGGAATCAGAGGCTTAGGAGAGTGATGCAGAGGCTGAAGAGAGTGATGCAGAGGCTCTAGAGAGTGATGCAGAGGCTCAAGAAAGTGATGCAGAGGCTCAAGGGAGTGATGCAGAGAGTCAAGAGAGTGATGCAGAGGCTCGAGAGAGTTATGCAGAGACCTCAAGAGAGGGATTCAGAGGTTTAAGAGAGTGATGCAGAGGCTGAAGAGAGTGTTGCAGAGACTCAAGAGAGGGATGAAGAGACTGAGGAGAGTGATGCAGAGGCTCAAGAAAGGGATACAGAGGCTGAAGAGAGTGATGCAGAGGCTGAAGAGAGTGAGGCAAAAGCTTAGAAGAGGGATGCAGAGGCTCAAGAGAGTAATGCAGAGGCTTGAGAGGGTGATGCAGAGGCTCAAGAGAGGGATGCAGAGGCTCAGGAGAGGGATGAACAGTCTCAAGAGAGGGATGCAGAGGCTCAAGAGAGGGATGCAAAGTCTCAAGAGAGGGATGCAAAGGCTTAAGAGAGTGATGCAAAGGCTCAGGAGAGGGATGCAGAGGCTCTAGAGAATGATGAAGAGGCTTAAGAGAAGGATGCAGACGCTCAAGATAATGATGCAGAGGCTCAAGAGAGTGATGCAGAGGATCAAGAGAGTGATGCAGAGGCTGAAGAGAGAGATGCAGAGGCTAAAAAGAGTGATGCATAGGCTCAAGAGAGTGATGCAGGGGCTCAAGAGAATGATGTAGAGGCTTAAGAGAAGGATGTAGAGGCTCAAGAGAATGATGCAGAGGTTCACGAGAGTGATGCAGTGGCTCGAGAGAGTTATGCAGAAGCCTGAAGAGAGGGATTCAGAGGCTTAAGAGAATGATGCAGAGGCTGAATAGAGTGTTGCAGAGGCTCAAGAGAGGGATGAAGAGGCTCAAGAGAGTGATGCAGAGGCTCAAGAGAGGGATGCAGAGGCTTAGGAGAGTGAGGCAGAGGCTTATGAGAGGGATGCAGAGGCTCAAGAGAGTAATGCAGGGGCTTAAGAGGGTGATGCAGAGGCTCAAGAGAGTGATGCAGAGGCTTGAGAGAGGGATGCAGGAGCTCAAGAGAGTGATGCAAATGCTCAAGAGAGTGGTTCAGATGCTTAAGACAGTGGTTCAGTGGCTTAATAGAGTGATGGAGAGGCTTAAGAGAGGGATGCAGAGGCTCAAGAGAGGGATGTAGAGGCCCAAGAGAGGGATGCAGAGGCTCATGAGAGGGATGCAGAGGCTCTTGAGAGTGATGCAGAGTCTCACGAGAGGGATGCAGAGGCTTAAGGGAGTGATGCAAAGGCTCAAGAGAGTGATGCAGATGCTCATGAGAGGGATGCAGGAGTTCAATATAGGGATGCAAAGGCTCAAGAGAGTGATTCAGAGGCTTTCGAGAGTGATGCAGAGGCTTAAGAGAGTGATGCTGAGGCTTAAGAGAGGGATGCAGAGGCTCAAGAGAGGGATGCAGAGGCTCAAGAGACGGATGCAAGGGCTGAAGAGAAGGATGCAGAGGCTCAAATGAGAGATGCAGAGGCACAAGAGAGGATGCAGAGGCTCTCGAGAGTGACGCAGAGGCTCAAATGCAGAGGCTTAAGAGAGTGATGCAAAGGCTCAGGAGTGGGATGCAGAGGCTCATGATAGGGATGTAGGAGTTCAAGAGAGTGATGCAGAGGCTAAAGAAAGGGATGCAGAGGCTTAAGAAAGAGATGCAGATGCTCAAAAAAGGGATGTAGAGGCTTAAGAGAGTGATGCAGAGGCTCAAGAGAGTGATGCAAAGGCTCAAGAGAGTGATGCAGAGGCTGAAGAGAGTAGTGCAGAGGCTTAAGAGAGGGATGCAGAGGCTCAAGAGAGTGATGCAAAGGCTCAAGAGAGTGATGCAGAGGTTTAAGAGAGGGATAAAGAGGCTCAAGAGAGGCTCATCTATTTGTTTCACGTTAAAATACTGAGTAAGATATTAAAAAGGGGAGAAGTTCTGTTTTTATTGCATATATCGACGTTTAAGCCGGATTAGAACGGTTTTACGTGTACATCTTCCATCGGAAATATAAACCGAAAATCAGGAACATTTTAGTTAATTTTAATGAAAACACATTGATACTTTGTCATTTGGATTGGAAGCAACATCTTTATACGTCTTTTCTAGGGTTTAAAAAATACGAAACGTCGCTTTATGATTCGAAGTTAAAATCCTCAAATTTGGTATAATAATGACTTTTTTCACGTTTTTCATGTAGTTTGATATTACGTAAATATATTCATTTTTACCAATATTTCGATACTATTTCATGTAGTATCACGATAAGTGATTTGTCCTTCAAATCTCTGATTTTCGCATAATATTGCATTTTAAGCAAGTTTTCTTGCATTTTGTTTCGTAGTAAAAATCATTGAATTCAACAATATTTTGACGTTTATCATCCTCTTTTCCTTTACGTGATTTAAACAAAATATCATCGAATTAGGCAATATTTTGCCGTTTTTCCTCGTTTTTGTGAATTTTCAGTTTATTGTTATTAATTCTGGCTCTCTGCACGTGATCGCAGTTTGAAATTGCGACTTTTTATACCGAAAATATGCCAATTACTGAAAGCAGCGATGGATCACATTTTGCCTAAACCATCCCTGTAATTTTCAAAATATCCCAAACATCCGAAATTCGATCCTTGAGAATTATTTTGGAGCTAAATTCTGGCTCTCTGCACGTATTCGCAGTTTGAAATTACGACTTTTATCCAAAACATCCCAAATTTGACGCTTGAAAATAAGCCAATTACTGAAAGCAGCGATGGGTCATATTTTGCCCAAACCCCCCGGCAATTTTCAAAATATAGCAAACATCCAAAATTCGACGCTTGATCCATATTTTGGAACCAAATTCGGGCTCTCTGCACGTATTAGCAGTATGAAATTATGACATTTTATACCGAAAATATGCCAATTACTGAGTGCGGCGATGGATCACATTTTGCCCAAGCCCTTCCTGTAGTTTTCAAAATATCCCAAACATCAAAAACTCAACCCTTGATCCATATTTTGGAGCCAAATTTTGGCTTTCTGCATGTATTCGTTGTTTGAAATTACGACTTTTTACCGAAAATATGCCAATTACTAAAAGCAGCGATGGACCACATTTTGACAAAACCCTATCTGCAGTTTTCAAATTATTCCAAACATCCCAAATTCGACGCTTGAGCCATATTTTGGAGCCAAATCTCTACACGTATTCACAGTGTGAATTTACGACTTTTTATACTGAAAATATGCCAATTACTGAGAGCGGCGATGTATCACATTTTGCCCAAATCATCCCTGTAGTTTTCAAAATATCCCAAACATTCCAAATTCGTCCCTTGAGAATTATTTTGGTGCTAAATTCTGGCTCTCTGCACGTATTCGCAGTTTGAAATTACGACTTCTTATCCCAAACACTTCAAATTTGACGGTTGAAAATAAGCCAATTACTGAAAGCAGCGATGGGTCACATTTTGCCCAAACCCCCCGGCAGTTTGCAAAATATCCCAAACATCCCAAATTCGACCCATGAGCTATATTTTGGATCCAAATTCTGACTCTCTGCACGTATTCGCTGTTTGAAATTACGACATTTTATAACGAAAACATGACAATTACTGAAAGCGGCAATGGATCACATTTTGCCCAAACCCTCCCTGCAGTTTTCAATATATCCAAAACCTCCCAAATTCGACGCTTGAGCCATATTTTGGAGCCATATTCGGGCTCTCTGCACGTATTAGCTGTGTGAAATTATGACATTTTATAAAGAAAATATGCCAATTACTGAGTGCGGCGATGGATCACATTTCGCCCAAACCCTCCCTGCAGTTTTCAAAATATAGCAAACATCCCAAATTCGATGCTTGAGCCATATTTTGCCGCCAAATTCTGGCTCTTTGCATGTATTCCCTGTTTGAAATTACGAATTTTATACCGAAAATATGTCAATTACTGATAGGAGCGATAGGTCATATTTTGCCAAAACGCCCCCTGCAGTTTTCAAAATATAGCAAACATCCAAAATTCGACGCTTGAGCCATATTTTGGAGCCAAATTCTGGCTCTCTGCACGTATTCGCAGTTTGAAATTACGACTTTTTATACCGAAAATATGCCAATTACTGAAAGTAGCTTTGGATCACATTTTGCCCAAACCATCCCTGTAGTTTTCAAAATATTCCAAACATCCGAAATTCGATCCTTGAGAATTATTTTGGAGCTAAATTCTGGCTCTCTGCAAGTATTCGCAGTTTGAAATTACGACTTTTATCCCAAACAACCCAAATTTGACGCTTGAAAATAAGCCAATTACTGAAAGCAGCGATGGGTCATATTTTGCCCAAACCTCCCGGCAATTTTCAAAATATCCCAAACATCCCAAATTCGACCCATGAGCTATATTTTGGAGCCAAATTCTGGCTCTCTGCACGTATTCGCTGTTTGAAATTACGACATTTTATAACGAAAACATTACAATTACTGAAAGCGGCAAAGGATCACATTTTGCCCAAACCCTCCTTGCAGTTTTCAATATATCCCAAACATCCCAAATTCGACGCTTGATCCATATTTTGGAGCCAAATTCGGGCTCTCTGCACGTATTAGCAGTTTGAAATTATGACATTTTATACCGAAAATATGCCTATTACTAAGTGCAGCGATGGATCACATTTTGCCCAAGCCCTCCCTGTAGTTTTCAAAATATCCCAAACATCCCAAACTCAACCCTTGATCCATATTTTTGAGCCAAATTTTGGCTTTCTGCATGTATTCGTTGTTTGAAATTTCGACTTTTCGACCGAAAATATGCCAATTACTAAAAGCAGCGATGGACCACATTTTGACGAAACCCTCTCTGCAGTTTTCAAATTATTCCAAACATCCCAAATTCGAACCTTGAGAATTATTTTGGAGCCAAATTCTGGCTCTCTGCACATATTCGCAGATTGAAATTACGACATTTTATACCGAAAATATATCACTAACTGAGAGCAGCGAGAGGTCACATTTTGCCAACCCCACCCCCCCCCTGCAGTTTTCAAAATATCCCAAACATCCCAAATTCGATGCTTGAGCCATATTTTGTAGCCAAATTCGGGCTTTCTGCACGTATTCGCAGTTTGAAATCACGACATTTTATACCGAAAATATGCCAATTACTGAGAGCGACGATGGATCACATTTTGCCCAAACCCTCCCTGCAGTATTCAAAATATAGCAAACATCCCAAATTCGACGCTTGAGCCATATTTTGGAGCCAAATTCTGACTCTCTGCATGTATTCCCAGTTTGAAATTACGACTTTTATGCCAAAAATATGCCAATTTTTGAAAGCGGCGATGGATCACATTTTGCTCAAACCCTCTCTGAAGTTTTCAAATTATCCCAAGCATCCCAAATTCGACTCTTGAGCTATATTTTGGAGCCAAATTCTGGCTCTCTGCACATAATCGCATTCTGAAATTACGACATTTTTTACCGAAAATATGTCAATTACTGAGAGCAGCAATAGGTCACATTTTGCCCAAACCCCCCCCCCCCTCCTGCAGTTTTCAAAATATAGCAAACATCCCAAATTCGACGCTTGAGCCATATTTTGGAGCCAAATTCTGGATCTCTGCACGTATTCGCAGTTTGAAATTACGAATTTTTATCCCAAACATTCCAAATTTGACGCTTGAAAATAAGTCAATTACTGATAGCAGCGATGGGTCATATTTTGCCCAAACCCCACGGCAGTTTGCAAAATATCCCAAACATCCCAGATACGACCCATGAGCTATATTTTGGAGCCAAATTCTGGCTCTCTGCAGGTATTCGCTGTTTGAAATTACGACATTTTATAACGAAAACATGACAATTACTGAAAGCGGTAATGGATCACATTTTGCCCAAACCCTCTCTGCAGTTTTCAAAATATCCCAAACATCCCAAATTCGAAGCTTGAGCCATATTTTGGAGCCAAATTCGGGCTCTCTACACGTATTAGCAGTTTGAAATTATGACATTTTATAAAGAAAATATGCCAATTACTGAGTGCTGCGATGGATCACATTTTGCCCAAGCCCTCCCTGCAGTTTTCAAAATATCCCAAACATCCCAAATTCGACCCTTGAGCCATATTTTGGAGCCAAATTTTAGCTTTCTGCATGTATTCGCCGTTTGAAATTACGACTTTTTATACTGAATATATGCCAATTACTGAAAGCACCGATGGATCACATTTTGCCCAAACCATCCTTGTAGTTTTCAAAATATCCCAAACATCCGAAATTCGATCCTTGAGAATTATTTTGGAGCTAAATTCTGGCTCTCTGCACGTATTCGCAGTTTGAAATTACGACTTTTATCCCAAACATCGCAAATTTGACGCTTGAAAATATGCCAATTACTGAAAGCATCGATGGGTCACATTTTGCCCAAACCCTCCGGCAGTTTTCAAAATATCCCAAACATCCAAAATTCGACCCTTGAGCCTTATTTTGGAGCCAAATTCGGGCTCTCTGCATGTATTCGCAGTTTTAATTTACGACATTTTTTACCGAAAATATGTCAATTACTGAGAACCGCGATGGACTACATTTTGACGAAACCCTCTCTGCAGTTTTCAAAATATAGCAAACATCCAAAATTCGACGCTTGAGCCATATTTTGGAGCCAAATTCTGGCTCTCTGCACGTATTCGCAGTTTGAAATTGCGACTTTTTATACCAAAAATATGCCAATTACTGAAAGCAGCGATGGATTACATTTTGCCTAAACCATCCCTGCAATTTTCAAAATATCCCAAACATTCCAAATTCGACCTACGAGCTATATTTTGAAACCAAATTCTGGCTCTCTGCACGTATTAGCAGTTTGAAATTATGATATTTTATACCGAAAGTATGCCAATTACTGAGTGCGGCGATTGATCACATTTTGCCCAAGCCCTCCCTGTAGTTTTCAAAATATCCCAAACATCCCAAACTTAACCCTTGATCCATATTTTGGAGCCAAATTTTGGCTTTCTGCACGTATTCGTTTTTTGAAATTACGACTTTTTATACCGAAAATATGCCAATTACTAAAAGCAGTGATGGACCACATTTTGACGAAACCCTCTCTGCAGTTTTCAAAATATCCCAAACATCCCAAATTCGACGCTTGAGCCATATTTTGAAGCCAAATTCGGACTCTCTGCAAGTATTCGCAGTTTGAAATTACGTCTTTTTATACCGATAATATGCCATTTACTGAGAGCGGCGATGGATCACACTTTGCCAAAACCCTCCATGCAGTTTCCAAAATATAGCAAACATCCCAAATTCGAAGCTTGAGCCATATTTTGGAGCCAAATTCTGGCTCTCTGCATGTATTCCCAGTTTGAAATTACGAATTTTATACCAAAAATATGCCAATTACTGAAAGCGGCGATGGATCACATTTTGCACAAACCCTCTCTCAAGTTTTCAAATTATCCCAAGCATCCCAAATTCGACTCTTGAGCCATATTTTGGAGCCAAATTCTGGCTCTCTGTACATATTCGCAGTTTGAAATTAAGAGAATTTTTGTCCGAAAATATTTCAATTGCTGAGAGCAGCAATAGGTCACATTTTGCCACCCCCCCCCCCCCTGCAGTTTAAAATATAGCAAACATCCCAAATTCGACGCTTGAGCCATATTTTGGAGCCAAATTCTGGCTCTCTGCACGTATTCTCAGTTTGAAATTACGACTTTTTATACCGAAAATATGCCAATTACTGAAAGCGGCGATGGATCACATTTTGCCAAAACCCTCCCTGCAGTTTCCAAAATATCCCAAACATCCCAAATTCAACGCTTGAGCCATATTTTGGGGCCAAATTCTAGCTCTCTGCACGTATTCGCAGTGTGAATTTACGACTTTTTATACTGAAAATATGCCAATTACTGAGAGCGGCGATGGATCACATTTTGCCCAAACCATCCCTGTAGTTTTCAAAATATCCCAAACATTCCAAATTCGACCCTTGAGAACTATTTTGGAGCTAAATTCTGGCTCTCTGCACGTATTCGCAATTTGAAATTACGACTTTTTATCCCAAACATTCAAATTTGACGCTTGAAAATAAGCCAATTACTGAAAGCAGCGATGGGTCATATTTTGCCCAAACCCCAAGGCAGTTTGCAAAATATCCTAAACATCCCAAATTCGACCCATGAGCTATATTTTGGAGCAAAATTCTGGCTCTCTGCACGTATTCGCTGCTTGAAATTACGACATTTTTTAACGAAAACATGACAATTACTTAAAGCGGCAATGGATCACATTTTGCCCAAACCCTCCCTGCAATTTTCAATATATCCCAAATATCCCAAATTCGACGCTTGAGCCATATTTTGGAGCCAAATTCGGGCTCTCTGCACGTATTAGCAGTTTTAAATTATGATATTTATAAAGTAAATATGCCAATTACTAAGTGCGGCGATGGATCACAATTTGCCCAAGCCCTCCCTGCAGTTTTCAAAATATCCCAAACTTCCAAAATTCGACGCTTGAGCCATATTTTAGAGATAAATTCTGGCTCTTTGCATGTATTCCCTGTTTAAAATTACTAATTTTATACCGAAAATATGCCAATTACTGAGAGCGGCGATGGATCACAATTTGCCCAAACCCTCCCTGCAGTTTCCAAAATATCCAAACATCCCAGATTCAACTCTAGAGCCATATTTTGGAGCCAAATTCTAGCTCTCTGCACGTATTCGCAGTTTGAAATTGCGACTTTTTATACCGAAAATATGCCAATATCTGAAAACGGCGATGGATCACATTTTGACAAAACCCTAGCTGCAGTTTTCAAAATATCCCAAACATCCAAAATTCGACCCTTGAGCCTTATTTTGGAGCCATGTTCTGGCCCTCTGCACGTAATCGCTGTTTGAAATTACGACTTTTTATACTGAAAATATGCCAATTACTGAAAGCAGTGATATGTCACATTTTGCCCAAACCACCCCCCCCCCCCCCCTGCAGTTTTCAAAATATCCGAAACATCCCAAATTCGACGCTTGAGCCATATTTTGGAGCCAAATTCGGGCTCTCTGCACGTATTCGCAATTTGAAATTACGTCATTTTTTATTACGTCATTGCTAAATACGATGATTTTTAGTACAAAACAAAATGCAAGAAAACTTGCTTATAAATGCAAAATTTGCGAAATTCTGATATTTGAAGGCCAAATCACATATCGTGAGAAAACATGAAGTAGTATCGAAATATTGGTAAAACGAATATATTTTCGGAAAGTCACACTACATGAAAAACGTAAAAAAAAATTGCTATATTACCAAATTTGAGGATTTTAACTTCAAATCATAAAGCGAGGTTTCGTAATATTGAGATCCACGAAAAGACATATAGAAATGTTGTTTCCAATACAAATGATAAAAATCAATGTAATTTTTTATTAGAATTAACTAAAATGTTCCTGATTTTCCGTTTATAATACCGATGGAAGATGTACACGTAAAACCGCTCTAATCCGGCTGAAACGTCGGTATATGCAATAAAATAGAACTTATTATTACTAATAAACTGAAAATTTACAAAAACGTTGAAAAACGGAAAATCATTGCCTAATTCGATGATATTTTGTTTAAATCGCATAAAGGAAAAGGGGACGATAAACATCAAAATATTGCTAAATTCGATGATTTTTTGTACAAAAGAAAATGCAAGAAAACTTGCTTAAAAACGCAATATTATGCAAAATTCGGAGATTTAAAGGACAAATCACAAATCGTGAGAAAACATGAAGTAGTATCGAAATATTGGTAAAAACGAATATATTTACGTAATACCTTACTCAGTATTTTAACGAGAAACAAATAGTTTATTGAAAATGAAGTATTTAAGGTTAATTTAAAAATAAATTAGGAGTTTAAATAATGTTTATCGTATATATAATGAATTCTTAAATATAAACTGAAAATTCTCAAAAACGTTGATAAACGGCAAAATATTGCCTATTTCGATGATATTTTGTTTAAATCACATAAAGAAAAAGGGGATAATAAACGTCAAAATATTGCTAAATTTCGTGATTTTTAGTAGAAAACAAAATGCAAGAACACTTGCTTGAAAATACAATATTATGCGAAATTCTGAAATTTGAAGGCCAAGTCACATATCGTGAGAAAACCTTAAGTAGTATCGAAATATTGGTATAAACGAATATATATTTAAGTAAAATCACACTATGTGAAAAACGTGAAAAAAGTCACTATATTACCAAATTTGGTGATTTAACTTAATATCATAGAGCGAGGTATTGTATTATTTAGATCCTAGAAAAGACATGCACATGTTGTTTCCATTACAAATGATAAAAATCAATGTGTTTTCTTTATAATTAACTAAAATGTTCCTGATTTTCCGTTTATATTAACGATGGAAGATGTAACCGTACAACCGGTCTATTCCGGCTGAAATGTCGATATATTCCATAAAAACCGAACTTTTCCCTTTTCAATATCTTACTCAGTATTTTAAAGAGAAACCAATAGTTGATTGAAAATGAGGTATTTATGGATAATTTCTAATCAATTATGTGTTTGCATCATTTTTATCGTATATATAATGAATTATTAACAATAAACAGAAAATTCACTACGAATACGTGCAGAGAGCCAGAATTTGCCTCCAAAATATGGCTCAAGCGTCGAATTTGGGATGTTTGGGATATTTTGAAAACTGCAGGGGGGGATTTAGGCAAAATGTGATCTATCGCCGCTCTTAGTAATTGATATATTTTCGGTATAAAATGTCGTAATTTTAAACTGCGAATATGTGCAAAGAGCCAGAATTTGGCTCCAAAATATGGCTCAAGGGTCGAATTTGGGATGTTTGGGATAACTTGAGAGAGGGAGAAGCCTGAAGGTTTAAGAGAGGGATGAAGAGGCTCAAGAAAGGGATGCAGAGGCTCAAGAGAGGGATGAAGAGACTCAAGTGAGGGAAGCAGAGGCACAAGAGAGGGATGCAGAGGCTCTTGAGAGTGACGCAGAGGCTCAAGAGTGGGATGCAGAGGCTTATGAGAGCGATGCAAAGGCTCAAGTGAGGGATGCAGAGGCTCATGAGAGGGATGCAGGAGTTCAAGAGAGTGATGCAGAGGCTCAAGAGAGGGATGCAGAGGCTCAAGTGAGGAATGAAGAGGCACAAGAGAGGGATGCAGAGGCTCTTGGGAGTGATGCAGAGGCTCAAGAGAGGGATGCAGAGGCTCAAGAGAGTGATTCAGAGGCTTACGAGAGTGATGCAAAGGCTTGAGAGAGTGATGCAGAGGATTTACGAAATTGATGCAGAGGCTCAAGAGAGGGATGCAGGGGCCCAAGAGGCTGAAGAGAGTGATTCAGAGGCTTACGAGAGTGATGCAAAGGCTTAAGCGAGTGATGCAGAGGCTTAAGAAATTGATGCAGAGGCTCAAGAGAGGGATGCAGGGGCTCAAGAGAGTGATACAGAGGCTGAAGAGAGTGATTCAGAGGCTTACGAGAGTGATGCAGAGGCTTAAGAGAGTGATGGAGAGGCTGAAGAGAGTGAGGCAGAGGCTCTAGAGAGTCATGCAGAGGCTCAGGAGAGTGATGCAGAGGCTCAAGAGAGTGATGCAGAGACTCGAGAGAGCGATTCAGAGGCTTACGAGAGTGATGCAGAGAATCAAGAGAGTGATGCAGAGGCTCGAGAGAGTTATGCAGAGGCCTCTAGAGAGGGGATTCAGAGGCTTAGGAGAGTGATGCAGAGGCTGAAGAGAGTGTTAAAGAGGCTCAAGAGAGGGATGAAGAGACTGAAGAGAGTGATGCAGATGCTCAAGAGAGTGATGCAGAGGCTTAAGAGAGTGAGGCAGAGGCTTAGAAGAGGGATGCAGAGGATCAAGAGAGTAATGCAGAGGCTTAGGAGGGTTATGCAGAGGTTCAAGAGAGTGATGTAGAGGCTTAGGAGAGGGATGCAGAGGCTCAAGAGAATGATGCAGAGGCTCAAGAGAGTGCTGCAAAATGCTCAAGAGAGGGATGCTGAGGATCCAGAGAGGGACGCAGAGGCTCAAGAGAGTGATGCAGAGGCTCAAGAGAGTGATGCAGAGGCTCAAGAGAATGATGCAGAGGCTCAAGAGAGTACTGCAAAATGCTTAAGAGAGGGATGCTGAGGATTCAGAGAGGGATGCAGAGGCTCATGAGAGTGATGCAGAGGCTCAAGAGAGAAAGGCAGAGGCTCAAGAGAGGGATGCAGGAGTTCAAGAGAGGGATGCAGAGGCTCAGGAGAGGGATGCAAAGGCTTAAGAAAGTGATGCAGAGGCTCAAAATAGGGATGCAGAGGCTTAAGAGGGTGATGCATAGGCTTAAGCAAATGATGCAGAGGCTCAAGAGAGGGAAGCAGAGGCTCCAGAGAGGGATGCAGAGGCTCAAGAGAGTGATGCAGAGGCTGAAGAAAGAGATGCAGAGGCTTAAGAGAGTGACGCAGAGGCTCAAGAGAGTGATGCTGAGGATCAAGAGAGGGATGCAGGAGTTCAAGAAAGTGATGCAGAGGCTGAAAAGAGTGTTGCAGAGGCTCAACATTGGTAAAAATGAATATATTTAGGTAATATCAAACAATATGAAAAACGTGAAAAAGTCATTATTATACCAAAATTGAGGATTTTAACTTCGAATCATAAAGCGACGTTTCGTATTTTTTAGACCCTAGAAAAGACGTATAAAGATGTTGCTTCCAATACAAATGATTAAAATCAATGTGTTTCCTTAAAATTAACTAAAATGTTCCTGATTTTCGGTTTATATTACCGATGGAAGATGTACACGTAAAACCGTTCTAATCCGGCTGAAACGTCGATATATGAAATAAAAACAGAACTTCTTCCCTTTTAAATATTTTATTCAGTATTTCAACGAGAAACAAATAGATGAGTGAAAATGAAGTATTTAAGGTTATTTTCTGATCAATTATGTGTTTGCATCATTTTTATCGTATATTTAATGAATTAATAACAATAAAATGAAAATTCACAAAAACGTGGAAAAACGGCAAAATATTGCCTAATTCGATGATATTTTGTTTAAATCACATAAAGGAAAAGGGGATGATAAAGGTCAAAATATTGCTAAATTCGATGATTTTTAGTACAAAACAAAATGCAAGAAAACTTGCTTAAAAATGCAAAATTTGCAAAATTCTGAGATTTGAAGGCCAAATCACATATCGTGAGAAAACATGAAGTACTATCGAAATATTGGTAAAAACGAATATATATACGTAAAATCACACTATATGAATAACGTGAAAAAAGTCACTACATTACCATATTTGAGGATTTTAACTTCAAATCATAGAGCGAGGTTTCGTATTATTTAGATCCATGAAAGAAATATGACGATGTTGTTTCGAATACAAATGATAAAAATCAATGTGTTTTCATTAGAATTAACTAAAATGTTCCTGATTTTCCGTTTATATTACCGATGGAAGATGTACACGTAAAACCGCTCTAATCCGGCTGAAACGTCGATATATGCAATAAAAACAGAACTTCTCCCCTTTCCAATATCTTACTCTGTATTTTAACGAGAAACAAATAGTTGATTGAAAATGAAGTGTTTAAGGTTATTTTTTAATCAATTATGTGTTTGCATCATTTTTATCGTATATTTAATGAATTAATAGCAATAAACAGAAAATTCACAAAAACGTGGAAAAACAGCAAAATATTGCCTAATTCGATGATATTTTGTTTATATCACATAAAAAAAAGGGGGATGATAAACGTCAAAATATTAATGAATTCGATTATTTTTAGTACGAAACAAAATGCAAGAAAACTTGCTTAAAATGCAATATTATGCGAAAATCTGAGATTTGAAGGCCAAATCACATATCGTGATACGACATGAAATAGTATCGAAATATTGGTAAAAATGAATATATTTACGTAATATCAAACTACATGAAAAACGTGAAAAAAAGTCATTATTATACCAAATTTGAGGATTTTAACTTCGAATCATAGAGTGACGTTTCGTATTTTTTAGACCCTAGAAAAGACGTATAAAGATGTTGCTTCCAATACAAATGATAAAAATCAATGTGTTTTCATTAAAATTAACTAAAATGTTCCTGATTTTCGGTTTATATTACCGATGGAAGATGTACACGTAAAGCCGTTCTAATCCGGCTGAAACGTCGATATATGAAATAAAAAAAAACTTCTTCCCTTTTAAATATCTTATTCAGTATTTTAACGAGAAACAAATAGATGATTGAAAATTAAGTATTTAAGGTTATTTTCTGATCAATTATTTGTTTGCATAATTTTTATCGTATATTTAATGAATTAATAACAATAAACTGAAAATTCACAAAAACGTGGAAAAACGGCAAAATATTGCCTAATTCGATGATATTTTGTTTAAATCACATAAAGGAAAAGGGGATGATAAAGGTCAAAATTTTGCTAAATTCGATGATTTTTAGTACAAAACAAAATGCAAGAAAACTTGCTTAAAATGCAAAATTTGCGAAATTCTGAGATTTGAAGGCCAAATCACATATCGTGAGAAAACATGAAGTAGTATCGAAATATTGATAAAAACGAATATATATACGTAAAATCACACTACATGAATAACGTGAAAAAAGTCACTATATTACTATATTTGAGGATTTTAACTTCAAATCATAGAGCGAGGTTTCGTATTATTTAGATCCATGAAAAGACATATGACAATGTTGTTTCGAATACAAATGATAAAAATCAATGTGTTTTCATTAGAAATAACTAAAATGTTCCTGATTTTCCGTTTATATTACCGATGGAAGATGTACACGTAAAACCGCTCTAATCCGGCTGAAACTTCGATATATGCAATAAAAACAGAACTTCTCCCCTTTCCAATATCTGACTCTGTATTTTAACGAGAAACAAATAGTTGATTGAAAATGAAGTATTTAAGGTTATTTTTTAATCAATTATGTGTTTGCATCATTTTTATCGTATATTTAATGAATTAATAGCAATAAACAGAAAATTCACAAAAACGTGGAAAAACAGCAAAATATTGCCTAATTCGATGATATTTTGTTTATATCACATAAAGGAAAAGGGGGATGATAAACGTCAAAATATTGCTGAATTCGATTATTTTTAGTACGAAACAAAATGCAAGAAAACTTGCTTAAAATGCAATATTATGCGAAAATCTGAGATTTGAAGGCCAAATCACATATCGTGAGAAAACATGATGTAGTATCGAAATATTGGTAAAAACGAATATATATACGTAAAATCACACTACATGAATAACGTGAAAAAAGTCACTATATTACCATATTTGAGGATTTTAACTTCAAATCATAGAGCGAGGTTTCGTATTATTTAGATCCATGAAAAGACATATGACGATGTTGCTTCCAATACAAATGATTAAAATCAATGTGTTTTCATAAAATTAACTAAAATGTTCCTGATTTTCGGTTTATATTACCGATGGAAGAAGTACACGTAAAACCGTTCTAATCCGGCTGAAACGTCGATATATGAAATAAAAACAGACCTTCTTCCCTTTTAAATATCTTATTCAGTATTTTAACGAGAAACAAATAGATGATTGAAAATAAAGTATTTAAGGTTATTTTCTGATCAATTATTTGTTTCCATTATTTTTATCGTATATTTAATGAATTAATAACAATAAAATGAAAATTCACAAAAACGTGGAAAAACGGCAAAATATTGCCTAATTCGATGATATTTTGTTTAAATCACATAAAGGAAAAGGGGATGATAAAGGTCAAAATATTGCTAAATTCGATGATTTTTAGTACAAAACAAAATGCAAGAAAACTTGCTTAAAAATGCAAAATTTGCAAAATTCTGAGATTTGAAGGCCAAATCACATATCGTGAGAAAACATGAAGTACTATCGAAATATTGGTAAAAACGAATATATATACGTAAAATCACACTATATGAATAACGTGAAAAAGTCACTACATTACCATATTTGAGGATTTTAACTTCAAATCATAGAGCGAGGTTTCGTATTTTTAGATCCAAGAAAAGACATATGACAATGTTGTTTCGAATACAAATGATAAAAATCAATGTGTTTTCATTCGAATTTACTAAAATGTTCCTGATTTTCCGTTTATATTACCGATGGAAGATGTGCACGTAAAACCGCTCTAATCCGGCTGAAACGTCGATATATGCAATAAAAACAGAACTTCTCCCCTTTCCAATATCTTACTCTGTATTTTAACGAGAAACAAATAGTTGATTGAAAATGAAGTGTTTAAGGTTATTTTTTAATCAATTATGTGTTTGCATCATTTTTATCGTATATTTAATGAATTAATAGCAATAAACAGAAAATTCACAAAAACGTGGAAAAACAGCAAAATATTGCCTAATTCGATGATATTTTGTTTATATCACATAAAAAATAGGGGGATGATAAACGTCAAAATATTAATGAATTCGATTATTTTTAGTACGAAACAAAATGCAAGAAAACTTGCTTAAAATGCAATATTATGCGAAAATCTGAGATTTGAAGGCCAAATCACATATCGTGATACGACATGAAATAGTATCGAAATATTGGTAAAAATGAATATATTTACGTAATATCAAACTACATGAAAAACGTGAAAAAAAGTCATTATTATACCAAATTTGAGGATTTTAACTTCGAATCATAGAGTGACGTTTCGTATTTTTTAGACCCTAGAAAAGACGTATAAAGATGTTGCTTCCAATACAAATGATAAAAATCAATGTGTTTTCATTAAAATTAACTAAAATGTTCCTGATTTTCGGTTTATATTACCGATGGAAGATGTACACGTAAAGCCGTTCTAATCCGGCTGAAACGTCGATATATGAAATAAAAAAAAACTTCTTCCCATTTAAATATCTTACTCAGTATTTTAACGAGAAACAAATAGATGATTGAAAATGAAGTATTTAAGGTTATTTTCTGATCAATTATTTGTTTGCATAATTTTTATCGTATATTTAATGAATTAATAACAATAAACTGAAAATTCACAAAAACGTGGAAAAACGGCAAAATATTGCCTAATTCGATGATATTTTGTTTAAATCACATAAAGGAAAAGGGGATGATAAAGGTCAAAATTTTGCTAAATTCGATGATTTTTAGTACAAAACAAAATGCAAGAAAACTTGCTTAAAATGCAAAATTTGCGAAATTCTGAGATTTGATGGCCAAATCACATATCGTGAGAAAACATGAAGTAGTATCGAAATATTGATAAAAACGAATATATATACGTAAAATCACACTATATGAATAACGTGAAAAAAGTCACTATATTACTATATTTGAGGATTTTAACTTCAAATCATAGAGAGAGGTTTCGTATTATTTAGATCCATGAAAAGACATATGACAATGTTGTTTCGAATACAAATGATAAAAATCAATGTGTTTTCATTAGAAATAACTAAAATGTTCCTGATTTTCCGTTTATATTACCGATGGAAGATGTACACGTAAAACCGCTCTAATCCGGCTGAAACGTCGATATATGCAATAAAAACAGAACTTCTTCCCTTTCCAATATCTTACTCTGTATTTTAACGAGAAACAAATAGTTGATTGAAAATGAAGTGTTTAAGGTTATTTTTTAATCAATTATGTGTTTGCATCATTTTTATCGTATATTTAATGAATTAATAGCAATAAACAGAAAATTCACAAAAACGTGGAAAAACAGCAAAATATTGCCTAATTCGATGATATTTTGTTTATATCACATAAAAAAAAGGGGGATGATAAACGTCAAAATATTGATGAATTCGATTATTTTTAGTACGAAACAAAATGCAAGAAAACTTGCTTAAAATGCAATATTATGCGAAAATCTGAGATTTGAAGGCCAAATCACATATCGTGAGAAAACATGATGTAGTATCGAAATATTGGTAAAAACGAATATATATACGTAAATTCACACTACATGAATAACGTGAAAAAAGTCACTATATTACCATATTTGATGATTTTACCTTCAAATCATAGAGCGAGGTTTCGTATTATTTAGATCCATGAAAAGACAAATGACGATGTTGCTTCCAATACAAATGATTAAAATCAATGTGTTTTCATTAAAATTAACTAAAATGTTCCTGATTTTCGGTTTATATTACCGATGGAAGATGTACACGTAAAACCGTTCTAATCCGGCTGAAACGTCGATATATGAAATAAAAACAGAACTTCTTCCCTTTCAAATATCTTATTCAGTATTTTAACGAGAAACAAATAGATGATTGAAAATGAAGTATTTAAGGTTATTTTCTGATCAATTATTTGTTTGCATTATTTTTATCGTATATTTAATGAATTAATAACAATAAAATGAAAATTCACAAAAACGTGGAAAAACGGCAAAATATTGCCTAATTTGATGATATTTTGTTTAAATCACATAAAAGAAAAGGGGATGATAAAGGTCAAAATATTGCTAAATTCGATGATTTTTAGTACAAAACAAAATGCAAGAAAACTTGCTTAAAATGCAAAATTTGCGAAATTCTGAGATTTGAAGGCCAAATCACATATTGTGAGAAAACATGAAGTAGTATCGAAATATTGGTAAAAACGAATATATATACGTAAAATCACACAACATGAATAACGTGAAAAAAGTCACTATATTACCATATTTGAGGATTTTAACTTCAAATCATAGAGCGAGGTTTCGTATTATTTAGATCCATGAAAAGACATATGACAATGTTGTTTCGAATACAAATGATAAAAATCAATGTGTTTTCATTAGAAATAACTAAAATGTTCCTGATTTTCCGTTTATATTACCGATGGAAGATGTACACGTAAAACCGCTCTAATCCGGCTGAAACTTCGATATATGCAATAAAAACAGAACTTCTCCCCTTTCCAATATCTGACTCTGTATTTTAACGAGAAACAAATAGTTGATTGAAAATGAAGTCTTTAAGGTTATTTTTTAATCAATTATGTGTTTGCATCATTTTTTTCGTATATTTAATGAATTAATAGCAATAAACAGAAAATTCACAAAAACGTGGAAAAACAGCAAAATATTGCCTAATTCGATGATATTTTGTTTATATCACATAAAGGAAAAGGGGGATGATAAACGTCAAAATATTGCTGAATTCGATTATTTTTAGTACGAAACAAAATGCAAGAAAACTTGCTTAAAATGCAATATTATGCGAAAATCTGAGATTTGAAGGCCAAATCACATATCGTGAGAAAACATGATGTAGTATCGAAATATTGGTAAAAACGAATATATATACGTAAAATCACACTACATGAATAACGTGAAAAAAGTCAGTATATTACCATATTTGAGGATTTTAACTTCAAATCATAAAGTGAGGTTTCGTATTATTTAGATCCATGAAAAGACATATGACGATGTTGCTTCCAATACAAATGATTAAAATCAATGTGTTTTCATTAAAATTAACTAAAATGTTCCTGATTTTCGGTTTATATTACCGATGGAAGAAGTACACGTAAAACCGTTCTAATCCGGCTGAAACGTCGATATATGAAATAAAAACAGACCTTCTTCCCTTTTAAATATCTTATTCAGTATTTTAACGAGAAACAAATAGATGATTGAAAATAAAGTATTTAAGGTTATTTTCTGATCAATTATTTGTTTCCATTATTTTTATCGTATATTTAATGAATTAATAACAATAAAATGAAAATTCACAAAAACGTGGAAAAACGGCAAAATATTGCCTAATTCGATGATATTTTGTTTAAATCACATAAAGGAAAAGGGGATGATAAAGGTCAAAATATTGCTAAATTCGATGATTTTTAGTACAAAACAAAATGCAAGAAAACTTGCTTAAAAATGCAAAATTTTCAAAATTCTGAGATTTGAAGGCCAAATCACATATCGTGAGAAAACATGAAGTACTATCGAAATATTGGTAAAAACGAATATATATACGTAAAATCACACTATATGAATAACGTGAAAAAAGTCACTACATTACCATATTTGAGGATTTTAACTTCAAATCATAGAGCGAGGTTTCGTATTATTTAGATCCATGAAAGAAATATGACGATGTTGTTTCGAATACAAATGATAAAAATCAATGTGTTTTCATTAGAATTAACTAAAATGTTCCTGATATTCCGTTTATATTACCGATGGAAGATGTACACGTAAAACCGCTCTAATCCGGCTGAAACGTCGATATATGCAATAAAAACAGAACTTCTCCCCTTTCCAATATCTTACTCTGTATTTTAACGAGAAACAAATAGTTGATTGAAAATGAAGTGTTTAAGGTTATTTTTTAATCAATTATGTGTTTGCATCATTTTTATCGTATATATAATGAATTAATAGCAATAAACAGAAAATTCACAAAAACGTGGAAAAACAGCAAAATATTGCCTAATTCGATGATATTTTGTTTATATCACATTAAAAAAAGGGGGATGATAAACGTCAAAATATTAATGAATTCGATTATTTTTAGTACGAAACAAAATGCAAGTAAACTTGCTTAAAATGCAATATTATGCGAAAATCTGAGATTTGAAGGCCAAATCACATATCGTGATACGACATGAAATAGTATCGAAATATTGGTAAAAATGAATATATTTACGTAATATCAAACTACATGAAAAACGTGAAAAAAAGTCATTATTATACCAAATTTGAGGATTTTAACTTCGAATCATAGAGTGACGTTTCGTATTTTTTAGACCCTAGAAAAGACGTATAAAGATGTTGCTTCCAATACAAATGATAAAAATCAATGTGTTTTCATTAAAATTAACTAAAATGTTCCTGATTTTCGGTTTATATTACCGATGGAAGATGTACACGTAAAGCCGTTCTAATCCGGCTGAAACGTCGATATATGAAATAAAAAAAAACTTCTTCCCTTTTAAATATCTTATTCAGTATTTTAACGAGAAACAAATAGATGATTGAAAATGAAGTATTTAAGGTTATTTTCTGATCAATTATTTGTTTGCATAATTTTTATCGTATATTTAATGAATTAATAACAATAAACTGAAAATTCACAAAAACGTGGAAAAACGGCAAAATATTGCCTAATTCGATGATATTTTGTTTAAATCACAAAAAGGAAAAGGGGATGATAAAGGTCAAAATTTTGCTAAATTCGATGATTTTTAGTACAAAACAAAATGCAAGAAAACTTGCTTAAAATGCAAAATTTGCGAAATTCTGAGATTTGAAGGCCAAATCACATATCGTGAGAAAACATGAAGTAGTATCGAAATATTGATAAAAACGAATATATATACGTAAAATCACACTACATGAATAACGTGAAAAAAGTCACTATATTACTATATTTGAGGATTTTAACTTCAAATCATAGAGCGAGGTTTCGTATTATTTAGATCCATGAAAAGACATATGACAATGTTGTTTCGAATACAAATGATAAAAATCAATGTGTTTTCATTAGAAATAACTAAAATGTTCCTGATTTTCCGTTTATATTACCGATGGAAGATGTACACGTAAAACCGCTCTAATCCGGCTGAAACTTCGATATATGCAATAAAAACAGAACTTCTCCCCTTTCCAATATCTGACTCTGTATTTTAACGAGAAACAAATAGTTGATTGAAAATGAAGTGTTTAAGGTTATTTTTTAATCAATTATGTGTTTGCATCATTTTTATCGTATATTTAATGAATTAATAGCAATAAACAGAAAATTCACAAAAACGTGGAAAAACAGCAAAATATTGCCTAATTCGATGATATTTTGTTTATATCACATAAAGGAAAAGGGGGATGATAAACGTCAAAATATTGCTGAATTCGATTATTTTTAGTACGAAACAAAATGCAAGAAAACTTCCTTAAAATGCAATATTATGCGAAAATCTGAGATTTGAAGGCCAAATCACATATCGTGAGAAAACATGATGTAGTATCGAAATATTGGTAAAAACGAATATATATACGTAAAATCACACTACATGAATAACGTGAAAAAAGTCACTATATTACCATATTTGAGGATTTTAACTTCAAATCATAGAGCGAGGTTTCGTATTATTTAGATCCATGAAAAGACATATGACGATGTTGCTTCCAATACAAATGATTAAAATCAATGTGTTTTCATAAAATTAACTAAAATGTTCCTGATTTTCGGTTTATATTACCGATGGAAGAAGTACACGTAAAACCGTTCTAATCCGGCTGAAACGTCGATATATGAAATAAAAACAGACCTTCTTCCCTTTTAAATATCTTATTCAGTATTTTAACGAGAAACAAATAGATGATTGAAAATAAAGTATTTAAGGTTATTTTCTGATCAATTATTTGTTTCCATTATTTTTATCGTATATTTAATGAATTAATAACAATAAAATGAAAATTCACAAAAACGTGGAAAAACGGCAAAATATTGCCTAATTCGATGATATTTTGTTTAAATCACATAAAGGAAAAGGGGATGATAAAGGTCAAAATATTGCTAAATTCGATGATTTTTAGTACAAAACAAAATGCAAGAAAACTTGCTTAAAAATGCAAAATTTGCAAAATTCTGAGATTTGAAGGCCAAATCACATATCGTGAGAAAACATGAAGTACTATCGAAATATTGGTAAAAACGAATATATATACGTAAAATCACACTATATGAATAACGTGAAAAAAGTCACTACATTACCATATTTGAGGATTTTAACTTCAAATCATAGAGCGAGGTTTCGTATTTTTAGATCCAAGAAAAGACATATGACAATGTTGTTTCGAATACAAATGATAAAAATCAATGTGTTTTCATTCGAATTTACTAAAATGTTCCTGATTTTCCGTTTATATTACCGATGGAAGATGTGCACGTAAAACCGCTCTAATCCGGCTGAAACGTCGATATATGCAATAAAAACAGAACTTCTCCCCTTTCCAATATCTAACTCTGTATTTTAACGAGAAACAAATAGTTGATTGAAAATGAAGTGTTTAAGGTAATTTTTTAATCAATTATGTGTTTACATAATTTTTATCGTATATTTAATGAATTAATATCAATAAACAGAAAATTCACAAAAACGTGGAAAAACAGCAAAATATTGCCTAATTCGATGATATTTTGTTTATATCACATAAAGGAAAAGGGGGATGATAAACGTCAAAATATTGCTGAATTCGATTATTTTTAGTACGAAACAAAATGCAAGAAAACTTGCTTAAAATGCAATATTATGCGAAAATCTGAGATTTGAAGGCCAAATCACATATCGTGATACAACATGAAATAGTATCGAAATATTAGTATATATGAATATATTTACGTAATATCAAACTACATGAAAAACGTGAAAAAAATCATTATTATACCAAATTTGAGGATTTTAACTTCGAATCATAAAGTGACGTTTCGTATTTTTTAGATCCTAGAAAAGACGTATAAAGATGTTGCTTCCAATACAAATGATAAAAATCAATGTGTTTTCATTAAAATTAACTAAAATGTTCCTGATTTTCGGTTTATATTACCGATAGAAGATGTACACGTAAAACCGTTCTAATCCGGCTGAAACGTCGATATATGAAATAAAAACAGAACTTCTTCCCTTTTAAATATCTTACTCAGTATATTAACGAGAAACAAATAGATGATTGAAAATGAAGTATTTAAGATTATTTTCTGATCAATTATTTGTTTGCATAATTTTTATCGTATATTTAATGAATTAATAACAATAAACTGAAAATTCACAAAAACGTGGAAAAACGGCAAAATATTGCCTAATTCGATGATATTTTGTTTAAATCACATAAAGGAAAAGGGGATGATAAAGGTCAAAATATTGCTAAATTCGATGATTTTTAGTAAAAAACAAAATGCAAGAAAACTTGCTTAAAATGCAAAATTTGCGAAATTCTGAGATTTGAAGGCCAAATCACATATCGTGAGAAAACATGATGTAGTATCGAAATATTGGTATAAACGAATAAATATACGTAAAATCACACTATATGAACAACGTGAAAAAAGTCATTATATTACCATATTTGAGGATTTTAACTTCAAATCATAGAGCGAGGTTTCGTATTATTTAGATCCATGAAAGAAATATGACGATGTTGTTTCGAATACAAATGATAAAAATCAATGTGTTTTCATTAGAATTAACTAAAATGTTCCTGATTTTCCGTTTATATTACCGATGGAAGATGTACACGTAAAACCGCTCTAATCCGGCTGAAACGTCGATATATGCAATAAAAACAGAACTTCTCCCCTTTCCAATATCTTACTCTGTATTTTAACGAGAAACAAATAGTTGATTGAAAATGAAGTGTTTAAGGTTATTTTTTAATCAATTATGTGTTTGCATCATTTTTATCGTATATTTAATGAATTAATAGCAATAAACAGAAAATTCACAAAAACGTGGAAAAACAGCAAAATATTGCCTAATTCGATGATATTTTGTTTATATCACATAAAAAATAGGGGGATGATAAACGTCAAAATATTAATGAATTCGATTATTTTTAGTACGAAACAAAATGCAAGAAAACTTGCTTAAAATGCAATATTATGCGAAAATCTGAGATTTGAAGGCCAAATCACATATCGTGATACGACATGAAATAGTATCGAAATATTGGTAAAAATGAATATATTTACGTAATATCAAACTACATGAAAAACGTGAAAAAAAGTCATTATTATACCAAATTTGAGGATTTTAACTTCGAATCATAGAGTGACGTTTCGTATTTTTTAGACCCTAGAAAAGACGTATAAAGATGTTGCTTCCAATACAAATGATAAAAATCAATGTGTTTTCATTAAAATTAACTAAAATGTTCCTGATTTTCGGTTTATATTACCGATGGAAGATGTACACGTAAAGCCGTTCTAATCCGGCTGAAACGTCGATATATGAAATAAAAAAAAACTTCTTCCCTTTTAAATATCTTATTCAGTATTTTAACGAGAAACAAATAGATGATTGAAAATGAAGTATTTAAGGTTATTTTCTGATCAATTATTTGTTTGCATAATTTTTATCGTATATTTAATGAATTAATAACAATAAACTGAAAATTCACAAAAACGTGGGAAAACGGCAAAATATTGCCTAATTCGATGACATTTTGTTTAAATCACATAAAGGAAAAGGGGATGATAAAGGTCAAAATTTTGCTAAATTCGATGATTTTTAGTACAAAACAAAATGCAAGAAAACTTGCTTAAAATGCAAAATTTGCGAAATTCTGAGATTTGATGGCCAAATCACATATCGTGAGAAAACATGAAGTAGTATCGAAATATTGATAAAAACGAATATATATACGTAAAATCACACTATATGAATAACGTGAAAAAAGTCACTATATTACTATATTTGAGGATTTTAACTTCAAATCATAGAGAGAGGTTTCGTATTATTTAGATCCATGAAAAGACATATGACAATGTTGTTTCGAATACAAATGATAAAAATCAATGTGTTTTCATTAGAAATAACTAAAATGTTCCTGATTTTCCGTTTATATTACCGATGGAAGATGTACACGTAAAACCGCTCTAATCCGGCTGAAACGTCGATATATGCAATAAAAACAGAACTTCTTCCCTTTCCAATATCTTACTCTGTATTTTAACGAGAAACAAATAGTTGATTGAAAATGAAGTGTTTAAGGTTATTTTTTAATCAATTATGTGTTTGCATCATTTTTATCGTATATTTAATGAATTAATAGCAATAAACAGAAAATTCACATAAACGTGGAAAAACAGCAAAATATTGCCTAATTCGATGATATTTTGTTTATATCACATAAAAAAAAGGGGGATGATAAACGTCAAAATATTGATGAATTCGATTATTTTTAGTACGAAACAAAATGCAAGAAAACTTGCTTAAAATGCAATATTATGCGAAAATCTGAGATTTGAAGGCCAAATCACATATCGTGAGAAAACATGATGTAGTATCGAAATATTGGTAAAAACGAATATATATACGTAAATTCACACTACATGAATAACGTGAAAAAAGTCACTATATTACCATATTTGATGATTTTACCTTCAAATCATAGAGCGAGGTTTCGTATTATTTAGATCCATGAAAAGACAAATGACGATGTTGCTTCCAATACAAATGATTAAAATCAATGTGTTTTCATTAAAATTAACTAAAATGTTCCTGATTTTCGGTTTATATTACCGATGGAAGATGTACACGTAAAACCGTTCTAATCCGGCTGAAACGTCGATATATGAAATAAAAACAGAACTTCTTCCCTTTCAAATATCTTATTCAGTATTTTAACGAGAAACAAATAGATGATTGAAAATGAAGTATTTAAGGTTATTTTCTGATCAATTATTTGTTTGCATTATTTTTATCGTATATTTAATGAATTAATAACAATAAAATGAAAATTCACAAAAACGTGGAAAAACGGCAAAATATTGCCTAATTTGATGATATTTTGTTTAAATCACATAAAAGAAAAGGGGATGATAAAGGTCAAAATATTGCTAAATTCGATGATTTTTAGTACAAAACAAAATGCAAAAAACTTGCTTAAAAATGCAAAATTTGCAAAATTCTGAGATTTGAAGGCCAAATCACATATCGTGAGAAAACATGAAGTACTATCGAAATATTTGTAAAAACGAATATATATTCGTAAAATCACACTATATGAATAACGTGAAAAAAGTCACTATATTACCATATTTGATGATTTTAACTTCAAATCATAGAGCGAGGTTTCGTATTATTTAGATCCAAGAAAAGACATATGACAATGTTGTTTCAAATACAAATAATGCTTGAGATGGCTGAAGACTTTTTCGTACCTAGAAAAAACCTAAATTAAACACATAAAGAAGTTTATTGGTCCTGATTTAAGTTAAAGGAAGAGGTGCAAAGGTGGTGGTGGGGGGGGGGAGGATACGGGATTTAGAGGTGGAATGAAGAGAGGGAACAGGGGGAGTGGTGTAGGTGAAACAGGGAGGAAGAGGGGGGAACAGGGGGGGCTGTACAGGTGAAACAGGGATGGGGATGGGGGAACAGGGGGAGTGGTGCAGATGAAACAGGGATGAAGAGGAGAAACAGGGGAAGTGGTGCAGGTGAAACAGGGATGGGGATGGGGGAACAGGGGGAGTGGTGCAGGTGAAACAGGGATGGGGATGGGGGAACAGGGGGAGTGGTGCAGGTGAAACAGGGATGGGGATGGGGGAACAGGGGGAGTGGTGCAGGTGAAACAGGGATGGGGATGGGGGAACAGGGGGAGTGGTGCAGGTGAAACAGGGATGCAGAGGGAGAAACAGGGGGGAGTGGTGCAGGTGAAACAGGGATTAAAGGAAAATTTATATAAGTAGATAGATGGATGTCTACATTGATTGCCAAATATATACATTGACGGATAGACGGATGCATAGATGCATCCTTCTATCTGATGGATGGAAAGACATATGAGTAGATGGATGGATAGACAGAAGAGTTGATGGACGGATAAATGGAATATAAATGTATATAATGATAAATGGTTGGTTTATGGGAAGATAGATTGATGGATTGACAGATATAAGTAGATAGATAGATGGATCCATTGATGGATTCATTTGTGCTTATCTCTTGAGGTTCTTCTTGAGATGATTTCGGGGCTTTAGTGTCCCCGCGGTCCGGTCCTCGACCAGGCCTCCACCCCCAGGAAGCAGCCCGTGACAGCTGACTAACACCCAGGTACCTGTTTTACTGCAAGGTAACAGGGGCACAGGGTGAAAGAAACTCTGCCCATTGTTTCTCGGCGGCGCCCGGAATCGAACCCGGGACCACAGGATCACAAGTCCAGTGTCCAGTGTGCTGTCCGCTCGGCCGACTGGCTCCCCGGTCGGAGGGGAGCCGGTGAACAGGCGAATCAGGGTAAAGAATATCTGTCGATTTGCTATTGCATCAACTGAGATTCGATATGGGACCATTAGGATTATAACCAACGAACTCTCTCCGTTTAGACGGTAGGCCTCCAGTTTGTGTGTGTGTGTGTGTGTTAGAGAGAAATAGATGTAGTAGATATAAAAAAAGGAAAAATACATATATTTGATAGGCGGGGTCCAAGAGCTAATCGAGCCAACTCGATTCTTCAGATACATATAGTTAATACAAGGAGAAAATAAATACACACACACACACATATTAATTGATAATGGACTGTTTTGTGTGCGTATCCATGTGTACTATTGTCAAGACCGACAGACACGTGAAGCTATGTGTGTGTATGTGTACCTGTAATTGAACTGACATGTGTGCGGTAATTATCTGTATGTGTCCATTTTAAAGGTACACATTAGTGAATGTGTATTTATGTAAATTGATTGACATATGTACGTGTGCGCGCGATTAGTGTTACTTTAATTTATATGGTTAACATTTATACGTTTGAATGACATAGTTTCCCATTATTGTCACATTTTTTGTTACATGTCTACTATTGTCAAGATGGACAGACGAGTGTTTATGTGTACCAGTATTTGAACTGACATGTATACTGCAACTATCTGCGTGTGTTCATTTTAAAGGAATATATTAGTGAATGTTTATTTATGTAAATTGATTGGAATATGTATGTGGACGCTCGGTTAGTGTTACTGTAATTTATATGGTTAACGTTTGAATGACATAGTTTCCCCTCATTGTCACATTTTTTGTTACTATTTCGCTGTTCACTCTCACTCTCTCTGAAT
Organism: Procambarus clarkii; assembly: GCF_040958095.1. NCBI lineage: Eukaryota > Metazoa > Arthropoda > Malacostraca > Decapoda > Cambaridae > Procambarus > Procambarus clarkii. Next base: position 28,323,688 of record NC_091207.1, read on the forward strand.
CGCGTGGACTAATTGTGCTCACGTGTGTTTGTGTAGGGTAGAGGAACCATATGCTTTTCACACAATAATTTGCAACTATTTGTTAAGAAACATTTCAAAAGATCATCTACGTTTTTATTAAGTGTTCTTTTTCCTAACATACAAGTCAATCACACAGTACCTAACCTCAGTCCGAAACACTTTTCTTACTATATCTCGCAACGTCTTTTGCATATATATCCTATCTTAAATAATTAACAATTTTAATTCATAACTGCCAACCCCCCTCCCATCCAAAGCTTTCAAAGCCACCAAACATCATTCCTTTCCCTTAACCTCTCCCAAATTATCTTTTGCACCAATTCACAAACTAGGGGGCTTTATAGCTGAGTGGACGTCGCTCTCGACTCGTAATCGTAGCTCATTCGATCCCACGGTGATGGAACAAACGGAAATCAGCAGAGTTTCTATCATTCTGATGCCCCAGTTACCTAGCAGTAAATATGTATCTGGGCGTTAGACAGCTGTTACGGGCTGCTTCCTGGGTGTGTGTGTGTGGAATGTTTTTTATTAGTTAGTAATAATTGATTGATTGACAGTTGAGAGGCGGGCCGAAAGAGTAGAGCTCAACCCTCGCAAGCATAACTAGGTGAACACAACTAGATAAATACTAACCAACCACGATCTCGACAATCCATTACACACACAACCCCCCCCCCCACCCCCTCCCCCCCCAACTCCCCAAATCGTTCTACCTAAATCAATAAAAAATTAAAACAAATCAATTAATTCACCAAAAATACTAACTATAAATAAAGGAATCAAATTCGAGACATACAGCGACTCCAGCGTGGTCTAGTCGGAAGAGAACGTGTTCTCATCTGGATAGATTGCGATCGAGTCTGTCGGAACGGGTGTGTAACTGCAGGGCACAAATATTTGTGTGTCCCCTCCTGTAGCTGCCTCTGTTTCGACAGGTTCCCTGGATAGCTGGAATTGACCTGGCACTTGGAAAGTGGGGAAGGGGTGAAATCCGTTGGGCCCACGGATGGATACCTTGGATCCATGGACCTAGAGCAGGTCTAATCACCTGGGATTCGAACCCACGGTGGGAATAAGGGAGGAGATATGGGGAGGGGGGGGGGCGGAAGGATGTTTCCCTGGAACCAAACCTCACATAAACCCGGACACTCACACACACCCCCTCACCCGAACACTCACAGGGGCACTCACACTCACACACACACATAGACTGTGATAAGGGAGACCATCTGAGGGGACACAGATGGCCTCCTGGACCCACAGGTATAACCGGACACACACGCACCCGGACACTCACAGGGACACTCACACTCACACACACTCGCCCGGACACTCACAGGGATATACACACACAGACACACATCCATAGACACAAACTGTGATAAGGGAGACCATCTGAGGGGACACAGATGGCCTCCTGGGCACACAAGTATATATCAATATTTAATTTATTATTTATTATTTAATTTTATTAAATAAGTAATCAAATTAATGTTTTTTAATAAATTATTATTTTATTAAATTATTAAATAATTATATTAATAAAACAAATTAAATTAAATTTAATAATTAAATATTTATTATTTAATTTACATATATGACAGATTTTTTAAATATATATATATATATATATATATATATATATATATATATATATATATATATATATATATATATATATATATATATATATATATATTCATGCAAACAAGCCTTAATGGTCCCCAGGACTATATGCAACTGAAAACTCACATGCCAGAAGTGACTCGAACCCATACTGCCAGGAGCAATGCAACTGGTATGTACAGGACGCCTTAATCCGCTTGTGTCAATTTTAAAGGAATATATTAGTGAATATTTATTTATGTAAATTGATATATATATATATATATATATATATATATATATATATATATATATATATATATATATATATATATATATATATATAAAGAGAATGTCTGTCTATGTAATGAGGCCACATGCTGGCGGCTGCAGCCATAAACAGATTTATTTTAAAATTTATTTATTAATATATTATTAAGGCTTATTATTACTTAATTAATATATTTGTAGAGGGAATGGTCTGGGGTAGGGAACGGGCATAGGTTGGTCAGTGTTGACTTTAGCTAAAGGATTTAGGAATAATTATTAATTATTCTTATCACTCCCCCCCCCCCCTACCAATTTAATTAAAGTTAATTGTAAAATAATGCTTGAGATGGCTGAAGACTTTTTCGTACCTAGAAAAAACCTAAATTAAACACATAAAGAAGTTTATTGGTCCTGATTTAAGTTAAAGGAAGAGGTGCAAAGGTGGTGGTGGGGGGGGGGAGGATACGGGATTTAGAGGTGGAATGAAGAGAGGGAACAGGGGGAGTGGTGCAGGTGAAACAGGGAGGAAGAGGGGGGAACAGGGGGGGCTGTACAGGTGAAACAGGGATGGGGATGGGGGAACAGGGGGAGTGGTGCAGATGAAACAGGGATGAAGAGGAGAAACAGGGGGAGTGGTGCAGGTGAAACAGGGATGGGGATGGGGGAACAGGGGGAGTGGTGCAGGTGAAACAGGGATGGGGATGGGGGAACAGGGGGAGTGGTGCAGGTGAAACAGGGATGGGGATGGGGGAACAGGGGGAGTGGTGCAGGTGAAACAGGGATGGGGATGGGGGAACAGGGGGAGTGGTGCAGGTGAAACAGGGATGGGGATGTGGGAACAGGGGGAGTGGTGCAGGTGAAACAAGGATGCAGAGGGAGAAACAGGGGGGAGTGGTGCAGGTGAAACAGGGATTAAAGGAAAATTTATATAAGTAGATAGATGGATGTCTACATTGATTGCCAAATATATACATTGACGGATAGACAGATGCATAGATGCATCCTTCTATCTGATGGATGGAAAGACATATGAGTAGATGGATGGATAGACAGAAGAGTTGATGGACGGATAAATGGAATATAAATGTATATAATGATAAATGGTTGGTTTATGGGAAGATAGATTGATGGATTGACAGATATAAGTAGATAGATAGATGGATCCATTGATGGATTCATTTGTGCTTATCTCTTGAGGTTCTTCTTGAGATGATTTCGGGGCTTTAGTGTCCCCGCGGTCCGGTCCTCGACCAGGCCTCCACCCCCCAGGAAGCAGCCCGTGACAGCTGACTAACACCCAGGTACCTGTTTTACTGCAAGGTAACAGGGGCACAGGGTGAAAGAAACTCTGCCCATTGTTTCTCGGCGGCGCCCGGAATCGAACCCGGGACCACAGGATCACAAGTCCAGTGTCCAGTGTGCTGTCCGCTCGGCCGACTGGCTCCCCGGTCGGAGGGGAGCCGGTGAACAGGCGAATCAGGGTAAAGAATATCTGTCGATTTGCTATTGCATCAACTGAGATTCGATATGGGACCATTAGGATTATAACCAACGAACTCTCTCCGTTTAGACGGTAGGCCTCCAGTTTGTGTGTGTGTGTGTGTGTTAGAGAGAAATAGATGTAGTAGATATAAAAAAAGGAAAAATACATATATTTGATAGGCGGGGTCCAAGAGCTAATCGAGCCAACTCGATTCTTCAGATACATATAGTAAATACAAGGAGAAAATAAATACACACACACACACATTAATTGATAATGGACTGTTTTGTGTGCGTATCCATGTGTACTATTGTCAAGACCGACAGACACGTGAAGCTATGTGTGTGTATGTGTACCTGTAATTGAACTGACATGTGTACGGTAATTATCTGTATGTGTCCATTTTAAAGGTACACATTAGTGAATGTGTATTTATGTAAATTGATTGACATATGTACGTGTGCGCGCGATTAGTGTTACTTTAATTTATATGGTTAACATTTATACGTTTGAATGACATAGTTTCCCATTATTGTCACATTTTTTGTTACATGTCTACTATTGTCAAGATGGACAGACGAGTGTTTATGTGTACCAGTATTTGAACTGACATGTGTACTGCAACTATCTGCGTGTGTTCATTTTAAAGGAATATATTAGTGAATGTTTATTTATGTAAATTGATTGGAATATGTATGTGGACGCTCGGTTAGTGTTACTGTAATTTATATGGTTAACGTTTGAATGACATAGTTTCCCCTCATTGTCACATTTTTTGTTACTATTTCGCTGTTCACTCTCACTCTCTCTGAATCGCGTGGACTAATTTTGCTCACGTGTGTTTGTGTAGGGTAGAGGAACCATATGCTTTTCACACAATAATTTGCAACTATTTGTTAAGAAACATTTCAAAAGATCATCTACGTTTTTATTAAGTGTTCTTTTTCCTAACATACAAGTCAATCACACAGTACCTAACCTCAGTCAGAAACACTTTTCTTACTATATCTCGCAACGTCTTTTGCATATATATCCTATCCTAAATAATTAACAATTTTAATTCATAACTGCCAACCCCCCTCCCATCCAAAGCTTTCAAAGCCACCAAACATCATTCCTTTCCCTTAACCTCTCCCAAATTATCTTTTGCACCAATTCACAAACTAGGGGGCTTTATAGCTGAGTGGACGTCGCTCTCGACTCGTAATCGTAGCTCATTCGATCCCACGGTGATGGAACAAACGTAAATCAGCAGAGTTTCTATCATTCTGATGCCCCAGTTACCTAGCAGTAAATATGTATCTGGGCGTTAGACAGCTGTTACGGGCTGCTTCCTGGGTGTGTGTGTGTGGAATGTTTTTTATTAGTTAGTAATAATTGATTGATTGACAGTTGAGAGGCGGGCCGAAAGAGTAGAGCTCAACCCTCGCAAGCATAACTAGGTGAACGCAACTAGATAAATACTAACCAACCACGATCTCGACAATCCATTACACACACAACCCCCCCACCCCCTCCCCCCCAACTCCCCAAATCGTTCTACCTAAATCAATAAAAAATTAAAACAAATCAATTAATTCACCAAAAATACTAACTATAAATAAAGGAATCAAATTCGAGACATACAGCGACTCCAGCGTGGTCTAGTCGGAAGAGAACGTGTTCTCATCTGGATAGATTGCGATCGAGTCTGTCGGAACGGGTGTGTAACTGCAGGGCACAAATATTTGTGTGTCCCCTCCTGTAGCTGCCTCTGTTTCGACAGGTTCCCTGGATAGCTGGAATTGACCTGGCACTTGGAAAGTGGGGAAGGGGTGAAATCCGTTGGGCCCACGGATGGATACCTTGGATCCATGGACCTAGAGCAGGTCTAATCACCTGGGATTCGAACCCACGGTGGGAATAAGGGAGGAGATATGGGGAGGGGGGGGGGAAGGATGTTTCCCTGGAACCAAACCTCACATAAACCCGGACACTCACAGACACACCCTCACCCGAACACTCACAGGGGCACTCACACTCACACACACACATAGACTGTGATAAGGGAGACCATTTGAGGGGACACAGATGGCCTCCTGGACCCACAGGTATAACCGGACACACACGCACCCGGACACTCACAGGGACACTCACACTCACACACACTCGCCCGGACACTCACAGGGATATACACACACAGACACACATCCATAGACCCAAACTGTGATAAGGGAGACCATCTGAGGGGACACAGATGGCCTCCTGGACACACAAGTATATATCAATATTTAATTTATTATTTATTATTTAATTTTATTAAATAAGTAATCAAATTAATGTTTTTTAATAAATTATTATTTTATTAAATTATTAAATAATTATATTAATAAAACAAATTAAATTAAATTTAATAATTAAATATTTATTATTTAATTTACATATATGACAGATTTTTTAAATATATATATATATATATATATATATATATATATATATATATATATATATATATATATATATATATATATATATATATATTCATGCGAACAAGCCTTAATGGTCCCCAGGACTATATGCAACTGAAAACTCACATGCCAGAAGTGACTCGAACCCATACTGCCAGGAGCAATGCAACTGGTATGTACAGGACGCCTTAATCCGCTTGTGTCAATTTTAAAGGAATATATTAGTGCATATTTATTTATGTAAATTGATATATATATATATATATATATATATATATATATATATATATATATATATATATATATATATATATATATATATATATATATATATATATAAATATATATATATATATATATATATATATATATATATATATATATATATATATATATATATATATATATATATATATATATATATATATATATATATATATATATATATATATATATATATATAAAGAGAATGTCTGTCTATGTAATGAGGCCACATGCTGGAGGCTGCAGCCATAAACAGATTTATTTTAAAATTTATTTATTAATATATTATTAAGGCTTATTATTACTTAATTAATATATTTGTAGAGGGAATGGTCTGGGGTAGGGAACGGGCATAGGTTGGTCAGTGTTGACTTTAGCTAAAGGATTTAGGAATAATTATTAATTATTCTTATCACTCCCCCCCCCCTACCAATTTAATTAAAGTTAATTGTAAAATAATGCTTGAGATGGCTGAAGACTTTTTCGTACCTAGAAAAAACCTAAATTAAACACATAAAGAAGTTTATTGGTCCTGATTTAAGTTAAAGGAAGAGGTGCAAAGGTGGTGGTGGGGGGGGGGAGGATACGGGATTTAGAGGTGGAATGAAGAGAGGGAACAGGGGGAGTGGTGCAGGTGAAACAGGGAGGAAGAGGGGGGAACAGGGGGGGCTGTACAGGTGAAACAGGGATGGGGATGGGGGAACAGGGGGAGTGGTGCAGATGAAACAGGGATGAAGAGGAGAAACAGGGGGAGTGGTGCAGGTGAAACAGGGATGGGGATGGGGGAACAGGGGGAGTGGTGCAGGTGAAACAGGGATGGGGATGGGGGAACAGGGGGAGTGGTGCAGGTGAAAAAGGGATGGGGATGGGGGAACAGGGGGAGTGGTGCAGGTGAAACAGGGATGGGGATGGGGAACAGGGGGAGTGGTGCAGGTGAAAAAGGGATGGGGATGGGGGAACAGGGGGAGTGGTGCAGGTGAAACAGGGATGGGGATGTGGGAACAGGGGGAGTGGTGCAGGTGAAACAGGGATGCAGAGGGAGAAACAGGGGGGAGTGGTGCAGGTGAAACAGGGATTAAAGGAAAATTTATATAAGTAGATAGATGGATGTCTACATTGATTGCCAAATATATACATTGACGGATAGACGGATGCATAGATGCATCCTTCTATCTGATGGATGGAAAGACATATGAGTAGATGGATGGATAGACAGAAGAGTTGATGGACGGATAAATGGAATATAAATGTATATAATGATAAATGGTTGGTTTATGGGAAGATAGATTGATGGATTGACAGATATAAGTAGATAGATAGATGGATCCATTGATGGATTCATTTGTGCTTATCTCTTGAGGTTCTTCTTGAGATGATTTCGGGGCTTTAGTGTCCCCGCGGTCCGGTCCTCGACCAGGCCTCCACCCCCAGGAAGCAGCCCGTGACAGCTGACTAACACCCAGGTACCTGTTTTACTGCAAGGTAACAGGGGCACAGGGTGAAAGAAACTCTGCCCATTGTTTCTCGGCGGCGCCCGGAATCGAACCCGGGACCACAGGATCACAAGTCCAGTGTCCAGTGTGCTGTCCGCTCGGCCGACTGGCTCCCCGGTCGGAGGGGAGCCGGTGAACAGGCGAATCAGGGTAAAGAATATCTGTCGATTTGCTATTGCATCAACTGAGATTCGATATGGGACCATTAGGATTATAACCAACGAACTCTCTCCGTTTAGACGGTAGGCCTCCAGTTTGTGTGTGTGTGTGTGTGTTAGAGAGAAATAGATGTAGTAGATATAAAAAAAGGAAAAATACATATATTTGATAGGCGGGGTCCAAGAGCTAATAACTCGATTCTGCAGATACATATAGTAAATACAAGGAGAAAATAAATACACACACACACACATATTAATTGATAATGGACTGTTTTGTGTGCGTATCCATGTGTACTATTGTCAAGACCGACAGACACGTGAAGCTATGTGTGTGTATGTGTACCTGTAATTGAACTGACATGTGTACGGTAATTATCTGTATGTGTCCATTTTAAAGGTACACATTAGTGAATGTGTATTTATGTAAATTGATTGACATATGTACGTGTGCGCGCGATTAGTGTTACTTTAATTTATATGGTTAACATTTATACGTTTGAATGACATAGTTTCCCATTATTGTCACATTTTTTGTTACATGTCTACTATTGTCAAGATGGACAGACGAGTGTTTATGTGTACCAGTATTTGAACTGACATGTGTACTGCAACTATCTGCGTGTGTTCATTTTAAAGGAATATATTAGTGAATGTTTATTTATGTAAATTGATTGGAATATGTATGTGGACGCTCGGTTAGTGTTACTGTAATTTATATGGTTAACGTTTGAATGACATAGTTTCCCCTCATTGTCACATTTTTTGTTACTATTTCGCTGTTCACTCTCACTCTCTCTGAATCGCGTGGACTAATTGTGCTTACGTGTGTTTGTGTAGGGTAGAGGAACCATATGCTTTTCACACAATAATTTGCAACTATTTGTTAAGAAACATTTCAAAAGATCATCTACGTTTTTATTAAGTGTTCTTTTTCCTAACATACAAGTCAATCACACAGTACCTAACCTCAGTCAGAAACACTTTTCTTACTATATCTCGCAACGTCTTTTGCATATATATCCTATCTTAAATAATTAACAATTTTAATTCATAACTGCCAACCCCCCTCCCATCCAAAGCTTTCAAAGCCACCAAACATCATTCCTTTCCCTTAACCTCTCCCAAATTATCTTTTGCACCAATTCACAAACTAGGGGGCTTTATAGCTGAGTGGACGTCGCTCTCGACTCGTAATCGTAGCTCATTCGATCCCACGGTGATGGAACAAACGGAAATCAGCAGAGTTTCTATCATTCTGATGCCCCAGTTACCTAGCAGTAAATATGTATCTGGGCGTTAGACAGCTGTTACGGGCTGCTTCCTGGGTGTGTGTGTGTGGAATGTTTTTTATTAGTTAGTAATAATTGATTGATTGACAGTTGAGAGGCGGGCCGAAAGAGTAGAGCTCAACCCTCGCAAGCATAACTAGGTGAACACAACTAGATAAATACTAACCAACCACGATCTCGACAATCCATTACACACACAACCCCCCCACCCCCTCCCCCCCAACTCCCCAAATCGTTCTACCTAAATCAATAAAAAATTAAAACAAATCAATTAATTCACCAAAAATACTAACTATAAATAAAGGAATCAAATTCGAGACATACAGCGACTCCAGCGTGGTCTAGTCGGAAGAGAACGTGTTCTCATCTGGATAGATTGCGATCGAGTCTGTCGGAACGGGTGTGTAACTGCAGGGCACAAATATTTGTGTGTCCCCTCCTGTAGCTGCCTCTGTTTCGACAGGTTCCCTGGATAGCTGGAATTGACCTGGCACTTGGAAAGTGGGGAAGGGGTGAAATCCGTTGGGCCCACGGATGGATACCTTGGATCCATGGACCTAGAGCAGGTCTAATCACCTGGGATTCGAACCCACGGTGGGAATAAGGGAGGAGATATGGGGAGGGGGGGGGGGAAGGATGTTTCCCTGGAACCAAACCTCACATAAACCCGGACACTCACACACACACCCTCACCCGAACACTCACAGGGGCACTCACACTCACACACACACATAGACTGTGATAAGGGAGACCATTTGAGGGGACACAGATGGCCTCCTGGACCCACAGGTATAACCGGACACACACGCACCCGGACACTCACAGGGACACTCACACTCACACACACTCGCCCGGACACTCACAGGGATATACACACACAGACACACATCCATAGACCCAAACTGTGATATGGGAGACCATCTGAGGGGACACAGATGGCCTCCTGGACACACAAGTATATATCAATATTTAATTTATTATTTATTATTTAATTTTATTAAATAAGTAATCAAATTAATGTTTTTTAATAAATTATTATTTTATTAAATTATTAAATAATTATATTAATAAAACAAATTAAATTAAATTTAATAATTAAATATTTATTATTTAATTTACATATATGACAGATTTTTTAAATATATATATATATATATATATATATATATATATATATATATATATATATATATATATATATATATATATATATATATATTCATGCAAACAAGCCTTAATGGTCCCCAGGACTATATGCAACTGAAAACTCACATGCCAGAAGTGACTCGAACCCATACTGCCAGGAGCAATGCAACTGGTATGTACAGGACGCCTTAATCCGCTTGTGTCAATTTTAAAGGAATATATTAGTGAATATTTATTTATGTAAATTGATATATATATATATATATATATATATATATATATATATATATATATATATATATATATATATATATAAAGAGAATGTCTGTCTATGTAATGAGGCCACATGCTGGCGGCTGCAGCCATAAACAGATTTATTTTAAAATTTATTTATTAATATATTATTAAGGCTTATTATTACTTAATTAATATATTTGTAGAGGGAATGGTCTGGGGTAGGGAACGGGCATAGGTTGGTCAGTGTTGACTTTAGCTAAAGGATTTAGGAATAATTATTAATTATTCTTATCACTCCCCCCCCCCCTACCAATTTAATTAAAGTTAATTGTAAAATAATGCTTGAGATGGCTGAAGACTTTTTCGTACCTAGAAAAAACCTAAATTAAACACATAAAGAAGTTTATTGGTCCTGATTTAAGTTAAAGGAAGAGGTGCAAAGGTGGTGGTGGGGGGGGGGAGGATACGGGATTTAGAGGTGGAATGAAGAGAGGGAACAGGGGGAGTGGTGCAGGTGAAACAGGGAGGAAGAGGGGGGAACAGGGGGGGCTGTACAGGTGAAACAGGGATGGGGATGGGGGAACAGGGGGAGTGGTGCAGATGAAACAGGGATGAAGAGGAGAAACAGGGGGAGTGGTGCAGGTGAAACAGGGATGGGGATGGGGGAACAGGGGGAGTGGTGCAGGTGAAACAGGGATGGGGATGGGGGAACAGGGGGAGTGGTGCAGGTGAAACAGGGATGGGGATGGGGGAACAGGGGGAGTGGTGCAGGTGAAACAGGGATGGGGATGGGGGAACAGGGGGAGTGGTGCAGGTGAAACAGGGATGGGGATGTGGGAACAGGGGGAGTGGTGCAGGTGAAACAAGGATGCAGAGGGAGAAACAGGGGGGAGTGGTGCAGGTGAAACAGGGATTAAAGGAAAATTTATATAAGTAGATAGATGGATGTCTACATTGATTGCCAAATATATACATTGACGGATAGACAGATGCATAGATGCATCCTTCTATCTGATGGATGGAAAGACATATGAGTAGATGGATGGATAGACAGAAGAGTTGATGGACGGATAAATGGAATATAAATGTATATAATGATAAATGGTTGGTTTATGGGAAGATAGATTGATGGATTGACAGATATAAGTAGATAGATAGATGGATCCATTGATGGATTCATTTGTGCTTATCTCTTGAGGTTCTTCTTGAGATGATTTCGGGGCTTTAGTGTCCCCGCGGTCCGGTCCTCGACCAGGCCTCCACCCCCCAGGAAGCAGCCCGTGACAGCTGACTAACACCCAGGTACCTGTTTTACTGCAAGGTAACAGGGGCACAGGGTGAAAGAAACTCTGCCCATTGTTTCTCGGCGGCGCCCGGAATCGAACCCGGGACCACAGGATCACAAGTCCAGTGTCCAGTGTGCTGTCCGCTCGGCCGACTGGCTCCCCGGTCGGAGGGGAGCCGGTGAACAGGCGAATCAGGGTAAAGAATATCTGTCGATTTGCTATTGCATCAACTGAGATTCGATATGGGACCATTAGGATTATAACCAACGAACTCTCTCCGTTTAGACGGTAGGCCTCCAGTTTGTGTGTGTGTGTGTGTGTTAGAGAGAAATAGATGTAGTAGATATAAAAAAAGGAAAAATACATATATTTGATAGGCGGGGTCCAAGAGCTAATCGAGCCAACTCGATTCTTCAGATACATATAGTAAATACAAGGAGAAAATAAATACACACACACACACATTAATTGATAATGGACTGTTTTGTGTGCGTATCCATGTGTACTATTGTCAAGACCGACAGACACGTGAAGCTATGTGTGTGTATGTGTACCTGTAATTGAACTGACATGTGTACGGTAATTATCTGTATGTGTCCATTTTAAAGGTACACATTAGTGAATGTGTATTTATGTAAATTGATTGACATATGTACGTGTGCGCGCGATTAGTGTTACTTTAATTTATATGGTTAACATTTATACGTTTGAATGACATAGTTTCCCATTATTGTCACATTTTTTGTTACATGTCTACTATTGTCAAGATGGACAGACGAGTGTTTATGTGTACCAGTATTTGAACTGACATGTGTACTGCAACTATCTGCGTGTGTTCATTTTAAAGGAATATATTAGTGAATGTTTATTTATGTAAATTGATTGGAATATGTATGTGGACGCTCGGTTAGTGTTACTGTAATTTATATGGTTAACGTTTGAATGACATAGTTTCCCCTCATTGTCACATTTTTTGTTACTATTTCGCTGTTCACTCTCACTCTCTCTGAATCGCGTGGACTAATTGTGCTCACGTGTGTTTGTGTAGGGTAGAGGAACCATATGCTTTTCACACAATAATTTGCAACTATTTGTTAAGAAACATTTCAAAAGATCATCTACGTTTTTATTAAGTGTTCTTTTTCCTAACATACAAGTCAATCACACAGTACCTAACCTCAGTCAGAAACACTTTTCTTACTATATCTCGCAACGTCTTTTGCATATATATCCTATCCTAAATAATTAACAATTTTAATTCATAACTGCCAACCCCCCTCCCATCCAAAGCTTTCAAAGCCACCAAACATCATTCCTTTCCCTTAACCTCTCCCAAATTATCTTTTGCACCAATTCACAAACTAGGGGGCTTTATAGCTGAGTGGACGTCGCTCTCGACTCGTAATCGTAGCTCATTCGATCCCACGGTGATGGAACAAACGTAAATCAGCAGAGTTTCTATCATTCTGATGCCCCAGTTACCTAGCAGTAAATATGTATCTGGGCGTTAGACAGCTGTTACGGGCTGCTTCCTGGGTGTGTGTGTGTGGAATGTTTTTTATTAGTTAGTAATAATTGATTGATTGACAGTTGAGAGGCGGGCCGAAAGAGTAGAGCTCAACCCTCGCAAGCATAACTAGGTGAACGCAACTAGATAAATACTAACCAACCACGATCTCGACAATCCATTACACACACAACCCCCCCACCCCCTCCCCCCCAACTCCCCAAATCGTTCTACCTAAATCAATAAAAAATTAAAACAAATCAATTAATTCACCAAAAATACTAACTATAAATAAAGGAATCAAATTCGAGACATACAGCGACTCCAGCGTGGTCTAGTCGGAAGAGAACGTGTTCTCATCTGGATAGATTGCGATCGAGTCTGTCGGAACGGGTGTGTAACTGCAGGGCACAAATATTTGTGTGTCCCCTCCTGTAGCTGCCTCTGTTTCGACAGGTTCCCTGGATAGCTGGAATTGACCTGGCACTTGGAAAGTGGGGAAGGGGTGAAATCCGTTGGGCCCACGGATGGATACCTTGGATCCATGGACCTAGAGCAGGTCTAATCACCTGGGATTCGAACCCACGGTGGGAATAAGGGAGGAGATATGGGGAGGGGGGGGGGAAGGATGTTTCCCTGGAACCAAACCTCACATAAACCCGGACACTCACAGACACACCCTCACCCGAACACTCACAGGGGCACTCACACTCACACACACACATAGACTGTGATAAGGGAGACCATCTTGAGGGGACACAGATGGCCTCCTGGACCCACAGGTATAACCGGACACACACGCACCCGGACACTCACAGGGACACTCACACTCACACACACTCGCCCGGACACTCACAGGGATATACACACACAGACACACATCCATAGACCCAAACTGTGATAAGGGAGACCATCTGAGGGGACACAGATGGCCTCCTGGACACACAAGTATATATCAATATTTAATTTATTATTTATTATTTAATTTTATTAAATAAGTAATCAAATTAATGTTTTTTAATAAATTATTATTTTATTAAATTATTAAATAATTATATTAATAAAACAAATTAAATTAAATTTAATAATTAAATATTTATTATTTAATTTACATATATGACAGATTTTTTAAATATATATATATATATATATATATATATATATATATATATATATATATATATATATATATATATATATATATATATTCATGCGAACAAGCCTTAATGGTCCCCAGGACTATATGCAACTGAAAACTCACATGCCAGAAGTGACTCGAACCCATACTGCCAGGAGCAATGCAACTGGTATGTACAGGACGCCTTAATCCGCTTGTGTCAATTTTAAAGGAATATATTAGTGCATATTTATTTATGTAAATTGATATATATATATATATATATATATATATATATATATATATATATATATATATATATATATATATATATATATATATATATATATATAAATATATATATATATATATATATATATATATATATATATATATATATATATATATATATATATATATATATATATATATATATATATATATATATATATATATATATATATATATATATATATATATATATATATATAAAGAGAATGTCCTGTCTATGTAATGAGGCCACATGCTGGAGGCTGCAGCCATAAACAGATTTATTTTAAAATTTATTTATTAATATATTATTAAGGCTTATTATTACTTAATTAATATATTTGTAGAGGGAATGGTCTGGGGTAGGGAACGGGCATAGGTTGGTCAGTGTTGACTTTAGCTAAAGGATTTAGGAATAATTATTAATTATTCTTATCACTCCCCCCCCCCTACCAATTTAATTAAGTTAATTGTAAAATAATGCTTGAGATGGCTGAAGACTTTTTCGTACCTAGAAAAAACCTAAATTAAACACATAAAGAAGTTTATTGGTCCTGATTTAAGTTAAAGGAAGAGGTGCAAAGGTGGTGGTGGGGGGGGGAGGATACGGGATTTAGAGGTGGAATGAAGAGAGGGAACAGGGGGAGTGGTGCAGGTGAAACAGGGAGGAAGAGGGGGGAACAGGGGGGGCTGTACAGGTGAAACAGGGATGGGGATGGGGGAACAGGGGGAGTGGTGCAGATGAAACAGGGATGAAGAGGAGAAACAGGGGGAGTGGTGCAGGTGAAACAGGGATGGGGATGGGGAACAGGGGGAGTGGTGCAGGTGAAACAGGGATGGGGATGGGGGAACAGGGGGAGTGGTGCAGGTGAAAACAGGGATGGGGATGGGGGAACAGGGGGAGTGGTGCAGGTGAAACAGGGATGGGGATGGGGAACAGGGGGAGTGGTGCAGGTGAAAAAGGGATGGGGATGGGGGAACAGGGGGAGTGGTGCAGGTGAAACAGGGATGGGGATGTGGGAACAGGGGGAGTGGTGCAGGTGAAACAGGGATGCAGAGGGAGAAACAGGGGGGAGTGGTGCAGGTGAAACAGGGATTAAAGGAAAATTTATATAAGTAGATAGATGGATGTCTACATTGATTGCCAAATATATACATTGACGGATAGACGGATGCATAGATGCATCCTTCTATCTGATGGATGGAAAGACATATGAGTAGATGGATGGATAGACAGAAGAGTTGATGGACGGATAAATGGAATATAAATGTATATAATGATAAATGGTTGGTTTATGGGAAGATAGATTGATGGATTGACAGATATAAGTAGATAGATAGATGGATCCATTGATGGATTCATTTGTGCTTATCTCTTGAGGTTCTTCTTGAGATGATTTCGGGGCTTTAGTGTCCCCGCGGTCCGGTCCTCGACCAGGCCTCCACCCCCAGGAAGCAGCCCGTGACAGCTGACTAACACCCAGGTACCTGTTTTACTGCAAGGTAACAGGGGCACAGGTGAAAGAAACTCTGCCCATTGTTTCTCGGCGGCGCCCGGAATCGAACCCGGGACCACAGGATCACAAGTCCAGTGTCCAGTGTGCTGTCCGCTCGGCCGACTGGCTCCCCGGTCGGAGGGGAGCCGGTGAACAGGCGAATCAGGGTAAAGAATATCTGTCGATTTGCTATTGCATCAACTGAGATTCGATATGGGACCATTAGGATTATAACCAACGAACTCTCTCCGTTTAGACGGTAGGCCTCCAGTTTGTGTGTGTGTGTGTGTGTTAGAGAGAAATAGATGTAGTAGATATAAAAAAAGGAAAAATACATATATTTGATAGGCGGGGTCCAAGAGCTAATCGAGCCAACTCGATTCTTCAGATACATATAGTAAATACAAGGAGAAAATAAATACACACACACACACACATATTAATTGATAATGGACTGTTTTGTGTGCGTATCCATGTGTACTATTGTCAAGACCGACAGACACGTGAAGCTATGTGTGTGTATGTGTACCTGTAATTGAACTGACATGTGTACGGTAATTATCTGTATGTGTCCATTTTAAAGGTACACATTAGTGAATGTGTATTTATGTAAATTGATTGACATATGTACGTGTGCGCGCGATTAGTGTTACTTTAATTTATATGGTTAACATTTATACGTTTGAATGACATAGTTTCCCATTATTGTCACATTTTTTGTTACATGTCTACTATTGTCAAGATGGACAGACGAGTGTTTATGTGTACCAGTATTTGAACTGACATGTGTACTGCAACTATCTGCGTGTGTTCATTTTAAAGGAATATATTAGTGAATGTTTATTTATGTAAATTGATTGGAATATGTATGTGGACGCTCGGTTAGTGTTACTGTAATTTATATGGTTAACGTTTGAATGACATAGTTTCCCCTCATTGTCACATTTTTTGTTACTATTTCGCTGTTCACTCTCACTCTCTCTGAATCGCGTGGACTAATTGTGCTCACGTGTGTTTGTGTAGGGTAGAGGAACCATATGCTTTTCACACAATAATTTGCAACTATTTGTTAAGAAACATTTCAAAAGATCATCTACGTTTTTATTAAGTGTTCTTTTTCCTAACATACAAGTCAATCACACAGTACCTAACCTCAGTCAGAAACACTTTTCTTACTATATCTCGCAACGTCTTTTGCATATATATCCTATCTTAAATAATTAACAATTTTAATTCATAACTGCCAACCCCCCTCCCATCCAAAGCTTTCAAAGCCACCAAACATCATTCCTTTCCCTTAACCTCTCCCAAATTATCTTTTGCACCAATTCACAAACTAGGGGGCTTTATAGCTGAGTGGACGTCGCTCTCGACTCGTAATCGTAGCTCATTCGATCCCACGGTGATGGAACAAACGGAAATCAGCAGAGTTTCTATCATTCTGATGCCCCAGTTACCTAGCAGTAAATATGTATCTGGGCGTTAGACAGCTGTTACGGGCTGCTTCCTGGGTGTGTGTGTGTGGAATGTTTTTTATTAGTTAGTAATAATTGATTGATTGACAGTTGAGAGGCGGGCCGAAAGAGTAGAGCTCAACCCTCGCAAGCATAACTAGGTGAACACAACTAGATAAATACTAACCAACCACGATCTCGACAATCCATTACACACACAACCCCCCCACCCCCTCCCCCCCAACTCCCCAAATCGTTCTACCTAAATCAATAAAAAATTAAAACAAATCAATTAATTCACCAAAAATACTAACTATAAATAAAGGAATCAAATTCGAGACATACAGCGACTCCAGCGTGGTCTAGTCGGAAGAGAACGTGTTCTCATCTGGATAGATTGCGATCGAGTCTGTCGGAACGGGTGTGTAACTGCAGGGCACAAATATTTGTGTGTCCCCTCCTGTAGCTGCCTCTGTTTCGACAGGTTCCCTGGATAGCTGGAATTGACCTGGCACTTGGAAAGTGGGGAAGGGGTGAAATCCGTTGGGCCCACGGATGGATACCTTGGATCCATGGACCTAGAGCAGGTCTAATCACCTGGGATTCGAACCCACGGTGGAATAAGGGAGGAGATATGGGGAGGGGGGGGGGGGGAAGGATGTTTCCCTGGAACCAAACCTCACATAAACCCGGACACTCACACACACACCCTCACCCGAACACTCACAGGGGCACTCACACTCACACACACACATAGACTGTGATAAGGGAGACCATCTGAGGGGACACAGATGGCCTCCTGGACCCACAGGTATAACCGGACACACACGCACCCGGACACTCACAGGGACACTCACACTCACACACACTCGCCCGGACACTCACAGGGATATACACACACAGACACACATCCATAGACACAAACTGTGATAAGGGAGACCATCTGAGGGGACACAGATGGCCTCCTGGACACACAAGTATATATCAATATTTAATTTATTATTTATTATTTAATTTTATTAAATAAGTAATCAAATTAATGTTTTTTAATAAATTATTATTTTATTAAATTATTAAATAATTATATTAATAAAACAAATTAAATTAAATTTAATAATTAAATATTTATTATTTAATTTACATATATGACAGATTTTTTAAATATATATATATATATATATATACTATTAGTATATATATATATATATATATATATATATATATATATATATATTATATATATATTCATGCGAACAAGCCGTAATGGTCCCCAGGACTATATGCAACTGAAAACTCACATGCCAGAAGTGACTCGAACCCATACTGCCAGGAGCAATGCAACTGGTATGTACAGGACCGCCTTAATCCGCTTGTGTCAATTTTAAAGGAATATATTAGTGAATATTTATTTATGTAAATTGATATATATATATACTATATATACTATATATAGTATATAGTTATATATATATATATATATATATATATATATATATATATATAAAGAGAATGTCTGTCTATGTAATGAGGCCACATGCTGGAGGCTGCAGCCATAAACAGATTTATTTTAAAATTACTTATTAATATATTATTAAGGCTTATTATTACTTAATTAATATATTTGTAGAGGGAATGGTCTGGTGTAGGGAACGGGCATAGGTTGTCAATGTTGACTTTAGCTAAAGGATTTAGGAATAATTATTAAATTATTCTTATCACTCCCCCCCCCTAACAATTTAATTAAAGTTAATTGTAAATAATGCTTGCGATGGCTGAAGACTTTTCGTACCTAGAAAAACCTAAATTAAACACATAAAGAAGTTTATTGGTCTGATTTAAGTTAAAGGAAGAGGTGCAAAGGTGGTGGTGGGGGGGGGGAGGATACGGGATTTAGAGGTGGAATGAAGAGAGGGAACAGGGGGAGTGGTGCAGGTGAAACAGGGAGGAAGAGGGGGGAACAGGGGGGGCTGTACAGGTGAAACAGGGATGGGGATGGGGGAACAGGGGGAGTGGTGCAGATGAAACAGGGATGAAGAGGAGAAACAGGGGGAGTGGTGCAGGTGAAACAGGGATGGGGATGGGGGAACAGGGGGAGTGGTGCAGGTGAAACAGGGATGGGGATGGGGGAACAGGGGGAGTGGTGCAGGTGAAAAAGGGATGGGGATGGGGGAACAGGGGGAGTGGTGCAGGTGAAACAGGGATGGGGATGGGGGAACAGGGGGAGTGGTGCAAGTGAAACAGGGATGGGGATGGGGGAACAGGGGGAGTGGTGCAGGTGAAACAGGGATGGGGATGTGGGAACAGGGGGAGTGGTGCAGGTGAAACAGGGATGCAGAGGGAGAAACAGGGGGAGTGGTGCAGGTGAAACAGGGATTAAAGGAAAATTTATATAAGTAGATAGATGGATGTCTACATTGATTGCCAAATATATACATTGACGGATAGACGGATGCATAGATGCATCCTTCTATCTGATGGATGGAAAGACATATGAGTAGATGGATGGATAGACAGAAGAGTTGATGGACGGATAAATGGAATATAAATGTATATAATGATAAATGGTTGGTTTATGGGATGATAGATTGATGGATTGACAGATTTAAGTAGATAGATAGATGGATCCATTGATGGATTCATTTGTGCTTATCTCTTGAGGTTCTTCTTGAGATGATTTCGGGGCTTTAGTGTCCCCGCGGTCCGGTCCTCGACCAGGCCTCCACCCCCAGGAAGCAGCCCGTGACAGCTGACTAACACCCAGGTACCTGTTTTACTGCAAGGTAACAGGGGCACAGGGTGAAAGAAACTCTGCCCATTGTTTCTCGGCGGCGCCCGGAATCGAACCCGGGACCACAGGATCACAAGTCTAGTGTCCAGTGTGCTGTCCGCTCGGCCGACTGGCTCCCCGGTCGGAGGGGAGCCGGTGAACAGGCGAATCAGGGTAAAGAATATCTGTCGATTTGCTATTGCATCAACTGAGATTCGATATGGGACCATTAGGATTATAACCAACGAACTCTCTCCGTTTAGACGGTAGGCCTCCAGTTTGTGTGTGTGTGTGTGTGTTAGAGAGAAATAGATGTAGTAGATATAAAAAAAGGAAAAATACATATATTTGATAGGCGGGGTCCAAGAGCTAATAACTCGATTCTGCAGATACATATAGTAAATACAAGGAGAAATAAATACACACACACACACATATTAATTGATAATGGACTGTTTTGTGTGCGTATCCATGTGTACTATTGTCAAGACCGACAGACACGTGAAGCTATGTGTGTGTATGTGTACCTGTAATTGAACTGACATGTGTACGGTAATTATCTGTATGTGTCCATTTTAAAGGTACACATTAGTGAATGTGTATTTATGTAAATTGATTGACATATGTACGTGTGCGCGCGATTAGTGTTACTTTAATTTATATGGTTAACATTTATACGTTTGAATGACATAGTTTCCCATTATTGTCACATTTTTTGTTACATGTCTACTATTGTCAAGATGGACAGACGAGTGTTTATGTGTACCAGTATTTGAACTGACATGTGTACTGCAACTATCTGCGTGTGTTCATTTTAAAGGAATATATTAGTGAATGTTTATTTATGTAAATTGATTGGAATATGTATGTGGACGCTCGGTTAGTGTTACTGTAATTTATATGGTTAACGTTTGAATGACATAGTTTCCCCTCATTGTCACATTTTTGTTACTATTTCGCTGTTCACTCTCACTCTCTCTGAATCGCGTGGACTAATTGTGCTCACGTGTGTTTGTGTAGGGTAGAGGAACCATATGCTTTTCACACAATAATTTGCAACTATTTGTTAAGAAACATTTCAAAAGATCATCTACGTTTTTATTAAGTGTTCTTTTTCCTAACATACAAGTCAATCACACAGTACCTAACCTCAGTCAGAAACACTTTTCTTACTATATCTCGCAACGTCTTTTGCATATATATCCTATCTTAAATAATTAACAATTTTAATTCATAACTGCCAACCCCCCTCCCATCCAAAGCTTTCAAAGCCACCAAACATCATTCCTTTCCCTTAACCTCTCCCAAATTATCTTTTGCACCAATTCACAAACTAGGGGGCTTTATGGCTGAGTGGACGTCGCTCTCGACTCGTAATCGTAGCTCATTCGATCCCACGGTGATGGAACAAACGGAAATCAGCAGAGTTTCTATCATTCTGATGCCCCAGTTACCTAGCAGTAAATATGTATCTGGGCGTTAGACAGCTGTTACGGGCTGCTTCCTGGGTGTGTGTGTGTGGAATGTTTTTTATTAGTTAGTAATAATTGATTGATTGACAGTTGAGAGGCGGGCCGAAAGAGTAGAGCTCAACCCTCGCAAGCATAACTAGGTGAACACAACTAGATAAATACTAACCAACCACGATCTCGACAATCCATTACACACACAACCCCCCCACCCCCTCCCCCCCCAACTCCCCAAATCGTTCTACCTAAATCAATAAAAAATTAAAACAAATCAATTAATTCACCAAAAATACTAACTATAAATAAAGGATTCAAATTCGAGACATACAGCGACTCCAGCGTGGTCTAGTCGGAAGAGAACGTGTTCTCATCTGGATAGATTGCGATCGAGTCTGTCGGAACGGGTGTATAACTGCAGGGCACAAATATTTGTGTGTCCCCTCCTGTAGCTGCCTCTGTTTCGACAGGTTCCCTGGATAGCTGGAATTGACCTGGCACTTGGAAAGTGGGGAAGGGGTGAAATCCGTTGGGCCCACGGATGGATACCTTGGATCCATGGACCTAGAGCAGGTCTAATCACCTGGGATTCGAACCCACGGTGGGAATAAGGGAGGAGATATGGGGAGGGGGGGGGGAAGGATGTTTCCCTGGAACCAAACCTCACATAAACCCGGACACTCACACACACACCCTCACCCGAACACTCACAGGGGCACTCACACTCACACACACACATAGACTGTGATAAGGGAGACCATCTGAGGGGACACAGATGGCCTCCTGGACCCACAGGTATAACCGGACACACACGCACCCGGACACTCACAGGGACACTCACACTCACACACACTCGCCCGGACACTCACAGGGATATACACACACAGACACACATCCATAGACACAAACTGTGATAAGGGAGACCATCTGAGGGGACACAGATGGCCTCCTGGACACACAAGTATATATCAATATTTAATTTATTATTTATTATTTAATTTTATTAAATAAGTAATCAAATTAATGTTTTTTAATAAATTATTATTTTATTAAATTATTAAATAATTATATTAATAAAACAAATTAAATTAAATTTAATAATTAAATATTTATTATTTAATTTACATATATGACAGATTTTTTTATATATATATATATATATATATATATATATATATATATATATATATATATATATATATATATATATATATATATATATATATATATATATATAAAGAGAATGTCTGTCTATGTAATGAGGCCACATGCTGGAGGCTGCAGCCATAAACAGATTTATTTTAAAATTTATTTATTAATATATTATTAAGGCTTATTATTACTAAATTAATATATTTGTAGAGGGAATGGTCTGGGGTAGGGAACGGGCATAGGTTGGTCAGTGTTGACTTTAGCTAAAGGATTTAGGAATAATTATTAATTATTCTTATCACTCCCCCCCCCCTACCAATTTAATTAAAGTTAATTGTAAAATAATGCTTGAGATGGCTGAAGACTTTTTCGTACCTAGAAAAAACCTAAATTAAACACATAAAGAAGTTTATTGGTCCTGATTTAAGTTAAAGGAAGAGGTGCAAAGGTGGTGGTGGTGGGGGGGGGGAGGATACGGGATTTAGAGGTGGAATGAAGAGAGGGAACAGGGGGAGTGGTGCAGGTGAAACAGGGAGGAAGAGGGGGGAACAGGGCGGGCTGTACAGGTGAAACAGGGATGGGGATGGGGGAAGAGGGGGAGTGGTGCAGATGAAACAGGGATGAAGAGGAGAAACAGGGGGAGTGGTGCAGGTGAAACAGGGATGAAGAGGGAGAAACAGAGAGAGTGGTGCAGGTGAAACAGGGATGGGGATGGGGGAACAGGGGGAGTGGTGCAGGTGAAACAGGGATGGGGATGGGGGAACAGGGGGAGTGGTGCAGGTGAAACAGGGATGGGGATGGGGGAACAGGGGGAGTGGTGCAGGTGAAACAGGGATGGGGATGGGGGAACAGGGGGAGTGGTGCAAGTGAAACAGGGATGGGGATGGGGGAACAGGGGGAGTGGTGCAGGTGAAACAGGGATGGGGATGTGGGAACAGGGGGAGTGGTGCAGGTGAAACAGGGATGCAGAGGGAGAAACAGGGGGAGTGGTGCAGGTGAAACAGGGATTAAAGGAAAATTTATATAAGTAGATAGATGGATGTCTACATTGATTGCCAAATATATACATTGACGGATAGACGGATGCATAGATGCATCCTTCTATCTGATGGATGGAAAGACATATGAGTAGATGGATGGATAGACAGAAGAGTTGATGGACGGATAAATGGAATATAAATGTATATAATGATAAATGGTTGGTTTATGGGATGATAGATTGATGGATTGACAGATTTAAGTAGATAGATAGATGGATCCATTGATGGATTCATTTGTGCTTATCTCTTGAGGTTCTTCTTGAGATGATTTCGGGGCTTTAGTGTCCCCGCGGTCCGGTCCTCGACCAGGCCTCCACCCCCAGGAAGCAGCCCGTGACAGCTGACTAACACCCAGGTACCTGTTTTACTGCAAGGTAACAGGGGCACAGGGTGAAAGAAACTCTGCCCATTGTTTCTCGGCGGCGCCCGGAATCGAACCCGGGACCACAGGATCACAAGTCTAGTGTCCAGTGTGCTGTCCGCTCGGCCGACTGGCTCCCCGGTCGGAGGGGAGCCGGTGAACAGGCGAATCAGGGTAAAGAATATCTGTCGATTTGCTATTGCATCAACTGAGATTCGATATGGGACCATTAGGATTATAACCAACGAACTCTCTCCGTTTAGACGGTAGGCCTCCAGTTTGTGTGTGTGTGTGTGTGTTAGAGAGAAATAGATGTAGTAGATATAAAAAAAGGAAAAATACATATATTTGATAGGCGGGGTCCAAGAGCTAATAACTCGATTCTGCAGATACATATAGTAAATACAAGGAGAAATAAATACACACACACACACATATTAATTGATAATGGACTGTTTTGTGTGCGTATCCATGTGTACTATTGTCAAGACCGACAGACACGTGAAGCTATGTGTGTGTATGTGTACCTGTAATTGAACTGACATGTGTACGGTAATTATCTGTATGTGTCCATTTTAAAGGTACACATTAGTGAATGTGTATTTATGTAAATTGATTGACATATGTACGTGTGCGCGCGATTAGTGTTACTTTAATTTATATGGTTAACATTTATACGTTTGAATGACATAGTTTCCCATTATTGTCACATTTTTTGTTACATGTCTACTATTGTCAAGATGGACAGACGAGTGTTTATGTGTACCAGTATTTGAACTGACATGTGTACTGCAACTATCTGCGTGTGTTCATTTTAAAGGAATATATTAGTGAATGTTTATTTATGTAAATTGATTGGAATATGTATGTGGACGCTCGGTTAGTGTTACTGTAATTTATATGGTTAACGTTTGAATGACATAGTTTCCCCTCATTGTCACATTTTTTGTTACTATTTCGCTGTTCACTCTCACTCTCTCTGAATCGCGTGGACTAATTGTGCTCACGTGTGTTTGTGTAGGGTAGAGGAACCATATGCTTTTCACACAATAATTTGCAACTATTTGCTAAGAAACATTTCAAAAGATCATCTACGTTTTATTAAGTGTTCTTTTTCCTAACATACAAGTCAATCACACAGTACCTAACCTCAGTCAGAAACACTTTTCTTACTATATCTCGCAACGTCTTTTGCATATATATCCTATCTTAAATAATTAACAATTTTAATTCATAACTGCCAACCCCCTCCCATCCAAAGCTTTCAAAGCCACCAAACATCATTCCTTTCCCTTAACCTCTCCCAAATTATCTTTTGCACCAATTCACAAACTAGGGGGCTTTATGGCTGAGTGGACGTCGCTCTCGACTCGTAATCGTAGCTCATTCGATCCCACGGTGATGGAACAAACGGAAATCAGCAGAGTTTCTATCATTCTGATGCCCCAGTTACCTAGCAGTAAATATGTATCTGGGCGTTAGACAGCTGTTACGGGCTGCTTCCTGGGTGTGTGTGTGTGGAATGTTTTTTATTAGTTAGTAATAATTGATTGATTGACAGTTGAGAGGCGGGCCGAAAGAGTAGAGCTCAACCCTCGCAAGCATAACTAGGTGAACACAACTAGATAAATACTAACCAACCACGATCTCGACAATCCATTACACACACAACCCCCCCACCCCCTCCCCCCCCAACTCCCCAAATCGTTCTACCTAAATCAATAAAAAATTAAAACAAATCAATTAATTCACCAAAAATACTAACTATAAATAAAGGATTCAAATTCGAGACATACAGCGACTCCAGCGTGGTCTAGTCGGAAGAGAACGTGTTCTCATCTGGATAGATTGCGATCGAGTCTGTCGGAACGGGTGTATAACTGCAGGGCACAAATATTTGTGTGTCCCCTCCTGTAGCTGCCTCTGTTTCGACAGGTTCCCTGGATAGCTGGAATTGACCTGGCACTTGGAAAGTGGGGAAGGGGTGAAATCCGTTGGGCCCACGGATGGATACCTTGGATCCATGGACCTAGAGCAGGTCTAATCACCTGGGATTCGAACCCACGGTGGGAATAAGGGAGGAGATATGGGGAGGGGGGGGGGAAGGATGTTTCCCTGGAACCAAACCTCACATAAACCCGGACACTCACACACACACCCTCACCCGAACACTCACAGGGGCACTCACACTCACACACACACATAGACTGTGATAAGGGAGACCATCTGAGGGGACACAGATGGCCTCCTGGACCCACAGGTATAACCGGACACACACGCACCCGGACACTCACAGGGACACTCACACTCACACACACTCGCCCGGACACTCACAGGGATATACACACACAGACACACATCCATAGACACAAACTGTGATAAGGGAGACCATCTGAGGGGACACAGATGGCCTCCTGGACACACAAGTATATATCAATATTTAATTTATTATTTATTATTTAATTTTATTAAATAAGTAATCAAATTAATGTTTTTTAATAAATTATTATTTTATTAAATTATTAAATAATTATATTAATAAAACAAATTAAATTAAATTTAATAATTAAATATTTATTATTTAATTTACATATATGACAGATTTTTAAATATATATATAATATATATATATATATATATATATATATATATATATATATATATATATATATATATATATATATAAAGAGAATGTCTGTCTATGTAATGAGGCCACATGCTGGAGGCTGCAGCCATAAACAGATTTATTTTAAAATTTATTTATTAATATATTATTAAGGCTTATTATTACTAAATTAATATATTTGTAGAGGGAATGGTCTGGGGTAGGGAACGGGCATAGGTTGGTCAGTGTTGACTTTAGCTAAAGGATTTAGGAATAATTATTAATTATTATCACTCCCCCCCCCCCCCCCCTACAATTTAATTAAAGTTAATTGTAAAATAATGCTTGAGATGGCTGAAGACTTTTTCGTACCTAGAAAAAACCTAAATTAAACACATAAAGAAGTTTATTGGTCCTGATTTAAGTTAAAGGAAGAGGTGCAAAGGTGGTGGTGGTGGGGGGGGGGGAGGATACGGGATTTAGAGGTGGAATGAAGAGAGGGAACAGGGGAGTGGTGCAGGTGAAACAGGGAGGAAGAGGGGGGAACAGGGCGGGCTGTACAGGTGAAACAGGGATGGGGATGGGGGAAAGGGGGAGTGGTGCAGATGAAACAGGGATGAAGAGGAGAAACAGGGGGAGTGGTGCAGGTGAAACAGGGATGAAGAGGGAGAAACAGAGAGAGTGGTGCAGGTGAAAACAGGGATGGGATGGGGGAACAGGGGGAGTGGTGCAGGTGAAACAGGGATGGGGATGGGGGAACAGGGGGAGTGGTGCAGGTGAAACAGGGATGGGGATGGGGGAACAGGGGGAGTGGTGCAGGTGAAACAGGGATGGGGATGGGGGAACAGGGGGAGTGGTGCAAGTGAAACAGGGATGGGGATGGGGGAACAGGGGGAGTGGTGCAGGTGAAACAGGGATGGGGATGTGGGAACAGGGGGAGTGGTGCAGGTGAAACAGGGATGCAGAGGGAGAAACAGGGGGGAGTGGTGCAGGTGAAACAGGGATTAAAGGAAAATTTATATAAGTAGATAGATGGATGTCTACATTGATTGCCAAATATATACATTGACGGATAGACGGATGCATAGATGCATCCTTCTATCTGATGGATGGAAAGACATATGAGTAGATGGATGGATAGACAGAAGAGTTGATGGACGGATAAATGGAATATAAATGTATATAATGATAAATGGTTGGTTTATGGGATGATAGATTGATGGATTGACAGATTTAAGTAGATAGATAGATGGATCCATTGATGGATTCATTTGTGCTTATCTCTTGAGGTTCTTCTTGAGATGATTTCGGGGCTTTAGTGTCCCCGCGGTCCGGTCCTCGACCAGGCCTCCACCCCCAGGAAGCAGCCCGTGACAGCTGACTAACACCCAGGTACCTGTTTTACTGCAAGGTAACAGGGGCACAGGGTGAAAGAAACTCTGCCCATTGTTTCTCGGCGGCGCCCGGAATCGAACCCGGGACCACAGGATCACAAGTCTAGTGTCCAGTGTGCTGTCCGCTCGGCCGACTGGCTCCCCGGTCGGAGGGGAGCCGGTGAACAGGCGAATCAGGGTAAAGAATATCTGTCGATTTGCTATTGCATCAACTGAGATTCGATATGGGACCATTAGGATTATAACCAACGAACTCTCTCCGTTTAGACGGTAGGCCTCCAGTTTGTGTGTGTGTGTGTGTGTTAGAGAGAAATAGATGTAGTAGATATAAAAAAAGGAAAAATACATATATTTGATAGGCGGGGTCCAAGAGCTAATAACTCGATTCTGCAGATACATATAGTAAATACAAGGAGAAAATAAATACACACACACACATATTAATTGATAATGGACTGTTTTGTGTGCGTATCCATGTGTACTATTGTCAAGACCGACAGACACGTGAAGCTATGTGTGTGTATGTGTACCTGTAATTGAACTGACATGTGTACGGTAATTATCTGTATGTGTCCATTTTAAAGGTACACTTAGTGATGTGTATTTAT
>NC_091207.1:28353126-28438126 GCF_040958095.1 Procambarus clarkii
TATTGACTAATTCGATGATATTTTGTTTAAATCACATGAAGGAAAAGGAGATGATAAACGTCAAAATATTGCTATATTCGATGATTTTTCGTACGAAACAAAATGCAAGAAAACTTGCTTAAAATGCAATATTTTGCGAAATTCTGAGATTTGAAGGCCAAATCACATATCGTGATACTACATGAAATAGTATCGAAATATTGGTAAAAATGAATATATTTACGTAATATCAAACTACATGAAAAACGTGAAAAAAGTCACTATATAACCATATTTGAGGATTTTAACTTCAAATCATAGAGCGAGGTTTCGTATTATTTAGATCCAAGAAAAGACATATGACAATGTTGTTTCCAATACAAATGATAAAAAACAATGTGTTTTCATTAGAATTAACTATAATGTTCTTGATTTTCCGTTTATATTAACGCTGGAAGATGTACACGTAAAACCGCTCTAATCCGGCTGAAACGTCGATATATGCAATAAAAACCGAACTTCTCCCCTTTTCAATATCTTACTCAGTATTTTAACGAGAAACAAATAGATGATTGAAAATGAAGTATTTAAGGTTATTATCTAATCAATTATGTGTTTGCATCATTTTTATCGTATATATATGAATTAAAACCCATGGACTGAAAATTCACAAAAACGTGGAAAACGGCAAAATATTGTCTAATTCGATGATATTTTGTTTAAATCACATGAAGGAAAAGGAGATGATAAACGTCAAAATATTGCTATATTCGATGATTTTTCGTACGAAACAAAATGCAAGAAAACTTACTTAAAATGCAATATTATGCGAAATTCTGAGATTTGAACGCCAAATCACGTATCGTGATACTACATGAAATAGTATCGAAATATTGGTAAAAATGAATATATTTACGTAATATCAAACTACATGAAAAACGTGAAAAAAGTCACTATATAACCATATTTGAGGATTTTAACCTCAAATCATAGAGCGAGGTTTCGTATTATTTAGATCCAAGAAAAGACATATGACAATGTTGTTTCCAATACAAATGATAAAAAACAATGTGTTTTCATTAGAATTAACGATAATGTTCTTGATTTTCCGTTTATATTAACGATGGAAGATGTACACGTAAAACCGCTCTAATCCGGCTGAAACGTCGATATATGCAATAAAAACCGAACTTCTCCCCTTTTCAATATCTTACTCAGTATTTTAACGAGAAACAAATAGATGATTGAAAATGAAGTATTTAAGGTTATTATCTAATCAATTATGTGTTTGCATCATTTTTATCGTATATATATATGAATTAACACCCATGGACGGAAAATTCACAAAAACGTGGAAAACGGCAAAATATTGCCTAATTCGATGATATTTTGTTTAAATCACATGAAGGAAAAGGAGATGATAAACGTTAAAATATTGCTAAATTCGATGATTTTTCGTACGAAGCAAAATGCAAGAAAACTTGCTTAAAATGCAATATTATGCGAAATTCTGAGATTTCAAGGCCAAATCACATATCGTGATACTACATGAAATAGTATCGAAATATTGGTAAAAATGAATATATTTACGTAATATCAAACTACAATGAAAAACGTGAAAAAAGTCACTATATAACCATATTTGAGGATTTTAACTTCAAATCATAGAGCGAGGTTTCGTATTATTTAGTTCCAAGAAAAGACATATGACAATGTTGTTTCCAATACAAATGATAAAAAAACAATGTGTTTTCATTAGAATTAACTATAATGTTCTTGATTTTCCGTTTATATTAACGATGGAAGATGTACACGTAAAACCGCTCTAATCCGGCTGAAACGTCGATATATGCAATAAAAACCGAACTTCTCCCCTTTTCAATATCTTACTCAGTATTTTAACGAGAAACAAATAGATGATTGAAAGTGAAGTATTTAAGGTTATTGTCTAATAAATTATGTGTTTGCATCATTTTTATCGTATATATATGAATTAAAACCCATGGACTGAAAATTCACAAAAACGTGGAAAACGGCAAAATATTGTCTAATTCGATGATATTTTGTTTAAATCACATGAAGGAAAAGGAGATGATAAACGTCAAAATATTGCTATATTCGATGATTTTTCGTACGAAACAAAATGCAAGAAAACTTGCTTAAAATGCAATATTATGCGAAATTCTGAGATTTGAAGGCCAAATCACATATCGTGATACTACATGAAATAGTATCGAAATATTGGTAAAAATGAATATATTTACGTAATATCAAACTACATGAAAAACGTGAAAAAAGTCACTATGTAACCATATTTAAGGATTTTAACTTCAAATCATAGAGCGAGGTTTCGTATTATTTAGATCCAAGAAAAGACATATGACAATGTTGTTTCCAATACAAATGATAAAAAACAATGTGTTTTCATTAGAATTAACTATAATGTTCTTGATTTTCCGTTTATATTAACGATGGAAGATGTACACGTAAAACCGCTCTAATCCGGCTGAAACGTCGATATATGCAATAAAAACCGAACTTCTCCCCTTTTCAATATCTTACTCAGTATTTTAACGAGAAACAAATAGATGATTGAAAATGAAGTATTTAAGGTTATTATCTAATCAATTATGTGTTTGCATCATTTTTATCGTATATATATGAATTAAAACCCATGGACTGAAAATTCACAAAAACGTGGAAAACGGCAAAATATTGTCTAATTCGATGATATTTTGTTTAAATCACATGAAGGAAAAGGAGATGATAAACGTCAAAATATTGCTATATACGATGATTTTTCGTACGAAACAAAATGCAAGAAAACTTACTTAAAATGCAATATTATGCGAAATTCTGAGATTTGAACGCCAAATCACGTATCGTGATACTACATGAAATAGTATCGAAATATTGGTAAAAATGAATATATTTACGTAATATCAAACTACATGAAAAACGTGAAAAAAGTCACTATATTTGAGGATTTTAACTTCAAATCATGGAGCGAGGTTTCGTATTATTTAGATCCAAGAAAAGACATATGACAATGTTGTTTCCAATACAAATGATAAAAAACAATGTGTTTTCATTAGAATTAACGATAATGTTCTTGATTTTCCGTTTATATTAACGATGGAAGATGTACACGTAAAACCGCTCTAATCCGGCTGAAACGTCGATATATGCAATAAAAACCGAACTTCTCCCCTTTTCAATATCTTACTCAGTATTTTAACGAGAAACAAATAGATGATTGAAAATGAAGTATTTAAGGTTATTATCTAATCAATTATGTGTTTGCATCATTTTTATCGTATATATATATGAATTAATACCCATGGACGGAAAATTCACAAAAACGTGGAAAACGGCAAAATATTGCCTAATTCGATGATATTTTGTTTAAATCACATGAAGGAAAAGGAGATGATAAACGTTAAAATATTGCTAAATTCGATGATTTTTCGTACGAAGCAAAATGCAAGAAAACTTGCTTAAAATGCAATATTATGCGAAATTCTGAGATTTGAAGGCGAAATCACATATCGTGATACTACATGAAATAGTATCGAAATATTGGTAAAAATGAATATATTTACGTAATATCAAACTACATGAAAAACGTGAAAAAAGTCACTATGTAACCATATTTAAGGATTTTAACTTCAAATCATAGAGCGAGGTTTCGTATTATTTAGATCCAAGAAAAGACATATGACAATGTTGTTTCCAATACAAATGATAAAAAACAATGTGTTTTCATTAGAATTAACTATAATGTTCTTGATTTTCCGTTTATATTAACGATGGAAGATGTACACGTAAAACCGCTCTAATCCGGCTGAAACGTCGATATATGCAATAAAAACCGAACTTCTCCCCTTTTCAATATCTTACTCAGTATTTTAACGAGAAACAAATAGATGATTGAAAATGAAGTATTTAAGGTTATTATCTAATCAATTATGTGTTTGCATCATTTTTATCGTATATATATATGAATTAATACCATAGACGAAAAATTCACAAAAACGTGTAAAACGGCAAAATATTGACTAATTCTATGATATTTTGTTTAAATCACATGAAGGAAAAGGAGATGATAAACGTTAAAATATTGCTAAATTCGATGATTTTTCGTACGAAGCAAAATGCAAGAAAACTGGCTTAAAATGCAATATTATGCGAAATTCTGAGATTTGAAGGCGAAATCACATATCGTGATACTACATGAAATAGTATCGAAATATTGGTAAAAATGAATATATTTACGTAATATCAAACTACATGAATAACGTGAAAAAAGTCACTATATAACCATATTTGAGGATTTTAACTTCAAATCATAGAGCGAGGTTTCGTATTATTTAGTTCCAAGAAAAGACATATGACAATGTTGTTTCCAATACAAATGATAAAAAACAATGTGTTTTCATTAGAATTAACTATAATGTTCTTGATTTTCCGTTTATATTAACGAGGGAAGATGTACACGTAAAACCGCTCTAATCCGGCTGAAACGTCGATATATGCAATAAAAACCGAACTTCTCCCCTTTTCAATATCTTACTCAGTATTTTAACGAGAAACAAATAGATGATTGAAAGTGAAGTATTTAAGGTTATTGTCTAATAAATTATGTGTTTGCATCATTTTTATCGTATATATATGAATTAAAACCCATGGACTGAAAATTCACAAAAACGTGGAAAACGGCAAAATATTGTCTAATTCGATGATATTTTGTTTAAATCACATGAAGGAAAAGGAGATGATAAACGTCAAAATATTGCTATATTCGATGATTTTTCGTACGAAACAAAATGCAAGAAAACTTACTTAAAATGCAATATTATGCGAAATTCTGAGATTTGAACGCCAAATCACGTATCGTGATACTACATGAAATAGTATCGAAATATTGGTAAAAATGAATATATTTACGTAATATCAAACTACATGAAAAACGTGAAAAAAGTCACTATATTTGAGGATTTTAACTTCAAATCATGGAGCGAGGTTTCGTATTATTTAGATCCAAGAAAAGACATATGACAATGTTGTTTCCAATACAAATGATAAAAAACAATGTGTTTTCATTAGAATTAACGATAATGTTCTTGATTTTCCGTTTATATTAACGATGGAAGATGTACACGTAAAACCGCTCTAATCCGGCTGAAACGTCGATATATGCAATAAAAACCGAACTTCTCCCCTTTTCAATATCTTACTCAGTATTTTAACGAGAAACAAATAGATGATTGAAAATGAAGTATTTAAGGTTATTATCTAATCAATTATGTGTTTGCATCATTTTTATCGTATATATATATGAATTAATACCCATGGACGGAAAATTCACAAAAACGTGGAAAACGGCAAAATATTGCCTAATTCGATGATATTTTGTTTAAATCACATGAAGGAAAAGGAGATGATAAACGTTAAAATATTGCTAAATTCGATGATTTTTCGTACGAAGCAAAATGCAAGAAAACTTGCTTAAAATGCAATATTATGCGAAATTCTGAGATTTGAAGGCGAAATCACATATCGTGATACTACATGAAATAGTATCGAAATATTGGTAAAAATGAATATATTTACGTAATATCAAACTACATGAAAAACGTGAAAAAAGTCACTATGTAACCATATTTAAGGATTTTAACTTCAAATCATAGAGCGAGGTTTCGTATTATTTAGATCCAAGAAAAGACATATGACAATGTTGTTTCCAATACAAATGATAAAAAACAATGTGTTTTCATTAGAATTAACTATAATGTTCTTGATTTTCCGTTTATATTAACGATGGAAGATGTACACGTAAAACCGCTCTAATCCGGCTGAAACGTCGATATATGCAATAAAAACCGAACTTCTCCCCTTTTCAATATCTTACTCAGTATTTTAACGAGAAACAAATAGATGATTGAAAATGAAGTATTTAAGGTTATTATCTAATCAATTATGTGTTTGCATCATTTTTATCGTATATATATATGAATTAATACCCATAGACGAAAAATTCACAAAAACGTGTAAAACGGCAAAATATTGACTAATTCTATGATATTTTGTTTAAATCACATGAAGGAAAAGGAGATGATAAACGTTAAAATATTGCTAAATTCGATGATTTTTCGTACGAAGCAAAATGCAAGAAAACTGGCTTAAAATGCAATATTATGCGAAATTCTGAGATTTGAAGGCGAAATCACATATCGTGATACTACATGAAATAGTATCGAAATATTGGTAAAAATGAATATATTTACGTAATATCAAACTACATGAAAAACGTGAAAAAAGTCACTATATAACCATATTTGAGGATTTTAACTTCAAATCATAGAGCGAGGTTTCGTATTATTTAGTTCCAAGAAAAGACATATGACAATGTTGTTTCCAATACAAATGATAAAAAACAATGTGTTTTCATTAGAATTAACTATAATGTTCTTGATTTTCCGTTTATATTAACGATGGAAGATGTACACGTAAAACCGCTCTAATCCGGCTGAAACGTCGATATATGCAATAAAAACCGAACTTCTCCCCTTTTCAATATCTTACTCAGTATTTTAACGAGAAACAAATAGATGATTGAAAGTGAAGTATTTAAGGTTATTGTCTAATAAATTATGTGTTTGCATCATTTTTATCGTATATATATGAATTAAAACCCATGGACTGAAAATTCACAAAAACGTGGAAAACGGCAAAATATTGTCTAATTCGATGATATTTTGTTTAAATCACATGAAGGAAAAGGAGATGATAAACGTCAAAATATTGCTATATTCGATGATTTTTCGTACGAAACAAAATGCAAGAAAACTTACTTAAAATGCAATATTATGCGAAATTCTGAGATTTGAACGCCAAATCACGTATCGTGATACTACATGAAATAGTATCGAAATATTGGTAAAAATGAATATATTTACGTAATATCAAACTACATGAAAAACGTGAAAAAAGTCACTATATTTGAGGATTTTAACTTCAAATCATGGAGCGAGGTTTCGTATTATTTAGATCCAAGAAAAGACATATGACAATGTTGTTTCCAATACAAATGATAAAAAACAATGTGTTTTCATTAGAATTAACGATAATGTTCTTGATTTTCCGTTTATATTAACGATGGAAGATGTACACGTAAAACCGCTCTAATCCGGCTGAAACGTCGATATATGCAATAAAAACCGAACTTCTCCCCTTTTCAATATCTTACTCAGTATTTTAACGAGAAACAAATAGATGATTGAAAATGAAGTATTTAAGGTTATTATCTAATCAATTATGTGTTTGCATCATTTTTATCGTATATATATATGAATTAATACCCATGGACGGAAAATTCACAAAAACGTGGAAAACGGCAAAATATTGCCTAATTCGATGATATTTTGTTTAAATCACATGAAGGAAAAGGAGATGATAAACGTTAAAATATTGCTAAATTCGATGATTTTTCGTACGAAGCAAAATGCAAGAAAACTTGCTTAAAATGCAATATTATGCGAAATTCTGAGATTTGAAGGCGAAATCACATATCGTGATACTACATGAAATAGTATCGAAATATTGGTAAAAATGAATATATTTACGTAATATCAAACTACATGAAAAACGTGAAAAAAGTCACTATGTAACCATATTTAAGGATTTTAACTTCAAATCATAGAGCGAGGTTTCGTATTATTTAGATCCAAGAAAAGACATATGACAATGTTGTTTCCAATACAAATGATAAAAAACAATGTGTTTTCATTAGAATTAACTATAATGTTCTTGATTTTCCGTTTATATTAACGATGGAAGATGTACACGTAAAACCGCTCTAATCCGGCTGAAACGTCGATATATGCAATAAAAACCGAACTTCTCCCCTTTTCAATATCTTACTCAGTATTTTAACGAGAAACAAATAGATGATTGAAAATGAAGTATTTAAGGTTATTATCTAATCAATTATGTGTTTGCATCATTTTTATCGTATATATATATGAATTAATACCCATAGACGAAAAATTCACAAAAACGTGTAAAACGGCAAAATATTGACTAATTCTATGATATTTTGTTTAAATCACATGAAGGAAAAGGAGATGATAAACGTTAAAATATTGCTAAATTCGATGATTTTTCGTACGAAGCAAAATGCAAGAAAACTGGCTTAAAATGCAATATTATGCGAAATTCTGAGATTTGAAGGCGAAATCACATATCGTGATACTACATGAAATAGTATCGAAATATTGGTAAAAATGAATATATTTACGTAATATCAAACTACATGAAAAACGTGAAAAAAGTCACTATATAACCATATTTGAGGATTTTAACTTCAAATCATAGAGCGAGGTTTCGTATTATTTAGTTCCAAGAAAAGACATATGACAATGTTGTTTCCAATACAAATGATAAAAAACAATGTGTTTTCATTAGAATTAACTATAATGTTCTTGATTTTCCGTTTATATTAACGATGGAAGATGTACACGTAAAACCGCTCTAATCCGGCTGAAACGTCGATATATGCAATAAAAACCGAACTTCTCCCCTTTTCAATATCTTACTCAGTATTTTAACGAGAAACAAATAGATGATTGAAAGTGAAGTATTTAAGGTTATTGTCTAATAAATTATGTGTTTGCATCATTTTTATCGTATATATATGAATTAAAACCCATGGACTGAAAATTCACAAAAACGTGGAAAACGGCAAAATATTGTCTAATTCGATGATATTTTGTTTAAATCACATGAAGGAAAAGGAGATGATAAACGTCAAAATATTGCTATATTCGATGATTTTTCGTACGAAACAAAATGCAAGAAAACTTGCTTAAAATGCAATATTATGCGAATTTCTGAGATTTCAAGGCCAAATCACATATCGTGATACTACATGAAATAGTATCGAAATATTGGTAAAAATGAATATATTTACGTAATATCAAACTACATGAAAAACGTGAAAAAAGTCACTATGTAACCATATTTAAGGATTTTAACTTCAAATCATAGAGCGAGGTTTCGTATTATTTAGATCCAAGAAAAGACATATGACAATGTTGTTTCCAATACAAATGATAAAAAACAATGTGTTTTCATTAGAATTAACTATAATGTTCTTGATTTTCCGTTTATATTAACGATGGAAGATGTACACGTAAAACCGCTCTAATCCGGCTGAAACGTCGATATATGCAATAAAAACCGAACTTCTCCCCTTTTCAATATCTTACTCAGTATTTTAACGAGAAACAAATAGATGATTGAAAATGAAGTATTTAAGGTTATTATCTAATCAATTATGTGTTTGCATCATTTTTATCGTATATATATATGAATTAATACCCATGGACGAAAAATTCACAAAAACGTGTAAAACGGCAAAATATTGACTAATTCGATGATATTTTGTTTAAATCACATGAAGGAAAAGGAGATGATAAACGTTAAAATATTGCTAAATTCGATGATTTTTCGTACGAAGCAAAATGCAAGAAAACTGGCTTAAAATGCAATATTATGCGAAATTCTGAGATTTGAAGGCGAAATCACATATCGTGATACTACATGAAATAGTATCGAAATATTGGTAAAAATGAATATATTTACGTAATATCAAACTACATGAAAAACGTGAAAAAAGTCACTATATAACCATATTTGAGGATTTTAACTTCAAATCATAGAGCGAGGTTTCGTATTATTTAGTTCCAAGAAAAGACATATGACAATGTTGTTTCCAATACAAATGATAAAAAACAATGTGTTTTCATTAGAATTAACTATAATGTTCTTGATTTTCCGTTTATATTAACGATGGAAGATGTACACGTAAAACCGCTCTAATCCGGCTGAAACGTCGATATATGCAATAAAAACCGAACTTCTCCCCTTTTCAATATCTTACTCAGTATTTTAACGAGAAACAAATAGATGATTGAAAATGAAGTATTTAAGGTTATTATCTAATCAATTATGTGTTTGCATCATTTTTATCGTATATATATGAATTAAAACCCATGGACTGAAAATTCACAAAAACGTGGAAAACGGCAAAATATTGTCTAATTCGATGATATTTTGTTTAAATCACATGAAGGAAAAGGAGATGATAAACGTCAAAATATTGCTATATTCGATGATTTTTCGTACGAAACAAAATGCAAGAAAACTTACTTAAAATGCAATATTATGCGAAATTCTGAGATTTGAACGCCAAATCACGTATCGTGATACTACATGAAATAGTATCGAAATATTGGTAAAAATGAATATATTTACGTAATATCAAACTACATGAAAAACGTGAAAAAAGTCACTATATTTGAGGATTTTAACTTCAAATCATGGAGCGAGGTTTCGTATTATTTAGATCCAAGAAAAGACATATGACAATGTTGTTTCCAATACAAATGATAAAAAACAATGTGTTTTCATTAGAATTAACTATAATGTTCTTGATTTTCCGTTTATATTAACGATGGAAGATGTACACGTAAAACCGCTCTAATCCGGCTGAAACGTCGATATATGCAATAAAAACCGAACTTACCCCCTTTTCAATATCTTACTCAGTATTTTAACGAGAAACAAATAGATGATTGAAAATGAAGTATTTAAGGTTATTATCTAATCAATTATGTGTTTGCATCATTTTTATCGTATATATATATGAATTAATACCCATGGACGGAAAATTCACAAAAACGTGGAAAACGGCAAAATATTGCCTAATTCGATGATATTTTGTTTAAATCACATGAAGGAAAAGGAGATGATAAACGTTAAAATATTGCTAAATTCGATGATTTTTCGTACGAAGCAAAATGCAAGAAAACTTGCTTAAAATGCAATATTATGCGAAATTCTGAGATTTCAAGGCCAAATCACATATCGTGATACTACATGAAATAGTATCGAAATATTGGTAAAAATGAATATATTTACGTAATATCAAACTACATGAAAAACGTGAAAAAAGTCACTATGTAACCATATTTAAGGATTTTAACTTCAAATCATAGAGCGAGGTTTCGTATTATTTAGATCCAAGAAAAGACATATGACAATGTTGTTTCCAATACAAATGATAAAAAACAATAGTGTTTTCATTAGAATTAACTATAATGTTCTTGATTTTCCGTTTATATTAACGATGGAAGATGTACACGTAAAACCGCTCTAATCCGGCTGAAACGTCGATATATGCAATAAAATCCGAACTTCTCCCCTTTTCAATATCTTACTCAGTATTTTAACGAGAAACAAATAGATGATTGAAAATGAAGTATTTAAGGTTATTATCTAATCAATTATGTGTTTGCATCATTTTTATCGTATATATATATGAATTAATACCCATAGACTGAAAATTCACAAAAACGTGTAAAACGGCAAAATATTGACTAATTCGATGATATTTTGTTTAAATCACATGAAGGAAAAGGAGATGATAAACGTTAAAATATTGCTAAATTCGATGATTTTTCGTACGAAGCAAAATGCAAGAAAACTTGCTTAAAATGCAATATTATGCGAAATTC
Source organism: Procambarus clarkii (assembly GCF_040958095.1). Lineage (NCBI taxonomy): Eukaryota > Metazoa > Arthropoda > Malacostraca > Decapoda > Cambaridae > Procambarus > Procambarus clarkii. The sequence goes on from NC_091207.1 coordinate 28,364,685, forward strand.
TGAGATTTGAAGGCAAAATCACATATCGTGATACTACATGAAATAGTATCGAAATATTGGTAAAAATGAATATATTTACGTAATATCAAACTACATGAAAAACGTGAAAAAAGTCACTATATAACCATATTTGAGGATTTTAACTTCAAATCATAGAGCGAGGTTTCGTATTATTTAGATTCCAAGAAAAGACATATGACAATGTTGTTTCCAATACAAATGATAAAAAACAATGTGTTTTCATTAGAATTAACTATAATGTTCTTGATTTTCCGTTTATATTAACGATGGAAGATGTACACGTAAAACCGCTCTAATCCGGCTGAAACGTCGATATATGCAATAAAAACCGAACTTCTCCCCTTTTCAATATCTTACTCAGTATTTTAACGAGAAACAAATAGATGATTGAAAATGAAGTATTTAAGGTTATTATCTAATCAATTATGTGTTTGCATCATTTTTATCGTATATATATGAATTAAAACCCATGGACTGAAAATTCACAAAAACGTGGAAAACGGCAAAATATTGTCTAATTCGATGATATTTTGTTTAAATCACATGAAGGAAAAGGAGATGATAAACGTCAAAATATTGCTATATTCGATGATTTTTCGTACGAAACAAAATGCAAGAAAACTTACTTAAAATGCAATATTATGCGAAATTCTGAGATTTGAACGCCAAATCACGTATCGTGATACTACATGAAATAGTATCGAAATATTGGTAAAAATGAATATATTTACGTAATATCAAACTACATGAAAAACGTGAAAAAAGTCACTATATTTTAGGATTTTAACTTCAAATCATGGAGCGAGGTTTCGTATTATTTAGATCCAAGAAAAGACATATGACAATGTTGTTTCCAATACAAATGATAAAAAACAATGTGTTTTCATTAGAATAACTATAATGTTCTTGATTTTCCGTTTATATTAACGATGGAAGATGTACACGTAAAACCGCTCTAATCCGGCTGAAACGTCGATATATGCAATAAAAACCGAACTTTTCCCCTTTTCAATATCTTACTCAGTATTTTAACGAGAAACAAATAGATGATTGAAAATGAAGTATTTAAGGTTATTATCTAATCAATTATGTGTTTGCATCATTTTTATCGTATATATATATGAATTAATACCCATGGACGGAAAATTCACAAAAACGTGGAAAACGGCAAAATATTGCCTAATTCGATGATATTTTGTTTAAATCACATGAAGGAAAAGGAGATGAAAAACGTTAAAATATTGCTAAATTCGATGATTTTTCGTACGAAGCAAAATGCAAGAAAACTTGCTTAAAATGCAATATTATGCGAAATTCTGAGATTTGAAGGCAAAATCACATATCGTGATACTACATGAAATAGTATCGAAATATTGGTAAAAATGAATATATTTACGTAATATCAAACTACATGAAAAACGTGAAAAAAGTCACTATATAACCATATTTGAGGATTTTAACTTCAAATCATAGAGCGAGGTTTCGTATTATTTAGTTCCAAGAAAAGACATATGACAATGTTGTTTCCAATACAAATGATAAAAAACAATAAGTTTTCATTAGAATTAACTATAATGTTCTTGATTTTCCGTTTATATTAACGAGGGAAGATGTACACGTAAAACCGCTCTAATCCGGCTGAAACGTCGATATATGCAATAAAAACCGAACTTCTCCCCTTTTCAATATCTTACTCAGTATTTTAACGAGAAACAAATAGATGATTGAAATTGAAGTATTTAAGGTTATTATCTAATCAATTATGTGTTTGCATCATTTTTATCGTATATATATGAATTAAAACCCATGGACTGAAAATTCACAAAAACGTGGAAAACGGCAAAATATTGCCTAATTCGATGATATTTTGTTTAAATCACATGAAGGAAAAGGAGATGATAAACGTCAAAATATTGCTATATTCGATGATTTTTCGTTCGAAACAAAATGCAAGAAAACTTGCTTAAAATGCAATATTTTGCGAAATTCTGAGATTTGAAGGCCAAATCACATATCGTGATACTACATGAAATAGTATCGAAATATTGGTAAAAATGAATATATTTACGTAATATCAAACTACATGAAAAACGTGAAAAAAGTCACTATATAACCATATTTGAGGATTTTAACTTCAAATCATAGAGCGAGGTTTCGTATTATTTAGATCCAAGAAAAGACATATGACAATGTTGTTTCCAATACAAATGATAAAAAACAATGTGTTTTCATTAGAATTAACTATAATGTTTTTGATTTTCCGTTTATATTAACGAGGGAAGATGTACACGTAAAACCGCTCTAATCCGGCTGAAACGTCGATATATGCAATAAAAACCGAACTTCTCCCCTTTTCAATATCTTACTCAGTATTTTAACGAGAAACAAATAGATGATTGAAAATGAAGTATTTAAGGTTATTGTCTAATAAATTATGTGTTTGCATCATTTTTATCGTATATATATGAATTAAAACCCATGGACTGAAAATTCACAAGAACGTGGAAAACGGCAAAATATTGTCTAATTCGATGATATTTTGTTTAAATCACATGAAGGAAAAGGAGATGATAAACGTCAAAATATTGCTATATTCGATGATTTTTCGTACGAAACAAAATGCAAGAAAACTTGCTTAAAATGCAATATTATGCGAAATTCTGAGATTTGAAGGCCAAATCACATATCGTGATACTACATGAAATAGTATCGAAATATTGGTAAAAATGAATATATTTACGTAATATCAAACTACATGAAAAACGTGAAAAAAGTCACTATATAACCATATTTGAGGATTTTAACTTCAAATCATAGAGCGAGGTTTCGTATTATTTAGATCCAAGAAAAGACATATGACAATGTTGTTTCCAATACAAATGATAAAAAAACAATGTGTTTTCATTAGAATTAAACTATAATGTTTTTGATTTTCCGTTTATATTAACGATGGAAGATGTACACGTAAAACCGCTCTAATCCGGCTGAAACGTCGATATATGCAATAAAAACCGAACTTCTCCCCTTTTCAATATCTTACTCAGTATTTTAACGAGAAACAAATAGATGATTGAAAATGAAGTATTTAATAAGGTTAATTTCAAATAAATTAGGAGTTTACATAATGTTTGTCGTATATATAATGAATTATTAAATATAAACTGAAAATTCTCAAAAACGTTGATAAACGGCAAAATATTGCCTATTTCGATGATATTTTGTTTAAATCACATAAAGGAAAAGGGGATAATAAACGTCAAAATATTGCTAAATTTCGTGATTTTTAGTAGAAAACAAAATGCAAGAAAACTTGCTTAAAAATGCAAAATTTGCAAAATTCTGAGATATGAAGGCCAAATCACATATCGTGAGAAAACATGAAGTACTATCGAAATATTGGTAAAAACGAATATATATACGTAAAATCACACTATATGAATAACGTGAAAAAAGTCACTATAATACCATATTTGAGGATTTTAACTTCAAATCATAGAGCGAGGTTTCGTATTATTTAGATCCAAGAAAAGACATATGACTATGTTGTTTCGAATACAAATGATAAAAATCAATGTGTTTTCATTAGAATTTACTAAAATGTTCCTGATTTTCCGTTTATATTACCGATGGAAGATATACACGTAAAACCGCTCTAATCCGGCTGAAACGTCGATATATGCAATAAAAACAGAACTTCTCCCCTTTCCAATACCTTACTCTGTATTTTAACGAGAAACAAATAGTTGATTGAAAATGAAGTGTTTAAGGTTATTTTTTAATCAATTATGTTTTTGCATCATTTTTGTCGTATATTTAATGAATTAATAAACAAAATTTAATAAACAGAAAATTCACAAAAACGTGGAAAAACAGCAAAATATTGCCTAATTCGATGATATTTTTTATATATCACATAAAGGAAAAGGGGGATGATAAACCTCAAAATATTGCTGAATTCGATTATTTTTAGTACGAAACAAAATGCAAGAAAACTTGCTTAAAATGCAATATTATGCGAAAATCTGAGATTTGAAGGCCAAATCATATATCGTGATACGACATGAAATAGTATCGAAATATTGGTAAAAATGAATATATTTACGTAATATCAAACTACATGAAAAAAGTGAAAAAAGTCATTATTATACCAAATTTGAGGATTTTAACTTCGAATCATAAAGTGACGTTTCGTATTTTTTAGACCCTAGAAAAGACTTATAATGATGTTGCTTCCAATACAAATTATAAAAATCAATGTGTTTTCATTTAAATTAACTAAAATGTTCCTGATTTTCGGTTTATATTACCGATGGAAGATGTACACGTAAAACCGTTCTAATCCGGCTGAAACGTCGATATTTGAAATAAAAACAGAACTTCTTCCCTTTTAAATATCTTACTCAGTATTTTAACGAGAAGCAAATAGATGATTGAAAATGAAGTATTTAAGTTTATTTTCTGATCAATTATTTGTTTGCATAATTTTTATCGTATATTTAATGAATTAATAACAATAAACTGAAAATTCACAAAAGCGTGGAAAAACGGCAAAATATTGACTAATTCGATGATATTTTGTTTAAATCACATAAAGGAAAAGGGGATGATAAAGGTCAAAATATTGCTAAATTCGATGATTTTTAGTACAAAACAAAATGCAAGAAAACTTGCTTAAAATGCAAAATTTGCGAAATTCTGAGATTTGCAGGCCAAATCACATATCGTGAGAAAACATGATGTAGTATCGAAATATTGGTAAAAACGAATATATATACGTAAAATCACACTACATGAATAACGTGAAAAAAGTCACTATATTACCATATATGAGGATTTTAACTTCAAATCATAGAGCGAGGTTTCGTATTATTTAGATCCATGAAAAGACATATGACGATGTTGTATCGAATACAAATGATAAAAATCAATGTGTTTTCATTAGAATTAACTAAAATGTTCCTGATTTTCCGTTTGTATTACCGATGGAAGATGTACACGAAAAACCGCTCTAATCCGGCTGAAACGTCGATATATGCAATAAAAACAGAACTTCTCCCCTTTCCAATATCTTACTCTCTATTTTAACGAGAAACAAATAGTTGATTGAAAATGAAGTGTTTAAGGTTATTTTCTAATCAATTATGTGTTTGCATCATTTTTATCGTATATTTAATGAATTAATAGCAATAAACAAAAAATTCACAAAAACGTGGAAAAACAGCAAAATATTGCCTAATTCGATGATATTTTGATTATATCACATAATGGAAAAGGGGGATGATAAACGTCAAAATTTTGCTGAATTCGATGATTTTTAGTACGAAACAAAATGCAAGAAAACTTGCTTAAAATGCAATATTATGCGAAAATCTGAGATTTGAAGGCCAAATCACACATCGTGATACGACATGAAATAGTATCGAAATATTGGTAAAAATGAATATATTTACGTAATATCAAACTACATGAAAAACGTGAAAAAATTCATTATTATACCATATTTGAGGATTTTAACTTCGAATCATAAAGTGACGTTTCGTATTTTTTAGACCCTAGAAAAGACGTATAAAGATGTTGCTTCCAATACAAATGATAAAAATCAATGTGTTTTCATTAAAATTAACTAAAATGTTCCTGATTTTTGGTTTATATTACCGATGGAAGATGTACACGTAAAACCGTTCTAATCCGGCTGAAACGTCGATATATGAAAAAAAAACAGAACTTCTTCCCTTTTAAATATCTTACTCAGTATTTTAACGAGAAACAAATAGATGATTGAAAATGAAGTATTTAAGGTTATTTTCTGATCAATTATTTGTTTGCATAATTTTTATCGTACATTTAATGAATTAATAACAATAAACTGAAAATTCACAAAAACGTGGAAAAACAGCAAAATATTGCCTAATTCGATGATATTTTGTTTAAATCACATAAAGGAAAATGGGATGATAAAGGTCAAAATATTGCTAAATTCGATGATTTTTAGTACAAAACAAAATGCAAGAAAACTTGCTTAAAATGCAAAATTTGCGAAATTCTGAGATTTGAAGGCCAAATCACATATCGTGAGAAAACATGAAGTAGTATCGAAATATTAGTAAAAACGAATATATATACGTAAAATCACACTACATGAATAAAGTGAAAAAAGTCACTATATTACCATATTTGAGGATTTTAACTTCTAATCATAGAGCGAGGTTTCGTATTATTTAGATCCATGAAAAGACATATGACAATGTTGTTTCGAATACAAATGATAAAAATCAATGTGTTTTCATTAGAATTAACTAAAATGTTCCTGATTTTCCGTTTATATTACCGATTTAAGATGTACACGTAGAACCACTCTAATCCGGCTGAAACGTCGATATATGCAATAAAAACAGAACTTCTCCCCTTTCCAATATCTTACTCTGTATTTTAACGAGAAACAAATAGTTGATTGAAAATGAAGTGTTTAAGGTTATTTTCTAATCAATTATGTGTTTGCATTATTTTTATCGTATTTTTAATGAATTAATAGCAATAAACAGAAAATTCACAAAAACGTGGAAAAACAGCAAAATATTGCCTAATTCGATGATATTTTGTTTATATCACATAAAGGAAAAGGGGATGATAAACGTCTAAATATTGCCGAATTCGATGATTTTTAGTACGAAACAAAATGCAAGAAAACTTGCTTAAAATGCAATATTATGCGAAAATCTGAGATTTGAAGGCCAAATCACATATCGTGATACTACATGAAATAGTATCGAAATATTGGTAAAAATGAATATATTTACGTAATATCAAACTACATGAAAAACGTGAAAAAAGTCATTATTATACCAAATTTGAGGATTTTAACTTCGAATCATAAAGTGACGTTTCGTATTTTTTAGACCCTAGAAAAGACGTATAAAGATGTTGCTTCCAATACAAATGATAAAAATCAATGTGTTTTCATTAAAATTAACTAAAATGTTCCTGATTTTTGGTTTATATTACCGATGGAAGATGTACACGTAAAACCGTTCTAATCCGGCTGAAACGTCGATATATGAAATAAAAACAGAACTTCTTCCCTTTTCAATATCTTACTCAGTATTTTAACGAGAAACAAATAGATGATTGAAAATTAAGTATTTAAGGTTATTTTCTGATCAATTTTTTGTTTGCATAATTTTTATCGTATATTTAATGAATTAATAACAATAAACTGAAAATTCACAAAAACGTGGAAAAACGGCAAAATATTGCCTAATTCGATGATATTTTGTTTAAATCACATAAAGGAAAAGGGGATGATAAAGGTCAAAATATTGCTAAATTCGATGATTTTTAGTACAAAACAAAATGCAAGAAAACTTGCTTAAAATGCAAAATTTGCGAAATTCTGAGATTTGAAGGCCAAATCACATATCGTGAGAAAACATGAAGTAGTATCGAAATATTGGTAAAAAAGAATATATATACGTAAAATCACACTACATGAATAACGTAAAAAAAGTCACTATATTACCATATTTGAGGATTTTAACTTCAAATCTTAGAGCGAGGTTTCGTATTATTTAGATCCATGAAAAGACATATGACAATGTTGTTTCGAATATATTTACGAATATATTTACGTTATATCACTCTCTTGAGCCCATGCATCACTCTCTTAAGCCTCTGCATCTCTCTCTTCAGCCTCTGCATCAATCTCTGGAGCCTCTGCATCCCTCTCTTGAACCTCTGCGTCACTCTCATGAGCCTCTGCATCAATCTCTTGTGCCTTTGCTTCCCTCACTTGAGCCTCTGCATCCCTCTCTTGAGCCCCTGCATCCCCCTCATGAGCCTTTGCATCCCTCACTTGAGCCTTTGCATCACTCTCTTAAGCCTCTGCATCCCTTTCTTGAACCTCTGCATCACTCTCTTGACCCTTTGAATCCCTCTCTTCAGCCTCTACATCTCTCTCTTGAGCCTCTGCATCCCTTTCGTATGCCTCTACAACACTCTTAAGCCTCTGCATATCTCTCTTCAGCCTCTGCATCCCTCTCTTGAGCCTCTACATCCCTCTCATGAGCCTCTGCATCCCTCTCTTAAGACCCTGCATCACTCTCTTGAGCCTTTGCATCACTCTCTTGAGCCTCTGCATCCCTCTCTTAAGCCTCTACATCCCTCTCTTGAGTCTCTGCATCCCTCTCTTGAGCCTCTGCATCCCTCTTTTAAGCCTCTGCAACACTCTCTTCAGCCTCTGCATCACTCTCATGAACCTTTGCATCACTCTCTTGAGCCTCTGCATCCCTCTCTTAAGCCTCTGCAACACTCTTTTCAGCCTCTGCATCACCTTCGTAAGCCTCTGCATCCCTTTCTTGAGCCTTTGCATCACTCTCTTGAACTCCTGCATCCCTCTCATGAGCCTCTGCATCCCCTCTCTTGTGCCTCTGCTTCCCTCACTTGAGCCTCTGCATCACTCTCTTGAACCTTTACATCCCTTTCTTGAGCCTCTGCATGACTCTCTAGAGCCTCTGCCTCACTCTCTTCAGCCTCTGCATCACTCTCTTAAGCCTCTGCTTCCCTCTCTAGATCCTCTGCATCACTCTCTTGAGCCTCTGCATCACTCTCTTAAGCCTCTGCATTACTCTCGTAAGCCTCTGAATCACTCTCTTCAGCCTCTGTATCACTCTCTTGAGCCTCTGCATCCCTCTCTTGAGCCTCTGCATCAATTTCGTAAGCCTCTGCATCACTCTCTCAAGCCTTTGCATCACTCTCGTAAGCCTCTGAATCACTCTCTTGAGCCTCTGCATCCCTCTCTTGAGCCTCTGCATCACTCCCAAGAGCCTCTGCATCCCTCTCTTGTACATCTTTATTCCTCACTTGAGCCTCTGCATCCCTCTCTTGAGCCTCTGCATCACTCTCTTGTACTCCTGCATCCCTCTCATGAGCCTCTGCATCCCTCACTTGAGCCTTTGCATCGCTCTCATAAGCCTCTGCATCCCACTCTTGAGCCTCTGCGTCACTCTCAAGAGCCTCTGCATCCCTCTCTTGTGCCTCTGCTTCCCTCACTTGAGTCTCTTCATCACTCTCTTGAGCCTCTGCATCCCTCTCTTGAGCCTCTTCATCCCTCTCTTAAGCCTTCAGGCTTCTCCCTCTCTCAAGTTATCCCAAACATCCCAAATTCGACCCTTGAGCGATATTTTGGAGCCAAATTCTGGCTCTTTGCACATATTCGCAGTTTAAAATTACGACATTTTATATCGAAAATATGTCAATTACTAAGAGCGGCGATAAATCACATTTAGCCCAAATCCCCCCTGCAGTTTTCAAAATATCCCAAACATCCCAAATTCGACACTTGAGCTATATTTTGGAGGCAAATTCTGGCTCTCTGCACGTATTCGCCGTGAATTTTCTGTTTATTGTTAATAATTCATTATATATACGATAAAAATGATGCAAACACATAATTTATTAGAAAGTAACCATAAATACCTCATTTTCCATCAACTATTGGTTTCTCTTTAAAATACTGAGTAAGATATTGAAAAGGGGAGAAGTTCGGTTGTTATGGAATATATCGACGTTTCAGCCGGAATAGAGCGGTTGTACGGTTACATCTTCCATCGTTAATATAAACGGAAAATCAGGAACATTTTATTTAATTATAAAGAAAACACATTGATTTTTATCATTTGTAATGGAAACAACATTTGCATGTCTTTTCTAGGATCTAAATAATACGATACCTCGCTCTATGATATTAAGTTAAAATCATCAAATTTGGTAATATGGTGACTTTTTTCACGTTTTTCACATAGTGTGATTTTACTTAAATATATATTCGTTTATACCAATATTTCGATACTACTTCATGTTTTCTCACGATTTGTGATTTGTCCTTTAAATCTCCGAATTTTGCATAATATTGCGTTTTTAAGCAAGTTTTCTTGCATTTTCTTTTGTACAAAAAATCATCGAATTTAGCAATATTTTGACGTTTATCGTCCCCTTTTCCTTTATGCAATTTAAAGAAAATATTATCGAATTAGGCAATGATTTTTCGTTTTTCAACGTTTTTGTGAATTTTCAGTTTATTGGTAATAATAAATTCTTTTTTATTGCATATATCGACGTTTCAGCTGGATTAGAGCGGTTTTACGTGTACATCTTCCATCGGTATTATAAACGGAAAATCAGGAACATTTTAGTTAATTCTAATAAAAAATTACATTGATTTTTATCATTTGTATTGGAAACAACATTTCTATATGTCTTTTCGTGGATCTCAATATTACGAAACCTCGCTTTATGATTTGAAGTTAAAATCCTCAAATTTGGTAATATAGCAATTTTTTTTTACGTTTTTCAAGTAGTGTGACTTTCCGAAAATATATTCGTTTTACCAATATTTCGATACTACTTCATGTTTTCTCACGATACGTGATTTGGCCTTCAAATCTCAGAATTTCGCAAATTTTGCATTTATAAGCAAGTTTTCTTGCATTTTGTTTTGTACTAAAAATCATCGTATTTAGCAATGACGTAATATAAAATGACGTAATTTCAAATTGCGAATATGTGCAGAGAGCACGAATTTGGCTCCAAAATATGACTCAAGCGTCGAATTTGGGATGTTTGGGATATTTTTAAAACTGCAGGGGGGAGGGGTTTGGGCAAAATTTCACCTATCACTGCTTTCAGTAATTGGCATATTTTCAATATAAAAAGTCGTAATTTCAAACAGCGAATACGTGCAGAGGGCCAGAATATGGCTCCAAAATAAGGCTCAAGTGTCGAATTTGGGATGTTTGGGATATTTTGAAAACTGCAGGTAGGGTTTTGGCAAAATGTGATCCATCGCCGTTTTCAGTAATTGGCATATTTTCGGTATAAAAAGTCGCAATTTCAAACTGCGAATACGTGCAGAGAGCCAGAATTTGGCTCCAAAATATGGCTCTAGCGTTGAATCTGGGATGTTTGGGATATTTTGAAACCTGCAGAGAGGGTTTCGTCAAAATGTGGTCCATCAATACTTTTAGTAATTGGCATATTTTCGTTATAAAAAGTCGTAATTTCAAACAACGAATACATGCAGAAAGCCAAAACTTGGCTCCAAAATATGGATCAAGGGTTAAGTTTGGGATGTTTGGGATATTTTGAAAACTACAGAGAGGGCTTGGGCAAAATGTGATCAATCGCCGCACTCAGTAATTGGCATATTTTCGGTATAAAATATCATAATTTCAAACTGCTAATACGTGCAGAGAGCCAGAATTTGGCTCCAAAATATAGCTCATGGGTCGAATTTGGAAGGTTTGGGATATTTTGAAAATTGCCGGGGGTTTGGGCAAAATGTGACCCTTCGCTGCTTTCAGTAATTGGCTTATTTTCAAACGTCAATTTTGGGATGTTTGGGATAAAAGTCGTAATTTCAAACTGCGAATACGGGCAGAGAGCCAGAATTTAGCTCCAAAATAATTCTCAAGGATCGAATTTCGGATGTTTGGGATATTTTGAAAATTACAGGGATGGTTTAGGCAAAATGTGATCCATCGCTGCTTTCAGTAATTGGCATATTTTCGGTATAAAAAGTCGCAATTTCAAACTGCGAATACGTGCAGAGAGCCAGAATTTGGCTCCAAAATATGGCTCTAGCGTTGAATCTGGGATGTTTGGATATTTTGGAAACTGCAGGGAAGGTTTGGGCAAAATGTGATCCATCGCCGCTCTCAGTAATTGGCATATTTTCGGTATAAAAATTCGTAATTTCAAATTGCGAATACGTGCAGGGAGCCAGAATTTGGCTCCAAAATATGGCTCAAGCGTCGAATTTGGGATGTTTGCTATATTTTGAAAACTGCAAGGGGGGGGGGGGGCAAAATGTGACATATTGCTGCTCTCAGCAATTAAAATATTTTCGGTAAAAAATGTCGTAATTTCAAACTGCGAATATGTACAGAGAGCCAGAATTTGGCTCCAAAATATGGCTCAAGAGTCGAATTTGGGATGCTTGGGATAATTTGAAAACTTCAGAGAGGGTTTGTGCAAAATGTGATCCATCGCCGCTTTCAGTAATTGGCATATTTTTGGTATAAAATTCGTAATTTCAAACTGGGAATACATGCAGAGAGCCAGAATTTGGCTCCAAAATATGGCTCAAGCATCGAATTTGGGATGTTTGCTATATTTTGAAAAGCTGCATGGAGGGTTTTGGCAAAGTGTGATCCATCGCAGCTCTCAGTAAATGGCATATTATCGGTATAAAAAGACGTAATTTCAAACTGCGAATAAGTGCAGAGAGCCCGAATTTGGCTACAAAATATGGCTCAAGCATCGAATTTGGGATGTTTGGGATATTTTGAAAACTGCAGGGGGGGGGGGGGTGGCAAAATGTGACCTCTCGCTGCTCTCAGTTAGTGACATATTTTCGGTATAAAATATCGTAATTTCAATCTGCGAATATGTGCAGAGAGCCTGAATTTGGCTCCAAAATATGGCTCATGAGTCGAATTTTCGGATGTTTGGGATAATTTGAAACCTGCAGAGAGGGTTTCGTCAAAATGTGGTCCATCGCTGCTTTTAGTAATTGGCATATTTTCGGTATAAAAAGTCGTAATTTCAAACAACGAATACATGCAGAAAGCCAAAATTTGGCTCCAAAATATGGATCACGGATTGAGTTTGGGATGTTTGGGATATTTTGAAAACTACAGGGAGGGCTTAGGCAAAATGTGATCCATCGCCGCACTCAGTAATAGGCATATTTTCGGTATAAAATGTCATAATTTCAAACTGCTAATACGGCCAGAGAGCCCGAATTTGGCTCCAAAATATGGATCAAGCGTCGAATTTGGGATGTTTGGGATATATTGAAAACTGCAAGGAGGGTTTGGGCAAAATGTGATCCATTGCCGCTTTCAGTAATTGTAATGTTTTCGTTATAAAATGTCGTAATTTCAAACAGCGAATACGTGCAGAGAGCCAGAATTTGGCTCCAAAATATAGCTCATGGGTCGAATTTGGGATGTTTGGGATATTTTGAAAATTGCCGGGTGGTTTAGGCAAAATGTGACCCATCGCTGCTTTCAGTAATTGGCTTATTTTCAAGCGTCAAATTTGGGATGTTTGGGATAAAAGTCGTAATTTCAAACTGCGAATACGTGCAGAGAGCCAGAATTTAGCTCCAAAATAATTCTCAAGGATCGAATTTCGGATGTTTGGGATATTTTGAAAACTACAGGGATGGTTTGGGCAAAATGTGATCCAAAGCTGCTTTCAGTAATTGTCATATTTTCGGTATAAAAAGTCGTAATTTCAAACTGCGAATACGTGCAGAGAGCCAGAATTTGTCTCCAAAATATTGCTCAAGCGTTGAATTTGGGATGTTTGGGATATTTTAGAAACTGCAGGGAGGGTTTTGGCAAAAAAATGTGATCCATCGCCGCTTTCAGTAATTGGCATATTTTCGGTATAAAAAGTCGTAATTGAAAACTGCAAGGAGGGTTTGGGCAAAATACCATTGCCGCTTTCAGTAATTGTAATGTTTTCGTTATAAAATGTCGTAATTTCAAACAGCGAATACGTGCAGAGAGCCAGAATTTGGCTCCAAAATATAGCTCATGGGTCGAATTTGGGATGTTTGGGATATTTTGAAAATTGCCGGGAGGTTTGGGCAAAATGTGACCCATCGCTGCTTTCAGTAATTGGCTTATTTTCAAGCGTCAAATTTGGGATGTTTGGGATAAAAGTCGTAATTTCAAACTGCGAATACGTGCAGAGAGCCAGAATTTAGCTCCAAAATAATTCTCAAGGATCGAATTTCGGATGTTTGGGATATTTTGAAAACTACAGGGATGGTTTGGGCAAAATGTGATCCAAAGCTGCTTTCAGTAATTGGCATATTTTCGGTATAAAAAGTCGTAATTTCAAACTGCGAATACGTGCAGAGAGCCAGAATTTGTCTCCAAAATATGGCTCAAGCGTTGAATTTGGGATGTTTGGGATATTTTGGAAACTGCAGGGAGGGTTTTGGCAAAATGTGATCCATCGCCGCTTTCAGTAATTGGCATATTTTCGGTATAAAAAGTCGTAATTTCAAACTGCGAATACGTGCTGAGAGCCAGAATTTGGCTCCAAAATATGGCTCAAGCGTCGAATTTGGGATGTTTGCTATATTTTGAAAACTGCAGCAGGGGGGGGGGGGTTTGGGCAAAATGTGACCTATTGCTGCTCTCAGTAATTGACATATTTTCGGTAAAAAATATCGTAATTTCAAAATGCGATTATGTGCAGAGAGCCAGAATTTGGCTCCAAAATATAGCTCAAGAGTCGAATTTGGGATGCTTGGGATAATTTGAAAACTTCAGAGACGGTTTGAGCAAAATGTGATCCATCGCCGCTTTCAGAAATTGGCATATTTTTGGTATAAAAGTCGTAATTTCAAACTGGGAATACATGCAGAGAGTTAGAATTTGGCTCCAAAATATGGCTCAAGCGTCGAATTTGGGATGTTTGCTATATTTTGAATACTGCAGGGAGGGTTTGGGCAAAATGTGATCCATCGCCGCTCTCAGTAATTGGCATATTTTCGGTATAAAATGCCGTGATTTCAAACTGCGAATACGTGCAGAGAGCCCGAATTTGGCTACAAAATGTGGCTCAAGAATCGAATTTGGGATGTTTGGGATATTTTGAAAACTGCAGGGGGGGGGGGGGTGGCAAAATGTGACCTCTCGCTGCTCTCAGTTAGTGACATATTTTCGGTATAAAATATCGTAATTTCAATCTGCGAATATGTGCAGAGAGCCAGAATTTGGCTCCAAAATATGGCTCAAGGGTCGAATTTTGGATGTTTGGGATAATTTGAAACCTGCAGAGAGGGTTTCGTCAAAATGTGGTCCATCGCTGCTTTTAGTAATTGGCATATTTTCGGTATAAAAAGTCGTAATTTCAAACAACGAATACATGCAGAAAGCCAAAATTTGGCTCCAAAATATGGATCACGGATTGAGTTTGGGATGTTTGGGATATTTTGAAAACTACAGTTAGGGCTTGGGCAAAATGTGATCCATCGCCGAACTCAGTAATAGGCATATTTTCGGTATAAAATGTCATAATTTCAAACTGCTAATACGTGCAGAGAGCCCAAATTTGGCTCCAAAATATGGATCAAGCGTCGAATTTGGGATGTTTGGGATATATTGAAAACTGGAAGGAGGGTTTGGGCAAAATGTGATCCATTGCCGCTTTCAGTAATTGTAATGTTTTCGTTATAAAATGTCGTAATTTCAAACAGCGAATACGTGCAGAGAGCCAGAATTTGGCTCCAAAATATAGCTCAAGCGTTGAATTTGGGATGTTTGGGATATTTTGAAAATTGCCGGGAGGTTTGGGCAAAATGTGACCCATCGCTGCTTTCAGTAATTGGCTTATTTTCAAGCGTCAAATTTGGGATGTTTGGGATAAAAGTCGTAATTTCAAACTGCGAATACGTGCAAAGAGCCAGAATTTAGCTCCAAAATAATTCTCAAGGATCGAATTTCGGATGTTTGGGATATTTTGAAAACTACAGGGATAGTTTGGGTAAAATGTTATCCAAAGCTGCTTTCAGTAATTGGCATATTTTCGGTATAAAAAGTCGTAATTTCAAACTTCGAATACGTGCAGAGAGCTAGAATTTGGCTCCAAAATATGGCTCAAGCGTTGAATTTGGGATGTTTGGGATATTTTGGAAACTACAGGGAGGGTTTTGGCAAAATGTGATCCTTCGCCGCTTTCAGTAATTGGCATATTTTCGGTATAAAAAGTCGTAATTTCAAACTGCGAATACGTGTAGAGAGCCAGAATTTGGCTCAAAAATATGGCTCAAGCTTCGAATTTGGGATGTTTGCTATATTTTGAAAATTGCAGGGAGGGGGGGGCAAAATGTGACCTATTGCTGCTCTCAGCAATTGAAATATTTTCGGTAAAAAATGTCGTAATTTCAAACTGCGAATATGTACAGAAAGCCAGAATTTGGCTCCAAAATATGGCTCAAGAGTCGAATGTGGGATGCTTTGGATAATTTGAAAACTTCAGAGAGGGTTTGTGCAAAATGTGATCCATCGCCGCTTTCAGTAATTGGCATATTTTTTGTATAAAATTCGTAATTTTAAACTGGGAATACATGCAGAGAGCCAGAATTTGGCTCCAAAATATGGCTCAAGCTTCGAATTTGGGATGTTTGCTATAATTTGAAAACTGCATGGAGGGTTTTGGCAAAGTGTGATCCATCGTTGCTCTCAGTAAATGGCATATTATCGGTATAAAAAGACGTAATTTCAAACTGCGAATACTTGCAGAGAGCCCGAATTTTACTTCAAAATATGGCTCAAGCGTCGAATTTGGGATGTTTGGGATATTTTGAAAACTGCAGAGAGGGTTTCGTCAAAATGTGGTCCATCACTGCTTTTAGTAATTGGCATATTTTCGGTATAAAAAGTCGTAATTTCAAACAACGAATACATGCAGAAAGCCAAAATTTGGCTCCAAAATATGGATCAAGGGTTAAGTTTGGGATGTTTGGGATATTTTGAAAACTACAGGGAGGGCTTGGGCAAAATGTGATCAATCGCCGCACTCAGTAATTGGCATATTTTCGGTATAAAATATCATAATTTCAAACTTCTAATACGTGCAGAGAGCCAGAATTTGGCTCCAAAATATAGCTCATGGGTCGAATTTGGAATGTTTGGGATATTTTGAAATTTGCCAGGGGGTTTGGGCAAAATGTGACCCTTCGCTGCTTTCAGCAATTGGCTTATTTTCAAGCGTCAAATTTGGGATGTTTGGGATAAAAGTCGTAATTTCAAACTGCGAATACGGGCAGAGAGCCAGAATTTAGCTCCAAAATAATTCTCAAGGATCGAATTTCGGATGTTTGGGATATTTTGAAAATTACAGGGATGGTTTAGGCAAAATGTGATCCATCGCTGCTTTCAGTAATTGGCATATTTTTGGTATAAAGAGTCGTAATTTCAAACTGCGAATACGTGCAGAGAGCCAGAATTTGGCTCCAAAATATGGCTCAAGCTTCGAATTTTGGATGTTTGCTCTATTTTGAATACTGCAGGGGGCGTTTTGGCAAAATGTGACCTATCGCTGCTCTCAGTTAGTGACATATTTTCGGTATAAAATATCATGATTTCAAACTGCGAATACGTGCAGACAGCCAGAATTTGGCTCCAAAATATGGCTCAAGCGTCGAATTTTGGATGTTTGCTATATTTTGAAAACTGCAGAGAGAGTTTCGTCAAAATGTAGTCCATCGCGGCTCTCAGTAATTGACATATTTTCGGTAAAAAATGTCGTAATTTAAAACTGCGAATACGGGCAGAGAGCCCGAATTTGGCTCCAAAATAAGGTTCGAGGGTCGAATTTTGGATGTTTGGGATATTTTGAAAACTGCCGGAGGGTTTGGGCAAAATGTGACCCATCGATGCTTTCAGTAATTGGCATATTTTCAAGCGTCAAATTTGCGATGTTTGGGATAAAAGTCGTAATTTCAAACTGCGAATACGTGCAGAGAGCCAGAATTTAGCTCCAAAATAATTCTCAAGGATCGATTTTCGGATGTTTGGGATATTTTGAAAACTACAGGGATGGTTTGGGCAAAATGTGATCCATCGGTGCTTTCAGTAATTGGCATATATTCAGGTATAAAAAGTCGTAATTTCAAACAGGCGAATACATGCAGAAAGCTAAAATTTGGCTCCAAAATATGGCTCACGGAGTCGAAGTTTGGGATGTTTGGGATATTTTGAAAACTACAGGTAGGGCTTGGGCAAAATGTGATCCATCGCAGCACTCAGTAATTGGCATATTTTCTTTATAAAATTTCATAATTTCAAACTGCTAATACGTGTAAAGAGCCCGAATTTGGCTCCAAAATATGGCTCAAGCTTCAAATTTGGGATGTTTGGGATATTTTGAAAACTGCAGAGAGGGTTTGGGCAAAATGTGTTCCATTACCGCTTTCAGTAATTTTCATGTTTTCGTTATAAAATGTCGTAATTTCAAACAGCGAATACGTGCAGAGAGCCAGAATTTGGCTCCAAAATATAGCTCATAGGTCGAATCTGGGATGTTTGGGATATTTTGCTGCATCCATCACTTGAGCCTCTGTATCACTCTCTTGAGCCTCTGCATTACTCCCTAGAGCCTCTGCATCACTCTCTTCAGCCTCTGCATCACTCTCTTAAGCCTCTGCATCCCTCTCTTAAGCCTCTGAATCACTCTCTTGAGCCTCTGCATCACTCTCTTGAGCCCCTGCATCCCTCTCTCAACCCTCTGCATCACTCTCTTGAGCCTCTGCATCACCCTCCTAAGCCTCTGCATTACGCTCTTGAGCCTCTGCATCACTCTCTAGAGCCTCTGCATCACTCTATTTGTTTGCTTGGGATGTTTGCTATTTTTTGAAAACTACAGGGAGGCTTTGGGCGAAATGTGATCCATCGTCGCTCTCAGTAAATGGCATATTTTCGATATAAAAAGACGTAATTTCAAAATAGGAATACATGCAAAGAGCCCGAATTTGGCTTCAAAATATGGCTCAAGCGTCGAATTTGGGATGTTTGGGATATTTTGAAAACTACATGGGGGGGGGGGGGTTGGCAAAATGTGACCTATCGCTGCTCTCAGTTAGTGACATATTTTCTTTATAAAATGTCGTAATTTCAAACTGCGAATAAGTGAAGAGAGCCAGAATTTGGCTCCAAAATATGGCTCATGGGTCGAATTTGGGAAGTTTTGGATAATTTGAAAACTGCAGGCCAAAATGTCACCGCACTCAGTAATTGGCATATTTTCTTTATAAAAATGTCATAATTTCAAACAGCTAATACGTGCAGAGAGCCCGAATTTGGCTCCAAAATATGGCTCTAGCGTCGAATTTGGGATGTTTGGGATATATTGAAAACTGCAGGGAGGGTTTGGGCAAAATGTGATCCATTGCCGCTTTCAGTAATTGTCTAGTTTTCGTTATAAAATGTCGTAATTTCAAACAGCGAATACGTGCAGAGAGTCAGAATTTGGCTCCAAAATATAGCTCATGGGTCCAATTTGGGATGTTTGGAATATTTTGCAAACTGCCGGGGGGTTTGGGCAAAATGTGACCCATCGCTGCTTTCAGTAATTGGCTTATTTTCAAGCGTCAAATTTGGAATGTTTGGGATAAAAAGTCGTAATTTCAAACTGCGAATACGTGCAGAGAGCCAGAATTTAGCTCCAAAATAATTCTCAAGGGTCGAATTTGGAATGTTTGGGATATTTTAAAAACTACAGGGATGATTTGGGCAAAATGTGATCCATCGCCGCTCTCAGTAATAGGCATATTTTCAGTATAAAAAGTCGAAAATTCACACTTCGAATACGTGTAGAGAGCTAGAATTTGGCTCCAAAATATGGCTCAAGCGTCGAATTTGGGATGTGTGTTATATTTTGAAAACTGCAGGGAGGGTTTTGGCAAAATGTGATCCATCGCCGCCCTCAGTAAATAGCATATTTTCGGTATAAAAAGACGTAATTTCAAACTGCGAATGCGTGAAGAGAGCCCGAATTTGGCTTCAAAATATGGCTCAAGCATCGAATTTGGGATGTTTGGGATATTTTGAAAACTGCAGGGGGGGGGGGGGGGCTCGGGCAAAATGTGACCTATCGCTGCTCTCAGTAATTGATATATTTTCGGTATAAAATGTGGTAATTTCAACCTACGAATATGTGCAGAGAGCCAGAATTTGGCTCCAAAATATGGCACAAGGGTCGAATTTGGGATGTTTGGAATAATTTGAAAACTGCAGATAGGGTTTTGTCAAAATGTGGTCCATCGCTGCTTTTAGTAATTGGCATATTTTCGGTAAAAAGTCGTAATTTCAAACAACGAATACATGCAGAAAGCCAAAATTTGGCTCCAAAATATGGATCAAGGGTTGAGTTTTTGATGTTTGGGATATTTTGAAAACTACAGGAAGGGCTTGGGCAAAATGTGATCCATCGCCGCACTCAGTAATTGGAATATTTTCGGTATAAAATGTCATAATTTCATACTGCTAATACGTGCAGAGAGCCCGAATTTGGTTCCAAAATATGGATCAAGCGTCGAATTTTGGATGTTTGCTATATTTTGAAAATTGCCGGGGGGTTTGGGCAAAATATGACCCATCGCTGCTTTCAGTAATTGGCTTATTTTCAAGCGTCAAATTTGGGATGTTTTGGATAAAAGTCGTAATTTCAAACTGCGAATACGTGCAGAGAGCCAGAATTTAGCTCCAAAATAATTCTCAAGGATCGAATTTCAGATGTTTGGGATATTTTGAAAATTACAGGGATGGTTTAGGCAAAATGTGATCCATCGCTGCTTTCAGTAATTGGCATATTTTCGGTATAAAAAGTCGCAATTTCAAACAGCGAATACGTGCAGAGAGCCAGAATTAATAACAATAAACTGAAAATTCACAAAAACGTGGAAAAACGGCAAAATATTGCCTAATTCGATGATATTTTGTTTAAATCACATAAAGGAAAAGGGGATGATAAACGTCAAAATATTGTTGAATTCAATGATTTTTACTACGTAACAAAATGCAAGAAAACTTGCTTAAAATGCAATATTATGCGAAAATCAGAGATTTGAAGGACAAATCACTTATCGTGATACTACATGAAATAGTATCGAAATATTGGTAAAAATGAATATATTTACGTAATATCAAACTACATGAAAAACGTGAAAAAAGTCATTATTATACCAAATTTGAGGATTTTAACTTCGAATCTTTTTTTAACGTTTCGTATTTTTTAGACCCTAGAAAAGACGTATAAAGATGTTGCTTCCAATACAAATGACAAAGTATCAATGTGTTTTCATTAAAATTAACTAAAATGTTCCTGATTTTCGGTTTATATTACCGATGGAAGATGTACACGTAAAACCGTTCTAATCCGGCTTAAAAGTCGATATATGCAATAAAAACAGAACTTCTCCCCTTTTTAATATCTTACTCAGTATTTTAACGTGAAACAAATAGATGAGCCTCTCTTGAGCCTCTTTATCCCTCTCTTAAGCCTCTGCATCACTCTCTTGAGGCTTGGCATCACTCTCTTGAGCCTCTGCATCCCTCTCTTAAACCTCTGCACTACTCTCTTCAGCCTCTGCATCACTCTCTTGAGCCTTTGCATCACTCTCTTGAGCCTCTGCATCACTCTCTTAAGCCTCTACATCCCTTTTTTGAGAATCTGCATCTCTTTCTTAAGCCTCTGCATCCCTTTCTTTAGCCTCTGCATCACTCTCTTGAACTCCTACATCCCTATCATGAACCTCTGCATCCCACTCCTGAGCCTTTGCATCACTCTTATAAGCCTCTGCATTTGAGCCTCTGCGTCACTCTCGAGAGCCTCTGCATCCTCTCTTGTGCCTCTGCATCTCTCATTTGAGCCTCTGCATCCTTCTCTTCAGCCCCTGCATCCGTCTCTTGAGCCTCTGCATCCCTCGCTTGAGCCTCTGCATCCCTCTCCTAAGCCTCAGCATCACTCTCTTAAGCCTCTGCATCACTCTCGAAAGCCTCTGAATCACTCTCTTGAGCCTTTGCATCCCTATATTGAACTCCTGCATCCCTCTCATGAGCCTCTGCATCACTCTCTTGAGCCTTTGCATCACTCCCTTAAGCCTCTGCATCCCTCTCGTGAGCCTCTGCATCACTCTCAAGAGCCTCTGCATCCCTCTCATGAGCCTCTGCATCCCTCTCTTGGGCCTCTACATCCCTCTCATGAGCCTCTGCATCCCTCTCTTAAGCCTCTCCATCACTCTATTAAACCACTGAACCACTGTCTTAAGCATCTGAACCACTCTCTTGAGCATTTGCATCACTCTCTTGAGCTCCTTCATCCCTCTCTCAAGCCTCTGCATCACTCTCTTGAGCCTCTGCATCACCCTCTTAAGCCCCTGCATTACTCTCTTGAGCCTCTGCATCCCTCTCATAAGCCTCTGCCTCACTCTCCTAAGCCTCTGCATCCCTCTCTTGAGCCTCTGCATCACTCTCTTGAGCCTCTTCATCCCTCTCTTGAGCCTCTGCAACACTCTATTCAGCTTCTGCATCATTCTCTTAAGCCTCTGAATCCCTCTCTTTAGGCTTCTGCATAACTCTCTCTCGAGCCTCTGCATCACTCTCGTGAACCTCTGCATCATTCTCTTGAGCCTCTACATCATTCTCTTGAGCCCCTGCATCACTCTCTTGAGCCTCTGCATCACTCTTTTTAGCCTCTGCATCTCTCTCTTCAGCCTCTGCATCACTCTCTTGATCCTCTGCATCACTCTCTTGAGCCTCTGCATCATTCTCTTGAGCCTCTGCATCCTTCTCTTAAGCCTCTTCATCATTCTCTAGAGCCTCTGCATCCCTCTCCTGAGCCTTTGCATCACTCTCTTAAGCCTTTGCATCCCTCTCTTGAGACTTTGCATCCCTCTCTTGAGCCTCTGCATCCCTCTCTTGAGACTGTTCATCCCTCTCTTGAGCCTCTGCATCCCTCTCTTGAGCCTCTGAATCACCCTCTCAAGCCTCTGCATTACTCTCTTGAGCCTCTGCATCCCTCTTCTAAGCTTTTGCCTCACTCTCTTAAGCCTCTGCATCACTCTCTTGAGCCTCTGTATCCCTTTCTTGAGCCTCTGCATCACTCTCCTCAGTCTCTTCATCCCTCTCTTGAGTCTCTGCAACACTCTCTTCAGCCTCTGCATCACTCTCTTAAACCTCTGAATCCCTCTCTTGAGGTCTCTGCATAACTCTCTCGAGCCTCTGCATCACTCTCTTGATTCTCTGCATCACTCCCTTGAGCCTCTGCATCACTTTCTTGAGCCTCTGCATCACTCTCTAGAGCCTCTGCATCTCTCTCTTCAGCCTCTGCATCACTCTCCTAAGCCTCTGCTTCCCCCCTTGATCCTCTGCATCTCATTCATGAGCCTCTGCATCACTCTCTTTAGCCTCTGCATCAGTCGCGTAAGCCTCTGAATCACTCTCTCGAGCCTCTGCATCACTCTCTTGTTCCTCTGCATCACTCTTTTGAGCCTCTGCATCACTCTCTTGAGCCTCTGCATCCCTCTCCTAAGCCTCTGCCTCACTCTTTTAAGCCTCTGCATCACTCCCTAGAGCCTCTGTATCACTCACTTGAGCCTCTGCATCACTCTCTTGGGCCTCTGCTTCCCTCACTTAAGCCTCTGCAACACTCTCTTCAGCCGCTGCATCACTCTCTTAAGCCTCTGAATCCCTCTCTTGAGGCCTCTGCATAACTCTCTCGAGCCTCTGCATCACTCTCTTGATTCTCTGCATCACTCTCGTAAGCCTCTAAATCACTCTCTCGTGCCTCTGCATCACTCTCTTGTTCCTTTGCATCACTCTCTTGAGCCTGTGCATTACTCTCTTGAGTCTCTGCATCACTCTCCAGAGTCTCTTCATCACTCTCTTCAGCCTCTGCATCACTCTCATAAGCCTCTGCTTCCCTCGCTTGATCCTCTGCATCACTCTCATGAGCCTCTGCATCACTCTCCTAAGCCTCTGAATCACTCTCCTGAGCCTCTGCATCACTCTCTTGAGCCCCTGCATTACCCTCTTGAGCCTCTGCATCACTCTCTTGAGCCTCTACATTCCTGCACTTACGGAGAGCGGCAATGGATCACATTTTGTCCAAACTCTACCTGCAGTTTTCATTTTATCTGCGATTTTATCCAAAAATTTTATCCCAAACCAAATTTAACATCCCAAATTCGACCCTTGAGCCTTATTTTGGGGCCAAATTCTGGCTATCTGCACATATTCGCAGTTTGAAATTACGACTTTTTATACCGAAAATATGCCAATTAATGAAAGCAACGATGGATCACATTTTGCCCAAACCCTCCCTGCAGTTTTCAAAATATCCCAAACATCCCAAATTCGACCCTTGAGCCGTATTTTGGAGTCAAATTCTGGCTATCTGCACATATTCGCAGTTTGAAATTACGAGTTTTTATACCGAAAATATGTCAATTACTGAGTGCAGCGATAGGTCACATTTTGCCCAAACCCCCCCCTGCAGTTTTCAAAATATCCCAAACATCCCAAATTCGACGCTTGAGCCATATTTTGGAGCCAAATTCGGGCTCTCTGCACATATTCGCAGTATAAAATTACGACTTTTTATACCGAAAATATGCCAATTACTGAGAGCGGTGATGGATTACATTTTGAATAACCCTTCCCTGCAATTTTCAAAATATCACAAACATCCCAAATTCGAACCTTGAGAATTATTTTGGAACTAAATTCTGGCTCTCTGCACGTATTCGCAGTTTGAAATTACGATTTTTTATCCCAAACGTTCCAAATTTGACGCTTGGAAATATGCCAATTACTGAAAGCAGCGATGGGTCACATTTTGCCCAAACCCTCCGGCAGTCTTCAAAATATCCCAAACATCCAAAATTCGACACTTGAGCCTTATTTTGGAGCCAAATTCAGGCTCTCTGCCCGTATTCGCAGTTTAAAATTACGAAATTTTTTACCGAAAATATGTCAATTACTGAGAGCAGCAATAGGTCATATTTTGCCAAAACGTTCCCTGCAGTTTTCAAAATATAACAAACATCCAAAATTCGACGCTTGAGTCATATTTTGAAGCCAAATTCTGGCTCTCTGCATGTATTAGCAGTATGAAATTATGACATTTTATACCGAAAATATGCCAATTACTGAGTGCGGCGATGGATCACATTTTGCCCAAGCCCTTCCTGTAGTTTTCAAAATATCCCAAACATCAAAATCTCAACCCTTGATCCATATTTTGGAGCCAAATTTTGGCTTTCTGCATGTATTCGTTGTTTGAAATTATGATATTTTATTACGAAAATATGCCAATTACTGAAAGCAGCTTTGGATCACATTTTGCCCAAACCATCCCTGTAGTTTTCAAAATATCCCAAACATCCGAAATTCGATCCTTGAGAATTATTTTGGAGCTAAATTCTGGCTCTCTGCACGTATTCGCAGTTTGAAATTACGACTTTTATCCAAAACATCCCAAATTTGACGCTTGAAAATAAGCCAATTACTGAAAGAAGCGATGGGTCATATTTTGCCCAAACACCCCGGCAATTTTCAAAATATAGCAAACATCCAAAATTCGACGCTTGATCCATATTTTGGTACCAAATTCGGGCTCTCTGCACGTATTAGCAGTATGAAATTATGACATTTTATACCGAAAATATGCCAATTACTGAGTGCGGCGATGGATCACATTTTGCCCAAGCCCTTCCTGTAGTTTTCAAAATATCCCAAACATCAAAATCTCAACCCTTGATCCATATTTTGGAGCCAAATTTTGGCTTTCTGCATGTATTCGTTGTTTGAAATTACGACTTTTTACCGAAAATATGCCAATTACTAAAAGCAGCGATGGACCACATTTTGACGAAACCCTATCTGCAGTTTTCAAATTATTCCAAACATCCCAAATTCGACCCTTGTGCCATATTTTGGAGCCAAATTCTGGCTCTCTGCACATATTCGTAGGTTGAAATTACCACATTTTATACCGAAAATATATCAATTACTGAGAGCAGCGATAGGTCACATTTTGCCCGAGCCCCCCCCCCCCCCTGCAGTTTTCAAAATATTCCAAACATCCCAAATTCGACGCTTGAGCCATATTTTATAGCCAAATTCGGGCTCTCTGCACGCATTCGCAGTTTGAAATTACGTCTTTTTATACCGAAAATGTGCTATTTACTGAGAGCGGCGATGGATCACATTTTGCCAAAACCCTCCCTGCAGTTTTCAAAATATAGCACACATTCCAAATTCGACGCTTGAGCCATATTTTGGAGCCAAATTCTAGCTCTCTACACGTATTCGAAGTGTGAATTTTCGAATTTGTATACTGAAAATATGCCTATTACTGAGAGCGGCGATGGATCACATTTTGCCCAAATCATCCCTGTAGTTTTCAAAATATCCCAAACATTCCAAATTCAACCCTTGAGAATTATTTTGGAGCTAAATTCTGGCTCTCTGCACGTATTCGCAGTTTGAAATTACGAATTTTTATCCTAAACATTCCAAATTTGACGCTTGAAAATAAGCCAATTACTGAGAGTAGCGATGGGTCATATTTTGCCCAAACCCCCCGGCAGTTTGCAAAATATCGCAAACATCCCAGATTCGACCCATGAGCTATATTTTGGAGCCAAATTCTGGCTCTCTGCACGTATTCGCTGTTTGAAATTACGACATTTTATAACGAAAACATGACAATTACTGAAAGCGGTAATGGATCACATTTTGCCCAAACCCTCTCTGCCGTTTTCAAAATATCCCAAACATCCCAAATTCGAAGCTTGAGCCATATTTTGGAGCCAAATTCGGGCTCTCTACACGTATTAGCAGTTTGAAATTATGACGTTTTATAAAGAAAATATGCCAATTACTGAGTGCTGCGATGGATCACATTTTGCCCAAGCCCTCCCTGCAGTTTTCAAAATATCCCAAACATCCCAAATTCGACCCTTGAGCCATATTTTGGAGCCAAATTTTAGCCTTCTGCATGTATTCGCCGTTTGAAATTACGACTTTTTATACTGAATATATGCCAATTACTGAAAGCACCGATGGTTCACATTTTGCCCAAACCATCCCTGTAGTTTTCAAAATATCCCAAACATCCGAAATTCGATCCTTGAGAATTATTTTGGAGCTAAATTCTGGCTCTCTGCACGTATTCGCAGTTTGAAATTACGACATTTTTTACCGAAAATATGTCAATTACTGAGAGCCGCGATGGACTACATTTTGACGAAACCCTCTCTGCAGTTTTCAAAATATAGCAAACATCCAAAATTTGACGCTTGAGCCATATTTTGGAGCCAAATTCTGGCTCTCTGCACGTATTCGCAGTTTGAAATCATGACATTTTATACCGAAAATATGTCACTAACTGAGTGCAGCGATAGGTCACATTTTGCCAACCCCCCCCCCCCCCTTGCAGTTCTCAAAATATCCAAAACATCCCAAATTCGACGCTTGAGCCATATTTTGAAGCCAATTTCGGGCTCTCTGCCCGTATTCGCAGTTTTAAATTACGACATTTTTTACCGAAAATATGTCAATTACTGAGAGCAGCGATAGGTCACATTTTGCCAAAACGCCCCCTGCAGTTTTCAAAATATAGCAAACATCCAAAATTCGACGCTTGAGCCATATTTTGGAGCCAAATTCTGGCTCTCTGCACGTATTCGCAGTTTGAAATTACGACTTTTTATACCAAAAATATGCCAATTACTGAAAGCAGCGATGGATCACATTTTGCCTAAACCATCCCTGTAATTTTCAAAATATCCCAAACATCCGAAATTCGATCCTTGAGAATTATTTTGGAGCTAAATTCTGGCTCCCTGCCCATATTCGCAGTTTGAAATTACGACTTTTATACCAAACATCCCATATTTGACGCTTGAAAATAAGCCAATTACTGAAAGCAGCAAAACATTTTGCCCAAACCCCCCGGCAATTTTCAAAATATCCCAAACATTCCAAATTCGACCCATGAGCTATATTTTGGAGCCAAATTCTGGCTCTCTGCACGTATTAGCAGTTTTAAATTATGATATTTTATACCGAAAATATGCCAATTACTGAGTGCGGCGATTAATCATATTTTGCCCAAGCCCTCCCTGTAGTTTTTAAAATATCCCAAACATCCCAAACTTAACCCTTGATCGATATTTTGGAGCCATATTTTGGCTTTCTGCATGTATTCGTTGTTTGAAATTACGACTTTTTATACCGAAAATATGCCAATTACTAAAAGCAGTGATGGACCACATTTTGACGAAACCCTCTCTGCAGTTTTCAAAATATCCCAAACATCCCAAATTCGACGCTTGAGCCATATTTTGAAGCCAAATTCGGGCTCTCTGCAAGTATTCGCAGTTTGAAATTACGTCTTTTTATACCGATAATATGCCATTTACTGAGAGCGGCGATGGATCACACTTTGCCAAAACCCTCCATGCAGTTTCCAAAATATAGCAAACATCCTAAATCCGACGCTTGAGCCGTATTTTGAACCCAAATTCTGGCTCTGCATGTATTCCCAGTTTGAAATGACGAATTTTATACCAAAAATATGCCAATTACTGAAAGCGGCGATGGATCACATTTTGCACAAACCCTCTCTCAAGTTTTCAAATTATCCCAAGCATCCCAAATTCGACTCTTGAGCCATATTTTGGAGCCAAATTCTGGCTCTCTGTACATATTCGCAGTTTGAAATTACGACATTTTTTACCGAAAATATTTCAATTGCTGAGAGCAGCAATAGGTCACATTTTGCTCCCCTCCCCCTGCAGTTTTCAAAATATAGCAAACATCCCAAATTCGACGTTTGAGTCATATTTTGGAGCCAAATTCTGGCTCTCTGCACGTATTCGCAGTTTAAAATTATGGCTTTTTATACCGAAAATATGCCAATTACTGAAAGCGGCGATGGATCACATTTTGCCAAAACCCTCCCTGCAGTTTCCAAAATATCCCAAACATTCCAAATTCGACACTTGAGAATTATTTTGGAGCTAAATTCTGGCTCTCTGCACGTATTCGCAGTTTGAAATTACGACTTTTTATCCCAAATATTCAAATTTGACGCTTGAAAATAAGCCAATTACTGAAAGCAGCGATGGGTCATATTTTGCCCAAACCCCACGGCAGTTTGCAAAATATCCAAAACAACCCAAATTCGACCCATGAGCTATATTTTGGAGCAAAATTCTGACTCTCTGCACGTATTCGCTGCTTGAAATTACGACATTTTATAACGAAAACATGACAATTACTTAAAGCGGCAATGGATCACATTTTGCCCAAACCCTCCCTGCAGTTTTCAATATATCCCAAACATCCCAAATTCGACGCTTGAGCCATATTTTGGAGCCAAATTCGGGCTCTCTGCACGTATTAGCAGTTTGAAATTATGATATTTTTAAAGGAAATATGCCAATTACTGAGTGCGGCGATGGATCACATTTTGCCCAAGCCCTCCCTGCAGTTTTCAAAATATCCCAAACTTCTGAAATTCGACGCTTGAGCCATATTTTAGAGATGAATTCTGGCTCTTTGAATGTATTCCCTGTTTAAAATTACTAATTTTATACCGAAAATATGCCAATTACTGAGAGCGGCGATGGATCACATTTTGCCCAAACCCTCCCTGCAGATTCCAAAATATCCAAACATCCCAGATTCAACGCTAGAGCCATATTTTGGAGCAAAATTCTGGCTCTCTGCACTTATTCGCAGTTTGAAATTGCGACTTTTTATACCGAAAATATGCCAATTACTGAAAACGGCGATGGATCACATTTTGCCAAAACCCTAGCTGCAGTTTTCAAAATATCCCAAACATCCCAAATTCGACCCTTGAGCCTTATTTTGGAGCCATGTTCTGGCCCTCTGCACGTATTCGCTGTTCGAAATTACGACTTTTTATACTGAAAATATGCCAATTACTGAAAGCAGTGATATGTCACACTTTGCCCAAACCCCCTCCCCCCCTGCAGTTTTCAAAATATCCCAAACATCCCAAATTCGACGCTTGAGCCATATTTTGGAGCCAAATTCGGGCTCTCTGCACGTATTCGCAATTTGAAATTACGTCATTTTATATTACGTCATTGCGAAATACGATGATTTTTAGTGCAAAACAAAATGCAAGAAAACTTGCTTATAAATGCAAAATTTGCGAAATTCTGAGATTTGAAGGCCAAATCACATATCGTGAGAAAACATGAAGTAGTATCGAAATATTGGTAAAACGAATATATTTTCGGAAAGTCACACTACATGAAAAACGTAAAAAAAAATTGCTATACTACCAAATTTGAGGATTTTAACTTCAAATCATAAAGCGAGGTTTCGTAATATTGAGATCCACGAAAAGACATATAAAAATGTTGTTTCCAATACAAATGATAAAAATCAATTTAATTTTTGATTAGAATTAACTAAAATGTTCCTGATTTTCCGTTTATAATACTGATGGGAGATGTACACGTAAAACCGCTCTAATCCGGCTGAAACGTCGATAGATGCAATAAAATAGAACTTATTATTACCAATAAACTGAAAATTCACAAAAACGTTGAAAAACGGAAAATCATTGCCTAATTCGATGATATTTTGTTTAAATCGCATAAAGGAAAAGGGAACGATAAACGTCAAAATATTGCTAAATTCGATGATTTTTTGTACAAAAGAAAATGCAAGAAAACTTGCTTAAAAACGCAAAATTATGCAAAATTCGGAGATTTAAAGGACAAATCACAAATCGTGAGAAAACATGAAGTAGTATCGAAATATTGGTAAAAACGAATATATTTACGTAATACCTTACTCAGTATTTTAACGAGAAACAAATAGTTGATTGAAAATGAAGTATTTAAGGTTAATTTCAAATAAATTAGGAGTTTACATAATGTTTATCGTATATATAATGAATTATTAAATATAAACTGAAAATTTTCAAAAACGTTGATAAACGGCAAAATATTGCCTATTTCGATGATATTTTGTTTAAATCACATAAAGGAAAAGGGGATAATAAACGTCAAAATATTGCTAAATTTCGTGATTTTTAGTAGAAAACAAAATGCAAGAAAACTTGCTTAATTAAAATGCAAAATTTGCGAAATTCTGAGATTTGAAGGCCAAATCACATATCGTGAGAAAACATGATGTAGTATCGAAATATTGGTAAAAACGAATATATATACGTAAAATCACACTACATGAATAACGTGAAAAAAGTCACTATATTACCATATTTGAGGATTTTAACTTCAAATCATAGAGCGAGGTTTCGTATTATTTAGATCCATGAAAAGACATATGACAATGTTGTTTCGAATACAAATGATAAAAATCAATGTGTTTTCATTAGAATTAACTACAATGTTCCTGATTTTCCGTTTATATTACCGATGGAAGATGTACACGTAAAACAACTCTAATCCGGCTGAAACGTCGATATATGCAATAAAAACAGAACTTCTCCCCTTTCCAATATCTTACTCTGTATTTTAACGAGAAACAAATAGTTGATTGAAAATGATGTGTTTAAGGTTATTTTCTAATCAATTATGTGTTTGCATTATTTTTATCGTATTTTTAATGAATTAATAGCAATAAACATAAAATTCACAAAAACGTGGAAAAACAGCAAAATATTGCCTAATTCGATGATATTTTGTTTATCTCACATAAAGGAAAAGGGGATGATAAACGTCAAAATATTCCCGAATTCGATGATTTTTAGTACGAAACAAAATGCAAGAAAACTTGCTTAAAATGCAATATTATGCAAAAATCTGAGATTTTAAGGCCAAATCACATATCGTGATACTACATGAAATAGTATCAAAATATTGGTAAAAATGAATATATTTACGAAATATCAAACTACATGAAAAACGTGAAAAAAGTCATTATTATACCAAATTTGAGGATTTTAACTTCGAATCACAAAGTGACGTTTCGTATTTTTTAGACCCTAGAAAAGACGTATAAAGATGTTGCTTCCAATACAAATGATAAAAATCAATGTGTTTTCATTAAAATTAACTAAAATGTTCCTGATTTTTGGTTTATATTACCGATGGAAGATGTACACGTAAAACCGTTCTAATTCGGCTGAAACGTCGATATATGAAATAAAAACAGAACTTCTTCCCTTTTAAATATCTTACTCAGTATTTAAACGAGAAACAAATAGATGATTGAAAATGAAGTATTTAAGGTTATTTTCTGATCAATTTTTTGTTTGCATAATTTTTATCGTATATTTAATGAATTAATAACAATAAACTGAAAATTCACAAAAACGTGGAAAAACGGCAAAATATTGCCTAATTCGATGATATTTTGTTTAAATCACATAAAGGAAAAGGGGATGATAAAGGTCAAAATATTGCTAAATTCGATGATTTTTAGTACAAAACAAAATGCAAGAAAACTTGCTTAAAATGCAAAATTTGCGAAATTCTGAGATTTGAAGGCCAAATCACATATCGTGAGAAAACATGAAGTAGTATCGAAATATTGGTAAAAACGAATATATATACGTAAAATCACATTACATGAATAACGTAAAAAAAAGTCACTATATTACCACATTTGAGGATTTTAACTTCAAATCTTAGAGCGAGGTTTCGTATTATTTAGATCCATGAAAAGACATATGACAATGTTGTTTCGAATATATTTACGAATATATTTACGTTATATCACTCTCTTGAGCCCCTGCATCACTCTCTTAAGCCTCTGCATCTCTCTCTTCAACCTCTGCATCAATCTCTGGAGCCTCTGCATCCCTCTCTGGAGCCTCAGCCTCTGCATCCCTCTCTTGAGCCTCTGCGTCACTCTCAAGAGCCTCTGCATCAATCTCTTGTGCCTTTGCTTCCCTCACTTGAGCCTCTGCATCCCTCTCTTGAGCCCCTGCATCCCCCTCATGAGCCTTTGCATCCCTCACTTGAGCCTTTGCATCACTCTCTTAAGCCTCTGCACCCCTTTCTTGAACCTCTGCATCACTCTCTTGACCCTCTGAATCCCTCTCTTCAGCCTCTACATCTCTCTCTTGAGCCTCTGCATCCCTTTCGTATGCCTCTACAACACTCTTAAGCCTCTGCATATCTCTCTTCAGCCTCTGCATCCCTCTCTTGAGCCTCTGCACCCCTTTCATATGCCTCTGCAACACTCTTAACCCTATGCATCCCTCTCTTAAGCCTCTACATCCCTCTCTTGAGCCTTTGCATCCCCTTCTTATGCCTCTGTATAACTCTTAAGCCTCTGCATCTCTCTCTTCAGCCTCTGCATCCCTCTCTTGAGCCTCTGCAACACTCTCTTGAGCCTCTACATCCCTCTCATGAGCCTCTTCATCCCTCTCTTAAGACTCTGCATCACTCTCTTGAGCCTTTGCATCACTCTCTTGAGCCTCTGCATCACTCTCTTAAGCCTCTACATCCCTCTCTTGAGCCTCTGCATCCCTTTCTTATGCATCTGCAACACTCTCTTTAGCCTCTGCATCACTCTCTTAAGCCTCTGCATCCCTCTCTTGAGCCTCTGCATCCCTCTTTTAAGCCTCTGCAACACTCTCTTCAGCCTCTGCATCACTCTCATGAACCTTTGCATCACTCTCTTGAGCCTCTGCATCCCTCTCTTAAGCCTCTGCAACACTCTTTTCAGCCTCTGCATCACTTTCGTAAGCCTCTGCATCCCTTTCTTGAGCCTTTGCATCACTCTCTTGAACTCCTGCATCCCTCTCATGAGCCTCTGCATCCCTCTCTTGTGCCCCTTCTTCCCTCACTTGAGCCTCTGCATCACTCTCTTGAACCTTTACATCCCTCTCTTGAGCCTCTGCATCCCTCTCTTGTGCCTCTGCTTCCCTCACTTGAGCCTCTGCATCACTCTCTTGAACCTTTACATCCCTTTCTTGAGCCTCTTCATCCCTCTATTAAGCCTCTGCATCACTCTTTTAAGCCTCTGCATCATTCTCTTAAGCCTCTGAATCACTCTCTTGAGCCTCTGCATCACTCTCTTGAGCCCCTGCATCCCTCTCTCAAGCCTCTACATCACTCTCTTGAACCTCTGCATAACCCTCCTAAGCCTCTGCATCATTCTCTTAAGCCTCTGCAACACTCTCTTTAGCCTCTGCATCACTCTCTTAAGCCTCTGCATCCCTCTCTTGAGCCTCTGCATCCCTCTTTTAAGCCTCTGCAACACTCTCTTGAGCCTCTGCATCACTCTCTTGAGCCTCTGTGTCACTCTCTTGAGCCTCTGCATCACTCTCTTCAGTCTCTTCATCCCTCTCTTGAGCCTCTTCAACACTCTCTTCAGCCTCTGCATCACTCTCCTAAGCCTCTGAATCCCCTCTCTTGAGGCCTCTGCATAACTCTCTCGAGCCTCTGCATCACTCTCTTGATTCTCTGCATCACTCTCGTAAGCCTCTGAATCACTCTCTTGAGTCTCTGCATCACTCTCTTGAGCCTCTGCATCACTCTCTTGAGCCTCTGCATGACTCTCTAGAGCCTCTGCCTCACTCTCTTCAGCCTCTGCATCACTCTCTTAAGCCTCTGCTTCCCTCTCTAGATCCTCTGCATCACTCTCTTGAGCCTCTGCATCACTCTCTTAAGCCTCTGCATCACTCTCGTAAGCCTCTGAATCACTCTCTTCAGCCTCTGTATCACTCTCTTGAGCCTCTGCATCCCTCTCTTGAGCCTCTGCATCAATTTCGTAAGCCTCTGCATCACTCTCTCAAGCCTTTGCATCACTCTCGTAAGCCTCTGAATCACTCTCTTGAGCCTCTGCATCCCTCTTTTGAGCCTCTGCATCACTCCCAAGAGCCTCTGCATCCCTCTCTTGTACATCTTTATTCCTCACTTTAGCCTCTGCATCCCTCTCTTGAGCCTCTGCATCACTCTCTTGTACTCCTGCATCCCTCTCATGAGCCTCTGCATCCCTCACTTGAGCCTTTGCATCGCTCTCATAAGCCTCTGCATCCCACTCTTGAGCCTCTGCGTCACTCTCAAGAGCCTCTGCATCCCTCTCTTGTGCTTCTGCTTCCCTCACTTGAGTCTCTTCATCACTCTCTTGAGCCTCTGCATCCCTCTCTTGAGCCTCTGCATCAATCTCTTGTGCCTTTGCTTCCCTCACTTGAGCCTCTGCATCCCTCTCTTGAGCCCCTGCATCCCCCTCATGAGCCTTTGCATCCCTCACTTGAGCCTTTGCATCACTCTCTTAAGCCTCTGCACCCCTTTCTTGAACCTCTGCATCACTCTCTTGACCCTCTGAATCCCTCTCTTCAGCCTCTACATCTCTCTCTTGAGCCTCTGCATCCCTTTCGTATGCCTCTACAACACTCTTCAGCCTCTGCATCCCTCTCTTGAGCCTCTGCACCCCTTTCATATGCTTCTGCAACACTCTTAAGCCTATGCATCCCTCTCTTAAGCCTCTACATCCCTCTCTTGAGCCTTTGCATCCCCTTCTTATGCCTCTGTATCACTCTTAAGCCTCTGCATCTCTCTCTTCAGCCTCTGCATCCCTCTCTTGAGCCTCTGCAACACTCTCTTGTGCCTCTACATCCCTCTCATGAGCCTCTTCATCCCTCTCTTAAGACTCTGCATCACTCTCTTGAGCCTTTGCATCACTCTCTTGAGCCTCTGCATCCCTCTCTTAAGCCTCTACATCCCTCTCTTGAGCCTCTGCATCCCTTTCTTATGCCTCTGCAACACTCTCTTTAGCCTCTGCATCACTCTCTTAAGCCTCTGCATCCCTCTCTTGAGCCTCTGCATCCCTCTTTTAAGCCTCTGCAACACTCTCTTCAGCCTCTGCATCACTCTCATGAACCTTTGCATCACTCTCTTGAGCCTCTGCATCCCTCTCTTAAGCCTCTGCAACACTCTTTTCAGCCTCTGCATCACTTTCGTAAGCCTCTGCATCCCTTTCTTGAGCCTTTGCATCACTCTCTTGAACTCCTGCATCCCTCTCATGAGCCTCTGCATCCCTCTGTTGTGCCCCTGCTTCCCTCACTTGAGCCTCTGCATCACTCTCTTGAACCTTTACATCCCTCTCTTGAGCCTCTGCATCCCTCTCTTGTGCCTCTGCTTCCCTCACTTGAGCCTCTGCATCACTCTCTTGAACCTTTACATCCCTTTCTTGAGCCTCTTCATCCCTCTATTAAGCCTCTGCATCACTCTTTTAAGCCTCTGCATCATTCTCTTAAGCCTCTGAATCACTCTCTTGAGCCTCTGCATCACTCTCTTGAGCCCCTGCATCCCTCTCTCAAGCCTCTACATCACTCTCTTGAACCTCTGCATAACCCTCCTAAGCCTCTGCATCATTCTCTTAAGCCTCTGCAACACTCTCTTTATCCTCTGCATCACTCTCCCAAGCCTCTGCATCCCTCTCTTGAGCCTCTGCATCCCTCTTTTAAGCCTCTGCAACACTCTCTTCAGCCTCTGCATCACTCTCTTCAGTCTCTTCATCCCTCTCTTGAGCCTCTTCAACACTCTCTTCAGCCTCTGCATCACTCTCCTAAGCCTCTGAATCCCCTCTCTTGAGGCCTCTGCATAACTCTCTCGAGCCTCTGCATCACTCTCTTGATTCTCTGCATCACTCTCGTAAGCCTCTGAATCACTCTCTCGAGCCTCTGCATCCCTCTTTTAAGCCTCTGCAACACTCTCTTCAGCCTCTGCATCACTCTCTTCAGTCTCTTCATCCCTCTCTTGAGCCTCTTCAACACTCTCTTCAGCCTCTGCATCACTCTCCTAAGCCTCTGAATCCCCTCTCTTGAGGCCTCTGCATAACTCTCTCGAGCCTCTGCATCACTCTCTTGATTCTCTGCATCACTCTCGTAAGCCTCTGAATCACTCTCTCGAGTCTCTGCATATCTCTCTTCAGCCTCTGCATCCCTCTCTTAAGCCTCTGCACCCCTTTCATATGCTTCTGCAACACTCTTAAGCCTATGCATCCCTCTCTTAAGCCTCTACATCCCTCTCTTGAGCCTTTGCATCCCCTTCTTATGCCTCTGTATCACTCTTAAGCCTCTGCATCTCTCTCTTCAGCCTCTGCATCCCTCTCTTGAGCCTCTGCAACACTCTCTTGTGCCTGTACATCCCTCTCATGAGCATCTTCATCCCTCTCTTAAGACTCTGCATCACTCTCTTGAGCCTTTGCATCACTCTCTTGAGCCTCTGCATCCCTCTCTTAAGCCTCTACATCCCTCTCTTGAGCCTCTGCATCCCTTTCTTATGCCTCTGCAACACTCTCTTTAGCCTCTGCATCACTCTCTACAGCCTCTGCATCCCTCTCTTGAGCCTCTGCATCCCTCTTTTAAGCCTCTGCAACACTCTCTTCAGCCTCTGCATCACTCTCATGAACCTTTGCATCACTCTCTTGAGCCTCTGCATCCCTCTCTTAAGCCTCTGCAACACTCTTTTCAGCCTCTGCATCACTTTCGTAAGCCTCTGCATCCCTTTCTTGAGCCTTTGCATCACTCTCTTGAACTCCTGCATCCCTCTCATGAGCCTCTGCATCCCTCTCTTGTGCCCCTGCTTCCCTCACTTGAGCCTCTGCATCACTCTCTTGAACCTTTACATCCCTCTCTTGAGCCTCTGCATCCCTCTCTTGTGCCTCTGCTTCCCTCACTTGAGCCTCTGCATCACTCTCTTGAACCTTTACATCCCTTTCTTGAGCCTCTTCATCCCTCTATTAAGCCTCTGCATCACTCTTTTAAGCCTCTGCATCATTCTCTTAAGCCTCTGAATCACTCTCTTGAGCCTCTGCATCACTCTCTTGAGCCCCTGCATCCCTCTCTCAAGCCTCTACATCACTCTCTTGAACCTCTGCATAACCCTCCTAAGCCTCTGCATCATTCTCTTAAGCCTCTGCAACACTCTCTTTAGCCTCTGCATCACTCTCTTAAGCCTCTGCATCCCTCTCTTGAGCCTCTGCATCCCTCTTTTAAGCCTCTGCAACACTCTCTTCAGCCTCTGCATCACTCTCTTCAGTCTCTTCATCCCTCTCTTGAGCCTCTTCAACACTCTCTTCAGCCTCTGCATCACTTTCCTAAGCCTCTGAATCCCCTCTCTTGAGGCCTCTGCATAACTCTCTCGAGCCTCTGCATCACTCTCTTGATTCTCTGCACCACTCTCGTAAGCCTCTGAATCACTCTCTCGAGTCTCTGCATCACTCTCTTGAGCCTCTGCATCACTCTCTTGAGCCTCTGCATGACTCTCTAGAGCCTCTGCCTCACTCTCTTCAGCCTCTGCATCACTCTCTTAAGCCTCTGCTTCCCTCTCTAGATCCTCTGCATCACTCTCTTGAGCCTCTGCATCACTCTCTTAAGCCTCTGCATCACTCTCGTAAGCCTCTGAATCACTCTCTTCAGCCTCTGTATCACTCTCTTGAGCCTCTGCATCCCTCTCTTGAGCCTCTGCATCAATTTCGTAAGCCTCTGCATCACTCTCTCAAGCCTTTGCATCACTCTCGTAAGCCTCTGAATCACTCTCTTGAGCCTCTGCATCCCTCTCTTGAGCCTCTGCATCACTCCCAAGATCCTCTGCATCCCTCTCTTGTACATCTTTATTCCTCACTTTAGCCTCTGCATCCCTCTCTTGAGCCTCTGCATCACTCTCTTGTACTCCTGCATCCCTCTCATGAGCCTCTGCATCCCTCACTTGAGCCTTTGCATCGCTCTCATAAGCCTCTGCATCCCACTCTTGAGCCTCTGCGTCACTCTCAAGAGCCTCTGCATCCCTCTCTTGTGCCTCTACTTCCCTCACTTGAGTCTCTTCATCACTCTCTTGAGCCTCTGCATCCCTCTCTTGAGCCTCTGCATCAATCTCTTGTGCCTTTGCTTCCCTCACTTGAGCCTCTGCATCCCTCTCTTGAGCCCCTGCATCCCCCTCATGAGCCTTTGCATCCCTCACTTGAGCCTTTGCATCACTCTCTTAAGCCTCTGCACCCCTTTCTTGAACCTCTGCATCACTCTCTTGACCCTCTGAATCCCTCTCTTCAGCCTCTACATCTCTCTCTTGAGCCTCTGCATCCCTTTCGTATGCCTCTACAACACTCTTAAGCCTCTGCATATCTCTCTTCAGCCTCTGCATCCCTCTCTTGAGCCTCTGCACCCCTTTCATATGCCTCTGCAACACTCTTAAGCCTATGCATCCCTCTCTTAAGCCTCTACATCCCTCTCTTGAGCCTTTGCATCCCCTTCTTATGCCTCTGTATCACTCTTAAGCCTCTGCATCTCTCTCTTCAGCCTCTGCATCCCTCTCTTGAGCCTCTGCAACACTCTCTTGAGCCTCTACATCCCTCTCATGAGCCTCTTCATCCCTCTCTTAAGACTCTGCATCACTCTCTTGAGCCTTTGCATCACTCTCTTGAGCCTCTGCATCCCTCTCTTAAGCCTCTACATCCCTCTCTTGAGCCTCTGCATCCCTTTCTTATGCCTCTGCAACACTCTCTTTAGCCTCTGCATCACTCTCTACAGCCTCTGCATCCCTCTCTTGAGCCTCTGCATCCCTCTTTTAAGCCTCTGCAACACTCTCTTCAGCCTCTGCATCACTCTCATGAACCTTTGCATCACTCTCTTGAGCCTCTGCATCCCTCTCTTAAGCCTCTGCAACACTCTTTTCAGCCTCTGCATCACTTTCGTAAGCCTCTGCATCCCTTTCTTGAGCCTTTGCATCACTCTCTTGAACTCCTGCATCCCTCTCATGAGCCTCTGCATCCCTCTCTTGTGCCCCTGCTTCCCTCACTTGAGCCTCTGCATCACTCTCTTGAACCTTTACATCCCTCTCTTGAGCCTCTGCATCCCTCTCTTGTGCCTCTGCTTCCCTCACTTGAGCCTCTGCATCACTCTCTTGAACCTTTACATCCCTTTCTTGAGCCTCTTCATCCCTCTATTAAGCCTCTGCATCACTCTTTTAAGCCTCTGCATCATTCTCTTAAGCCTCTGAATCACTCTCTTGAGCCTCTGCATCACTCTCTTGAGCCCCTGCATCCCTCTCTCAAGCCTCTACATCACTCTCTTGAACCTCTGCATAACCCTCCTAAGCCTCTGCATCATTCTCTTAAGCCTCTGCAACACTCTCTTTAGCCTCTGCATCACTCTCTTAAGCCTCTGCATCCCTCTCTTGAGCCTCTGCATCCCTCTTTTAAGCCTCTGCAACACTCTCTTCAGCCTCTGCATCACTCTCTTCAGTCTCTTCATCCCTCTCTTGAGCCTCTTCAACACTCTCTTCAGCCTCTGCATCACTTTCCTAAGCCTCTGAATCCCCTCTCTTGAGGCCTCTGCATAACTCTCTCGAGCCTCTGCATCACTCTCTTGATTCTCTGCACCACTCTCGTAAGCCTCTGAATCACTCTCTCGAGTCTCTGCATCACTCTCTTGAGCCTCTGCATCACTCTCTTGAGCCTCTGCATGACTCTCTAGAGCCTCTGCCTCACTCTCTTCAGCCTCTGCATCACTCTCTTAAGCCTCTGCTTCCCTCTCTAGATCCTCTGCATCACTCTCTTGAGCCTCTGCATCACTCTCTTAAGCCTCTGCATCACTCTCGTAAGCCTCTGAATCACTCTCTTCAGCCTCTGTATCACTCTCTTGTGCCTCTGCATCCCTCTCTTGAGCCTCTGCATCAATTTCGTAAGCCTCTGCATCACTCTCTCAAGCCTTTGCATCACTCTCGTAAGCCTCTGAATCACTCTCTTGAGCCTCTGCATCTCTCTCTTGAGCCTCTGCATCACTCCCAAGAGCCTCTGCATCCCTCTCTTGTACATCTTTATTCCTCACTTTAGCCTCTGCATCCCTCTCTTGAGCCTCTGCATCACTCTCTTGTACTCCTGCATCCCTCTCATGAGCCTCTGCATCCCTCACTTGAGCCTTTGCATCGCTCTCATAAGCCTCTGCATCCCACTCTTGAGCCTCTGCGTCACTCTCAAGAGCCTCTGCATCCCTCTCTTGTGCCTCTACTTCCCTCACTTGAGTCTCTTCATCACTCTCTTGAGTCTCTGCATCCCTCTCTTGAGCCTCTGCATCAATCTCTTGTGCCTTTGCTTCCCTCACTTGAGCCTCTGCATCCCTCTCTTGAGCCCCTGCATCCCCCTCATGAGCCTTTGCATCCCTCACTTGAGCCTTTGCATCACTCTCTTAAGCCTCTGCACCCCTTTCTTGAACCTCTGCATCACTCTCTTGACCCTCTGAATCCCTCTCTTCAGCCTCTACATCTCTCTCTTGAGCCTCTGCATCCCTTTCGTATGCCTCTACAACACTCTTAAGCCTCTGCATATCTCTCTTCAGCCTCTGCATCCCTCTCTTGAGCCTCTGCACCCCTTTCATATGCCTCTGCAACACTCTTAAGCCTATGCATCCCTCTCTTAAGCCTCTACATCCCTCTCTTGAGCCTTTGCATCCCCTTCTTATGCCTCTGTATCACTCTTAAGCCTCTGCATCTCTCTCTTCAGCCTCTGCATCCCTCTCTTGAGCCTCTGCAACACTCTCTTGAGCCTCTACATCCCTCTCATGAGCCTCTTCATCCCTCTCTTAAGACTCTGCATCACTCTCTTGAGCCTTTGCATCACTCTCTTGAGCCTCTGCATCCCTCTCTTAAGCCTCTTCATCCCTCTCTTGAGCCTCTGCATCCCTTTCTTATGCCTCTGCAACACTCTCTTTAGCCTCTGCATCACTCTCTTAAGCCTCTGCATCCCTCTCTTGAGCCTCTGCATCCCTCTTTTAAGCCTCTGCAACACTCTCTTCAGCCTCTGCATCACTCTCATGAACCTTTGCATCACTCTCTTGAGCCTCTGCATCCCTCTCTTAAGCCTCTGCAACACTCTTTTCAGCCTCTGCATCACTTTCGTAAGCCTCTGCATCCCTTTCTTGAGCCTTTGCATCACTCTCTTGAACTCCTGCATCCCTCTCATGAGCCTCTGCATCCCTCTCTTGTGCCCCTGCTTCCCTCACTTGAGCCTCTGCATCACTCTCTTGAACCTTTACATCCCTCTCTTGAGCCTCTGCATCCCTCTCTTGTGCCTCTGCTTCCCTCACTTGAGCCTCTGCATCACTCTCTTGAACCTTTACATCCCTTTCTTGAGCCTCTTCATCCCTCTATTAAGCCTCTGCATCACTCTTTTAAGCCTCTGCATCATTCTCTTAAGCCTCTGAATCACTCTCTTGAGCCTCTGCATCACTCTCTTGAGCCCCTGCATCCCTCTCTCAAGCCTCTACATCACTCTCTTGAACCTCTGCATAACCCTCCTAAGCCTCTGCATCATTCTCTTAAGCCTCTGCAACACTCTCTTTAGCCTCTGCATCACTCTCTTAAGCCTCTGCATCCCTCTCTTGAGCCTCTGCATCCCTCTTTTAAGCCTCTGCAACACTCTCTTCAGCCTCTGCATCACTCTCTTGAGCCTCTGTGTCACTCTCTTGAGCCTCTGCATCACTCTCTTCAGTCTCTTCATCCCTCTCTTGAGCCTCTTCAACACTCTCTTCAGCCTCTGCATCACTCTCCTAAGCCTCTGAATCCCCTCTCTTGAGGCCTCTGCATAACTCTCTCGAGCCTCTGCACCACTCTCTTGATTCTCTGCATCACTCTCGTAAGCCTCTGAATCACTCTCTCGAGTCACTGCATCACTCTCTTGAGCCTCTGCATCACTCTCTTGAGCCTCTGCATGACTCTCTAGAGCCTCTGCCTCACTCTCTTCAGCCTCTGCATCACTCTCTTAAGCCTCTGCTTCCCTCTCTAGATCCTCTGCATCACTCTCTTGAGCCTCTGCATCACTCTCTTAAGCCTCTGCATCGCTCTCGTAAGCCTCTGAATCACTCTCTTCAGCCTCTGTATCACTCTCTTGAGCCTCTGCATCCCTCTCTTGAGCCTCTGCATCAATTTCGTAAGCCTCTGCATCACTCCCTCAAGCCTTTGCATCACTCTCGTAAGCCTCTGAATCACTCTCTTGAGCCTCTGCATCCCTCTCTTGAGCCTCTGCATCACTCCCAAGAGCCTCTGCATCCCTCTCTTGTACATCTTTATTCCTCACTTTAGCCTCTGCATCCCTCTCTTGAGCCTCTGCATCACTCTCTTGTACTCCTGCATCCCTCTCATGAGCCTCTGCATCCCTCACTTGAGCCTTTGCATCGCTCTCATAAGCCTCTGCATCCCACTCTTGAGCCTCTGCGTCACTCTCAAGAGCCTCTGCATCCCTCTCTTGTGCCTCTACTTCCCTCACTTGAGTCTCTTCATCACTCTCTTGAGTCTCTGCATCCCTCTCTTGAGCCCCTGCATCCCCCTCATGAGCCTTTGCATCCCTCACTTGAGCCTTTGCATCACTCTCTTAAGCCTCTGCACCCCTTTCTTGAACCTCTGCATCACTCTCTTGACCCTCTGAATCCCTCTCTTCAGCCTCTACATCTCTCTCTTGAGCCTCTGCATCCCTTTCGTATGCCTCTACAACACTCTTAAGCCTCTGCATATCTCTCTTCAGCCTCTGCATCCCTCTCTTGAGCCTCTGCACCCCTTTCATATGCCTCTGCAACACTCTTAAGCCTATGCATCCCTCTCTTAAGCCTCTACATCCCTCTCTTGAGCCTTTGCATCCCCTTCTTATGCCTCTGTATCACTCTTAAGCCTCTGCATCTCTCTCTTCAGCCTCTGCATCCCTCTCTTGAGCCTCTGCAACACTCTCTTGAGCCTCTACATCCCTCTCATGAGCCTCTTCATCCCTCTCTTAAGACTCTGCATCACTCTCTTGAGCCTTTGCATCACTCTCTTGAGCCTCTGCATCCCTCTCTTAAGCCTCTTCATCCCTCTCTTGAGCCTCTGCATCCCTTTCTTATGCCTCTGCAACACTCTCTTTAGCCTCTGCATCACTCTCTTAAGCCTCTGCATCCCTCTCTTGAGCCTCTGCATCCCTCTTTTAAGCCTCTGCAACACTCTCTTCAGCCTCTGCATCACTCTCATGAACCTTTGCATCACTCTCTTGAGCCTCTGCATCCCTCTATTAAGCCTCTGCAACACTCTTTTCAGCCTCTGCATCACTTTCGTAAGCCTCTGCATCCCTTTCTTGAGCCTTTGCATCACTCTCTTGAACTCCTGCATCCCTCTCATGAGCCTCTGCATCCCTCTCTTGTGCCCCTGCTTCCCTCACTTGAGCCTCTGCATCACTCTCTTGAACCTTTACATCCCTCTCTTGAGCCTCTGCATCCCTCTCTTGTGCCTCTGCTTCCCTCACTTGAGCCTCTGCATCACTCTCTTGAACCTTTACATCCCTTTCTTGAGCCTCTTCATCCCTCTATTAAGCCTCTGCATCACTCTTTTAAGCCTCTGCATCATTCTCTTAAGCCTCTGAATCACTCTCTTGAGCCTCTGCATCACTCTCTTGAGCCCCTGCATCCCTCTCTCAAGCCTCTACATCACTCTCTTGAACCTCTGCATAACCCTCCTAAGCCTCTGCATCATTCTCTTAAGCCTCTGCAACACTCTCTTTAGCCTCTGCATCACTCTCTTAAGCCTCTGCATCCCTCTCTTGAGCCTCTGCATCCCTCTTTTAAGCCTCTGCAACACTCTCTTCAGCCTCTGCATCACTCTCTTGAGCCTCTGTGTCACTCTCTTGAGCCTCTGCATCACTCTCTTCAGTCTCTTCATCCCTCTCTTGAGCCTCTTCAACACTCTCTTCAGCCTCTGCATCACTCTCCTAAGCCTCTGAATCCCCTCTCTTGAGGCCTCTGCATAACTCTCTCGAGCCTCTGCACCACTCTCTTGATTCTCTGCATCACTCTCGTAAGCCTCTGAATCACTCTCTCGAGTCACTGCATCACTCTCTTGAGCCTCTGCATCACTCTCTTGAGCCTCTGCATGACTCTCTAGAGCCTCTGCCTCACTCTCTTCAGCCTCTGCATCACTCTCTTAAGCCTCTGCTTCCCTCTCTAGATCCTCTGCATCACTCTCTTGAGCCTCTGCATCACTCTCTTAAGCCTCTGCATCACTCTCGTAAGCCTCTGAATCACTCTCTTCAGCCTCTGTATCACTCTCTTGAGCCTCTGCATCCCTCTCTTGAGCCTCTGCATCAATTTCGTAAGCCTCTGCATCACTCCCTCAAGCCTTTGCATCACTCTCGTAAGCCTCTGAATCACTCTCTTGAGCCTCTGCATCCCTCTCTTGAGCCTCTGCATCACTCCCAAGAGCCTCTGCATCCCTCTCTTGTACATCTTTATTCCTCACTTTAGCCTCTGCATCCCTCTCTTGAGCCTCTGCATCACTCTCTTGTACTCCTGCATCCCTCTCATGAGCCTCTGCATCCCTCACTTGAGCCTTTGCATCGCTCTCATAAGCCTCTGCATCCCACTCTTGAGCCTCTGCGTCACTCTCAAGAGCCTCTGC
The DNA here is from genome assembly GCF_040958095.1 of Procambarus clarkii. NCBI lineage: Eukaryota > Metazoa > Arthropoda > Malacostraca > Decapoda > Cambaridae > Procambarus > Procambarus clarkii. The sequence continues at coordinate 28,409,665 of NC_091207.1, forward strand.
ATCCCTCTCTTGTGCCTCTGCTTCCCTCACTTGAGTCTCTTCATCACTCTCTTGAGCCTCTGCATCCCTCTCTTGAGCCTCTTCATCCCTCTCTTAAGCCTTCAGGCTTCTCCCTCTCTCAAGTTATCCCAAGCATCCCAAATTCGACCCTTGAGCGATATTTTGGAGCCAAATTCTGGCTCTTTGCACATATTCGCAGTTTAAAATTACGACATTTTATACCGAAAATATGTCAATTACTAAGAGCGGCGATATATCACATTTTGCCCAAATCCCCCCTGCAGTTTTCAAAATATCCCAAACATCCCAAATTCGGCACTTGAGCTATATTTTGGAGGCAAATTCTGGCTCTCTGCACGTATTCGCCGTGAATTTTCTGTTTATTGTTAATATTTCATTATATATACGATAAAAATGATGCAGACACATAATTTAATAGAAATTAACCATAAATACCTCATTTTCAATCAACTATTGGTTTCTCTTTAAAATACTGAGTAAGATATTGAAAGGGGAGAAGTTCGGTTGTTATGGAATATATCGACGTTTCAGCCGGAATAGAGCGGTTGTACGGTTACTTCTTCCATCGTTAATATAAACGGAAAATCAGGAACATTTTAGTTAATTATAAAGAAAACACATTGATTTTTATCATTTGTAATGGAAACAACATTTGCATGTCTTTTCTAGGATCTAAATAATACGATACCTCGTTCTATGATATTAAGTTAAAATCATCAAATTTGGTAATATGGTGACTTTTTTCACGTTTTTCACATAGTGTGATTTTACTTAAATATATATTCGTTTATACCAATATTTCGATACTACTTCATGTTTTCTCACGATTTGTGATTTGTCCTTTAAATCTCCGAATTTTGCATAATATTGCGTTTTTAAGCAAGTTTTCTTGCATTTTCTTTTGTACAAAAAATCATCGAATTTAGCAATATTTTGACGTTTATCGTCCCCTTTTCCTTTATGCAATTTAAACAAAATATCATCGAATTAGGCAATGATTTTTCGTTTTTCAACGTTTTTGTGAATTTTCAGTTTATCGGTAATAATAAGTTCTATTTTATTGCATATATCGACGTTTCAGCCGGATTAGAGCGGTTTTACGTGTACATCTTCCATCGGTATTATAAACGGAAAATCAGGAACATTTTAGTTAATTCTAATAAAAAATTACATTGATTTTTATCATTTGTATTGGAAACAACATTTCTATATGTCTTTTCGTGGATCTCAATATTACGAAACCTCGCTTTATGATTTGAAGTTAAAATCCTCAAATTTGGTAATATAGCAATTTTTTTTTACGTTTTTCATGTAGTGTGACTTTCCGAAAATATATTCGTTTTACCAATATTTCGATACTACTTCATGTTTTCTCACGATATGTGATTTGGCCTTCAAATCTCAGAATTTCGCAAATTTTGCATTTATAAGCAAGTTTTCTTGCATTTTGTTTTGTACTAAAAATCATCGTCTGCATCACTCTCTTGAGCCTCTGCATCCCTCTCCTAAGCCTCTGCCTCACTCTTTTAAGCCTCTGCATCACTCCCTAGAGCCTCTGTATCACTCACTTGAGCCTCTGCATCACTCTCTTGGGCCTCTGCTTCCCTCTCTTAAGCCTCTGCAACACTCTCTTCAGCCGCTGCATCACTCTCTTAAGCCTCTGAATCCCTCTCTTGAGGCCTCTGCATAACTCTCTCGAGCCTCTGCATCACTCTTGATTCTCTGCATCACTCTCGTAAGCCTCTAAATCACTCTCTCGTGCCTCTGCATCACTCTCTTGTTCCTTTGCATCACTCTGTTGAGCCTGTGCATTACTCTCTTGAGTCTCTGCATCACTCTCCAGAGTCTCTTCATCACTCTCTTCAGCCTCTGCATCACTCTCATAAGCCTCTGCTTCCCTCGCTTGATCCTTTGCATCACTCTCATGAGCCTCTGCATCACTCTCCTAAGCCTCTGAAGCACTCTCTTGAGCCTCTGCATCACTCTCTTGAGCCCCTGCATTACCCTCTTGAGCCTCTGCATCACTCTCTTGAGCCTCTACATTCCTGCACTTACGGAGAGCGGCAATGGATCACATTTTGTCCAAACCCTACCTGCAGTTTTCAATTTATCTGCGATTTTATCCCAAATTTTTATCCCAAACCAAATTTAACATCCCAAATTCGACCCTTGAGCCTTATTTTGGGGCCAAATTCTGGCTATCTGCTCATATTCGCAGTTTGAAATTACGACTTTTTATACCGAAAATATGCCAATTAATGAAAGCAACGATGGATCACATTTTGCCCAAACCCTCCCTGCAGTTTTCAAAATATCCCAAACATCCCAAATTCGACCCTTGAGCCGTATTTTGGAGTCAAATTCTGGCTATCTGCACATATTCGCAGTTTGAAATTACGAGTTTTTATACCGAAAATATGTCAATTACTGAGTGCAGCGATAGGTCACATTTTGCCCAAACCCCCCCTGCAGTTTTCAAAATATCCCAAACATCCCAAATTCGACGCTTGAGCCATATTTTGGAGCCAAATTCGGGTTCTCTATACATATTCGCAGGTTGAAATTACGACATTTTATACCGAAAATATGTAAATTACTGAAAGCATCGATGGGTCACATTTCGCCCAAACCCATACCCCCCCTGCACTTTTAAAATTATCCCAAACATCCCAAATTCGAACCTTGAGAATTATTTTGGAACTAAATTCTGGCTCTCTGCACGTATTCGCAGTTTGAATTTACGATTTTTTATCCCAAACGTCCCAAATTTGACGCTTGAAAATATGCCAATTACTGAAAGCAGCGATGGGTCACATTTTGCCCAAACACTCCGGCAGTCTTCAAAATATCCCAAACATCCAAAATTCGACCCTTGAGCCTTATTTTGGAGCCAAATTTGGGCTCTCTGCCCGTATTCGCAGTTTAAAATTACGAAATTTTTTACCGAAAATATGTCAATTACTGAGAGCAGCGATATGTCATATTTTCCTAAAACGTTCCCTGCAGTTTTCAAAATATAACAAACATCCAAAATTCGACGCTTGAGTCATATTTTGGAGCCAAATTCTGGCTCTCTGCATGTATTCGCAGTTTGAAATTATGATATTTTATACCGAAAATATGCCAATTACTGAAAGCAGCTTTGGATCACATTTTGCCCAAACCATCCCTGTAGTTTTCAAAATATCCCAAACATCCGAAATTCGATCCTTGAGAATTATTTTGGAGCTAAATTCTGGCTCTCTGCACGTATTCGCAGTTTGAAATTACGACTTTTATCCAAAACATCCCAAATTTGACGCTTGAAAATAAGCCAATTACTGAAAGCAGCGATGGGTCATATTTTGCCCAAACACCCCGGCAATTTTCAAAATATAGCAAACATCCAAAATTCGACGCTTGATCCATATTTTGGAACCAAATTAGGGCTCTCTGCACGTATTAGCAGTATGAAATTATGACATATTATACCGAAAATTTGCCAATTACTGAGTGCGGCGATGGATCACATTTTGCCCAAGCCCTTCCTGTAGTTTTCAAAATATCCCAAACATCAAAAACTCAACCCTTGATCCATATTTTGGAGCCAAATTTTGGCTTTCTGCATGTATTCGTAGGTTGAAATTACCACATTTTATACCGAAAATATATCAATTACTGAGAGCAGCGATAGGTCACATTTTGCCCGAGCCCCCCCCCCCCCCTGCAGTTTTCAAAATATTCCAAACATCCCAAATTCGACGCTTGAGCCATATTTTAAAGCCAAATTCGGGCTCTCTGCACGCATTCGCAGTTTGAAATTACGTCTTTTTATACCGAAAATGTGCTATTTACTGAGAGCGGCGATGGATCACATTTTGCCAAAACCCTCCCTGCAGTTTTCAAAATATAGCACACATCCCAAATTCGACGCTTGAGCCATATTTTGGAGCCAAATTCTAGCTCTCTACACGTATTCGAAGTGTGAATTTTCGAATTTATACTGAAAATATGCCTATTACTGAGAGCGGCGATGGATCACATTTTGCCCAAATCATCCCTGTAGTTTTCAAAATATCCCAAACATTCCAAATTCGACCCTTGAGAATTATTTTGGAGCTAAACTCTGGCTCTCTGCACGTACTCGCAGTTTGAAATTACGAATTTTTATCCCAAACATTCCAAATTTGACGCTTGAAAATAAGTCAATTACTGATAGCAGCGATGGGTCATATTTTGCCCAAACCCCACGGCAGTTTGCAAAATATCCCAAACATCCCAGATTCGACCCATGAGCTATATTTTGGAGCCAAATTCTGGCTCTCTGCACGTATTCGCTGTTTGAAATTACGACATTTTATAACGAAAACATGACAATTACTGAAAGCGGTAATGGATTACATTTTGCCCAAACCCTCTCTGCCGTTTTCAAAATATCCCAAACATCCCAAATTCGAAGCTTGAGCCATATTTTGGAGCCAAATTCGGGCTCTCTACACGTATTAGCAGTTTGAAATTATGACATTTTATAAAGAAAATATGCCAATTACTGAGTGCTGCGATGGATCACATTTTGCCCAAGCCCTCCCTGCAGTTTTCAAAATATCCCAAACATCCCAAATTCGACCCTTGAGCCATATTTTGGAGCCAAATTTTAGCCTTCTGCATGTATTCGCCGTTTGAAATTACGACTTTTTATACTGAATATATGCCAATTACTGAAAGCACCGATGGTTCACATTTTGCCCAAACCATCCCTGTAGTTTTCAAAATATCCCATACATCCGAAATTCGATCCTTGAGAATTATTTTGGAGCTAAATTCTGGCTCTCTGCCCGTATTCGCAGTTTGAAATTACGACTTTTATCCCAAACATCCCATATATGACGCTTGAAAATAAGCCAATTACTGAAAGAAGCTAAGGGTCACATTTTGCCCAAACCCCCCGGCAATTTTCAAAATATCCCAAACATTCCAAATTCGACCCATGAGCTATATTTTGGAGCCAAATCCTGGCTCTCTGCACGTATTAGCAGTTTGAAATTATGATATTTTATACCGAAAATATGCCAATTACTGAGTGCGGCGATTGATCATATTTTGCCCAAGCCCTCCCTGTAGTTTTCAAAATATCCCAAACATCCCAAACTTAACCCTTGATCGATATTTTGGAGCCAAATTTTGGCTTTCTGCATGTATTCGTTGTTTGAAATTACGACTTTTTATACCGAAAATATGCCAATTACTAAAAGCAGTGATGGACCACATTTTGACGAAACCCTCTCTGCAGTTTTCAAAATATCCCAAACATCCCAAATTCGACGCTTGAGCCATATTTTGAAACCAAATTCGGGCTCTCTGCAAGTATTCGCAGTTTGAAATTACGTCTTTTTATACCGATAATATGCCATTTACTGAGAGCGGCGATAGATCACACTTTGCCAAAACCCTCCATGCATTTTCCAAAATATAGCAAACATCCCAAATTCGACGCTTGAGCCATATTTTGAAGCCAAATTCAGGCTCTGCATGTATTCCCAGTTTGAAATGACGAATTTTATACCAAAAATATGCCAATTACTGAAAGCGGCGATGGATCACATTTTGCACAAACCCTCTCTCAAGTTTTCAAATTATCCCAAGCATCCCAAATTCGACTCTTGAGCCATATTTTGGAGCCAAATTCTGGCTCTCTGTACATATTCGCAGTTTGAAATTACGACATTTTTTTACCGAAAATATTTCAATTGCTGAGAGCAGCAATAGGTCACATTTTGCCCCCCTCCCCCTGCAGTTTTCAAAATATAGCAAACATCCCAAATTCCATCCCAAACGTCGATATATGCAATAAAATAGAACTTATTATTACCAATAAACTGAAAATTCACAAAAACGTTGAAAAACGGAAAATCATTGCCTAATTCGATGATATTTTGTTTAAATCGCATAAAGGAAAAGGGGACGATAAACGTCAAAATATTGCTAAATTCGATGATTTTTTGTACAAAAGAAAATGCAAGAAAACTTGCTTAAAAACGCAATATTATGCAAAATTCGGAGATTTAAAGGACAAATCACAAATCGTGAGAAAACATGAAGTAGTATCGAAATATTGGTAAAAACGAATATATTTACGTAATACCTTACTCAGTATTTTAACGAGAAACAAATAGTTGATTGAAAATGAAGTATTTAAGGTTAATTCCAAATATATTAGGAGTTTACATAATGTTTATCGTATATATAATGAATTATTAAATATAAACTGAAAATTCTCAAAAACGTTGATAAACGGCAAAATATTGCCTATTTCGATGATATTTTGTTTAAATCACATAAAGGAAAAGGGGATAATAAACGTCAAAATATTGCTAAATTTCGTGATTTTTAGTAGAAAACAAAATGCAAGAAAACTTGCTTAAAAAGGCAAAATTTGCAAAATTCTGAGATTTGAAGGCCAAATCACATATCGTGAGAAAACATGAAGTACTATCGAAATATTGGTAAAAACGAATATATATACGTAAAATCACACTATATGAATAACGTGAAAAAAGTCACTATATTACCATATTTGAGGATTTTAACTTTAAATCATAGAGCGAGGTTTCGTATTATTTAGATCCAAGAAAAGACATATGACTATGTTGTTTCGAATACAAATGATAAAAATCAATGTGTTTTCATTAGAATTTACTAAAATGTTCCTGATTTTCCGTTTATATTACCGATGGAAGATATACACGTAAAACCGCTCAAATCCGGCTGAAACGTCGATATATGCAATAAAAACAGAACTTCTCCCCTTTCCAATACCTTACTCTGTATTTTAACGAGAAACAAATAGTTGATTGAAAATGAAGTGTTTAAGGTTATTTTTTAATCAATTATGTGTTTGCATCATTTTTGTCGTATATTTAATGAATTAATAGCAATAAACAGAAAATTCACAAAAACGTGGAAAAACAGCAAAATATTGCCTAATTCGATGATATTTTGTTTAAATCACATAAAGGAAAAGGGGGATGATAAACGTCAAAATATTGCTGAATTCGATTATTTTTAGTACGAAACAAAATGCAAGAAAACTTGCTTAAAATGCAATATTATGCGAAAATCTGAGATTTGAAGGCCAAATCACATATCGTGATACGACATGAAATAGTATCGAAATATTGGTAAAAATGAATATATTTACGTAATATCAAACTACATGAAAAAAGTGAAAAAAGTCATTATTATACCAAATTTGAGGATTTTAACTTCGAATCATAAAGTGACGTTTCGTATTTTTTAGACCCTAGAAAAGACGTATAAAGATGTTGCTTCCAATACAAATGATAAAAATCAATGTGTTTTCATTAAAATTAACTAAAATGTTCCTGATTTTTGGTTTATATTACCGATGGAAGATGTACACGTAAAACCGTTCTAATCCGGCTGAAACGTCGATATATGAAATAAAAACAGAACTTCTTCCCTTTTCAATATCTTACTCAGTATTTTAACGAGAAACAAATAGATGATTGAAAATAAAGTATTTAAGGTTATTTTCTGATCAATTTTTTGTTTGCATAGTTTTTATCGTATATTTAATGAATTAATAACAATAAACTGAAAATTCACAAAAACGTGGAAAAACGGCAAAATATTGCCTAATTCGATGATATTTTGTTTAAATCACATAAAGGAAAAGGGGATGATAAAGGTCAAAATATTGCTAAATTCGGTGATTTTTAGTACAAAACAAAATGCAAGAAAACTTGCTTAAAATGCAAAATTTGCGAAATTCTGAGATTTGAAGGCCAAATCACATATCGTGAGAAAACATGAAGTAGTATCGAAATATTGGTAAAAACGAATATATACACGTAAAATCACACTACATGAATAACGTAAAAAAAGTCACTATATTACCATATTTGAGGATTTTAACTTCAAATCTTAGAGCGAGGTTTCGTATTATTTAGATCCATGAAAAGACATATGACAATGTTGTTTCGAATATATTTACGAATATATTTACGTTATATCACTCTCTTGAGCCCCTGCATCACTCTCTTAAGCCTCTGCATCTCTCTCTTCAGCCTCTGCATCAATCTCTGGAGCCTCTGCATCCCTCTCTTGAACCTCTGCGTCACTCTCAAGAGCCTCTGCATCAAACTCTTGTGCCTTTGCTTCCCTCACTTGAGCCTCTGCATCCCTCTCTTGAGCCCCTGCATCCCCCTCATGAGCCTTTGCATCCCTCACTTGAGCCTTTGCATCACTCTCTTAAGCCTCTGCATCCCTTTCTTGAACCTCTGCATCACTCTCTTGACCCTCTGAATCCCTCTCTTCAGCCTCTACATCTCTCTCTTGAGCCTCTGCATCCCTTTCGTATGCCTCTACAACACTCTTAAGCCTCTGCATATCTCTCTTCAGCCTCTGCATCCCTCTCTTGAGCCTCTGCACCCCTTTCATATGCCTCTGCAACACTCTTAAACCTATTCATCCCTCTCTTAAGCCTCTACATCCCTCTCTTGAGCCTTTGCATCCCTTTCTTATGCCTCTGTATCACTCTTAAGCCTCTGCATCTCTCTCTTCAGCCTCTGCATCCCTCTCTTGAGCCTCTGCAACACTCTCTTGAGCCTCTACATCCCTCTCATGAGCCTCTGCATCCCTCTCTTAAGACTCTGCATCACTCTCTTGAGCCTTTGCATCACTCTCTTGAGCCTCTGCATCCCTCTCTTAAGCCTCCACATCCCTCTCTTGAGTCTCTGCATCCCTTTCTTATGCCTCTGCAACACTCTCTTTAGCCTCTGCATCACTCTCTTAAGCCTCTGCATCCATCTCTTGAGCCTCTGCATCCCTCTTTTAAGCCTCTGCAACACTCTCTTCAGCCTCTGCATCACTCTCATGAACCTTTGCATCACTCTCTTGAGCCTCTGCATCCCTCTCTTAAGCCTCTGCAACACTCTTTTCAGCCTCTGCATCACCTTCGTAAGCCTCTGCATCCCTTTCTTGAGCCTTTGCATCACTCTCTTGAACTCCTGCATCCCTCTCATGAGCCTCTGCATCCCTCCCTTGTGCCTCTGCTTCCCTCACTTGAGCCTCTGCATCACTCTCTTGAACCTTTACATCCCTTTCTTGAGCCTCTGCATCCCTCTATTAAGCACCTGCATCACTCTTTTAAGCCTCTGCATCATTCTCTTAAGCCTCTGAATCACTCTCTTGAGCCTCTGCATCACTCTCTTGAGCCCCTGCATCCCTCTCTCAAGCCCCTACATCACTCTCTTGAACCTCTGCATAACCCTCCTAAGCCTCTGCATTACTCTCTTGATCCTCTGCATCCCGCTCCTGAGCCTCTGCCTCACTCTCTTAAGCCTCTGCATCACTCTCTTGAGCCTCTGTATCACTCTCTTGAGCCTCTGCATCACTCTCTTCAGTCTCTTCATCCCTCTCTTGAGCCTCTTCAACACTCTCTTCAGCCTCTGCATCACTCTCCTAAGCCTCTGAATCCCCTCTCTTGAGGCCTCTGCATAACTCTCTCGAGCCTCTGCATCACTCTCTTGATTCTCTGCATCACTCTCGTAAGCCTCTGAATCACTCTCTCGAGTCTCTGCATCACTCTCTTGAGCCTCTGCATCACTCTCTTGAGCCTCTGCATGACTCTCTAGAGCCTCTGCCTCACTCTCTTCAGCCTCTGCATCACTCTCTTAAGCCTCTGCTTCCCTCTCTAGATCCTCTGCATCACTCTCTTGAGCCTCTGCATCACTCTCTTAAGCCTCTGCATCACTCTCGTAAGCCTCTGAATCACTCTCTTCAGCCTCTGTATCACTCTCTTGAGCCTTTGCATCCCTCTCTTGAGCCTCTGCATCAATTTCGTAAGCCTCTGCATCACTCTCTCAAGCCTTTGCATCACTCTCGTAAGCCTCTGAATCACTCTCTTGAGCCTTTGCATCCCTCTCTTGAGCCTCTGCATCACTCCCAAGAGCCTCTGCATCCCTCTCTTGTACATCTTTATTCCTCACTTGAGCCTCTGCATCCCTCACTTGAGCCTTTGCATCGCTCTCATAAGCCTCTGCATCCCACTCTTGAGCCTCTGCGTCACTCTCAAGAGCCTCTGCATCCCTCTCTTGTGCCTCTGCTTCCCTCACTTGAGTCTCTTCATCACTCTCTTGAGCCTCTGCATCCCTCTCTTGAGCCTCTTCATCCCTCTCTTAAGCCTTCAGGCTTCTCCCTCTCTCAAGTTATCCCAAACATCCCAAATTCGACCCTTGAGCGATATTTTGGAGCCAAATTCTGGCTCTTTGCACATATTCGCAGTTTAAAATTACGACATTTTATACCGAAAATATGTCAATTACTAAGAGCGGCGATATATCACATTTTGCCCAAATCCCCCCTGCAGTTTTCAAAATATCCCAAACATCCCAAATTCGACACTTGAGCTATATTTTGGAGGCAAATTCTGGCTCTCTGCACGTATTCGCCATGAATTTTCTGTTTATTGTTAATAATTCATTATATATACGATAAAAATGATGCAAACACATAATTTATTAGAAATTAACCATAAATACCTCATTTTCAATCAACTATTGGTTTCTCTTTAAAATACTGAGTAAGATATTGAAAAGGGGAGAAGTTAGGTTGTTATGGAATATATCGACGTTTCAGCCGGAATAGAGCGGTTGTACGGTTACATCTTCCATCGTTAATATATACGGAAAATCAGGAACATTTTATTTAATTATAAAGAAAACACATTGATTTTTATCATTTGTAATGGAAACAACATTTGCATGTCTTTTCTAGGATCTAAATAATACGATACCTCGCTCTATGATATTAAGTTAAAATCATCAAATTTGGTAATATAGTGACTTTTTTCACGTTTTTCACATAGTGTGATTTTACTAAAATATATATTCGTTTATACCAATATTTCGATACTACTTCATGTTTTCTCACGATTTGTGATTTGTCCTTTAAATCTCCGAATTTTGCATAATATTGCGTTTTTAAGCAAGTTTTCTTGCATTTTCTTTTGTACAAAAAATCATCGAATTTAGCAATATTTTGACGTTTATCGTCCCCTTTTCCTTTATGCAATTTAAAGAAAATATCATCGAATTAGGCAATGATTTTCCGTTTTTCAACGTTTTTGTGAATTTTCAGTTTATTGGTAATAATAAATTATATTTTATTGCATATATCGACGTTTCAGCTGGATTAGAGCGGTTTTACGTGTACATCTTCCATCGGTATTATAAACGGAAAATCAGGAACATTTTAGTTAATTCTAATAAAAAATTACATTGATTTTTATCATTTGTATTGGAAACAACATTTCTATATGTCTTTTCGTGGATCTCAATATTACGAAACCTCGCTTTATGATTTGAAGTTAAAATCCTCAAATTTGGTAATATAGCAATTTTTTTTTACGTTTTTCATGTAGTGTGACTTTCCGAAAATATATTCGTTTTACCAATATTTCGATACTACTTCATGTTTTCTCACGATATGTGATTTGGCCTTCAAATCTCAGAATTTCGCAAATTTTGCATTTATAAGCAAGTTTTCTTGCATTTTGTTTTGTACTAAAAATCATCGTATTTAGCAATGACGTAATATAAAATGACGTAATTTCAAATTGCGAATACGTGCAGAGAGCCCGAATTTGGCTCCAAAATATGGCTCAAGCGCCGAATTTGGGATGTTTGGGATATTTTGAAAACTGCAGGGGGGGGGGGGGTTTGGGCAAAATGTGACCTATCACTGCTTTCAGTAATTGGCATATTTTCAGTATAAAAAGTCGTAATTTCAAACAGCGGATACGTGCAGAGGGCCAGAATATGGATCCAAAATAAGGCTCAAGTGTCGAATTTGGGATGTTTGGGATATTTTGAAAACTGCAGCTAGGGTTTTGGCAAAATGTGATCCATCGCCGTTTTCAGTAATTGGCATATTTTCGGTATAAAAAGTCGCAATTTCAAACTGCGAATACGTGCAGAGAGCCAGAATTTGGCTCCAAAATATGGCTCTAGCGTTGAATCTGGGATGTTTGGATATTTTGGAAACTGCAGGGAAGGTTTGGGCAAAATGTGATCCATCGCCGCTCTCAGTAATTGGCATATTTTCGGTATAAAAAGTCGTAATTTCAAACTGCGAATACGTGCAGAGAGGCAGAATTTGGCTCCAAAATATATCTCAAGCGTCGAATTTGGGATGTTTGCTATATTTTGAAAACTGCAGGGGAGGGGGGCAAAATGTGACCTATTGCTGCTCTCAGCAATTGAAATATTTTCGGTAAAAAATGTCGTAATTTCAAACTGCGAATATGTACAGAGAGCCAGAATTTGGCTCCAAAATATGGCTCAAGAGTCGAATTTGGGATGCTTGGGATAATTTGAAAACTTCAGAGAGGGTTTGTGCAAAATGTGATCCATCGCCGCTTTCAGTAATTGGCATATTTTTGGTATAAAATTCGTAATTTCAAACTGGGAATACATGCAGAGAGCCAGAATTTGGCTCCAAAATATGGCTCAAACTTCGAATTTGGGATGTTTGCTATATTTTGAAAACTGCATGGAGGGTTTTGGCAAAGTGTGATCCATCGCCGCTCTCAGTAAATGGCATATTATCGGTATAAAAAGACGTAATTTCAAACTGCGAATACTTGCAGAGAGCCCGAATTTGGCTTCAAAATATGGCTCAAGCGTCGAATTTGGGATGTTTGGGATATTTTGAAACCTGCAGAGAGGGTTTCGTCAAAATGTGGTCCATCACTGCTTTTAGTAATTGGCATATTTTCGTTATAAAAAGTCGTAATTTCAAACAACGAATACATGCAGAAAGCCAAAATTTGGCTCCAAAATATGGATCAAGGGTTAAGTTTGGGATGTTTGAGATATTTTGAAAACTACAGGGAGGGCTTGGGCAAAATGTGATCAATCGCCGCACTCAGTAATTGGCATATTTTCGGTATAAAATATCATAATTTCAAACTGCTAATACGTGCAGAGAGCCAGAATTTGGCTCCAAAATATAGCTCATGGGTCGAATTTGGAAGGTTTGGGATATTTTGAAAATTGCCGGGGGTTTGGGCAAAATGTGACCCTTCGCTGCTTTCAGTAATGGGCTTATTTTCAAACGTCAAATTTGGGATGTTTGGGATAAAAGTCGTAATTTCAAACTGCGAATACGGGCAGAGAGCCAGAATTTAGCTCCAAAATAATTCTCAAGAATCGAATTTCGGATGTTTGGGATATTTTGAAAATTACAGGGATGGTTTAGGCAAAATGTGATCCATCGCTGCTTTCAGTAATTGGCATTTTTTCGGTATAAAAAGTCGCAATTTCAAACTGCGAATACGTGCAGAGAGCCAGAATTTGGCTCCAAAATATGGCTCTAGCGTTGAATCTGGGATGTTTGGATATTTTGGAAACTGCAGGGAAGGTTTGGGCAAAATGTGATCCATCGCCGCTCTCAGTAATTGGCATATTTTCGGTATAAAAATTCGTAATTTCAAATTGCGAATTCGTGCAGAGAGCCAGAATTTGGCTCCAAAATATGTCTCAAGCGTCGAATTTGGGATGTTTGCTATATTTTGAAAACTGCAAGGGGGGGGGGGCAAAATGTGACCTATTGCTGCTCTCAGCAATTGAAATATTTTCGGTAAAAAATGTCGTAATTTCAAACTGCGAATATGTACAGAGAGCCAGAATTTGGCTCCAAAATATGGCTCAAGAGTCGAATTTGGGATGCTTGGGATAATTTGAAAACTTCAGAGAGGGTTTGTGCAAAATGTGATCCATCGCCGCTTTCAGTAATTGGCATATTTTTGGTATAAAATTCGTAATTTCAAACTGGGAATACATGCAGAGAGCCAGAATTTGGCTCCAAAATATGGCTCAAGCTTCGAATTTGGGATGTTTGCTATATTTTGAAAACTGCATGGAGGGTTTTGGCAAAGTGTGATCCATCGCCGCTCTCAGTAAATGGCATATTATCGGTATGAAAAGACGTAATTTCAAACTGCGAATACGTGCAGAGAGCCCGAATTTGGCTACAAAATATGGCTCAAGCATCGAATTTGGGATGTTTGGGATATTTTGAAAACTGCAGGGGGGGGGGGGGGGTTGGCAAAATGTGACCTCTCGCTGCTCTCAGTTAGTGACATATTTTCGGTATAAAATGTCGTAATTTCAATCTGCGAATATGTGCAGAGAGCCAGAATTTGGCTCCAAAATATGGCTCAAGGGTCGAATTTTGGATGTTTGGGATAATTTGAAACCTGCAGAGAGGGTTTCGTCAAAATGTGGTCCATCGCTGCTTTTAGTAATTGGCATTTTTTCGGTATAAAAAGTCGTAATTTCAAACAACGAATACATGCAGAAAGCCAAAATTTGGCTCCAAAATATGGATCACGGATTGAGTTTGGGATGTTTGGGATATTTTGAAAACTACAGGGAGGGCTTGGGCAAAATGTGATCCATCGCCGCACTCAGTAATAGGCATATTTTCGGTATAAAATGTCATAATTTCAAACTGCTAATACGAGCAGAGAGCCCGAATTTGGCTCCAAAATATGGATCAAGCGTCGAATTTGGGATGTTTGGGATATATTGAAAACTGCAAGGAGGGTTTGGGCAAAATGTGATCCATTGCCGCTTTCAGTAATTGTAATGTTTTCGTTATAAAATGTCGTAATTTCAAACAGCGAATACGTGCAGAGAGCCAGAATTTGGCTCCAAAATATAGCTCATGGGTCGAATTTGGGATGTTTGGGATATTTTGAAAATTGCCGGGAGGTTTGGGCAAAATGTGACCCATCGCTGCTTTCAGTAATTGGCTTATTTTCAAGCGTCAAATTTGGGATGTTTGGGATAAAAGTCGTAATTTCAAACTGCGAATACGTGCAGAGAGCCAGAATTTAGCTCCAAAATAATTCTCAAGGGTCGAATTTCGGATGTTTGGGATATTTTGAAAACTACAGGGATCACTCTCTTCAGCCTCTGCATCACTCTCTTAAGCCTCTGCTTCCCTCTCTGGATCCTCTGCATCACTCTCTTGAGCCTCTGCATCACTCTCTTCAGCGTCTGCATCCCTCTCGTAAGCCTGTGAATCACTCTCTCGAACCTCTGCATCACTCTCTTGAACTCCTGCAGAGGCTTAAGAGAGTGATGCAATTGCTCAAGAGAGGGATGCAGAGGCTCATTAGAGGGATGCAAGATTTCAAGAGAGGGATGCAGAGGCTCAAGAGAGTGATGCAGAGGATCAAGAGAGTGATGCAGAGGCTCAAGAGAGTGATGCAGAGGATCAAGAGAGGGAAGCAGAAGCTTAAGAGAGTGATGAAGAGGCTGAAGAGAGTGATGCAGAGGCTCTAGAGAGTGATGCAGAGGCTCAAGAGCGTAATGCAGAGGCTTAAGAGGGTGATGCAGAGGCTCAAGTGAGTGATGCAGAGGCTTAGGAGAGGGATGTAGAGGCTTAAGAGAGGGATGCAGAGGCTCAAGAGAGGGATGCAGAGGCTCATGAGAGTTATGCAGAGACTCAAGAGAGTGATGCACAGGTTCAAGAGAGTGAGGCAGAGGATCAAGAGAGTGATGCAGAGGCTTACGAGAGAGATGCAGAGAATCAAGAGAGTGATGCAGAGGCTGATGAGAGTGTTGCAGAGGCTCAAGAGAGGGACGAAGAGGCTGAAGAGAGTGATGCAGAGGCTCAAGAGAGGGATGCAGAGGCTCAAGAGAGTGATGCAGAGGTTTAAGAGAGTGAGGCAGAGGCTTAGGAGAGGGATGCAGAGGCTCAAGAGAGTAACGCAGAGGCTTAAGAGAGTATTGCAGAGGCTTAAGAGAGTGATGCAGAGCCTTGAGTGAGGGATGCAGGGGCTCAAGTGAGGGATGCAGAGGCACAAGAGAGGGATGCTGAGGCTCTTGAGAGTGACGCAGAGGCTCAAGAGAGGGATGCAGAGGCATAAAAGAGTGATGCAAAGGCTAAAGAGAGGAATACAGAGGCTCAAGAGAGGGATGCAGAGGCCCAATTGAGGGATGCAGAGGCTCAAGAGAGGGATGCAGAAGCGCAAGTGAGGGATGCAGAGGCCATAGAGAGGGATGCAGAGGCTCTTGAGAGTGATGCAGAAGCTCAACAGAGTGATTCAGAAGCTTACGAGAGTGAAGCAGAGGCTTAGGAGAGTGATGCAGAGGCTTAGGAGAGGGATGCAGAGGCTCTTGAGAGTGATGCAGAGGCTCAAGAGAGGGATGCAGAGGCTTAAGACAATGATGCAAAGGCTCAAGAGAGGAATGCAGAGACTCATTAGAGGGATGCAAGATTTAAGGAGAGGGATGCAGAGGCTCAAGAGAGTGATGCAGAGGATCAAGAGAGTGATGCAGTCGCTCATGAGAGTAATGCAGAGGCTCAAGAGAGTGATGCAGTAGGCTCAGGTGAGTGAAGCAGAGGCACAAGAGAGGGAAGCAGAGGCTTAAGAGAGTGATGCAGAGGCTGAAGAGAGTGAAGGAGAGGCTCAAAAAAGTGGTGCAGAGGCTCAACAGAGTGATTCAGAAGCTTACAAGAGTGATGCAGAGGCTTAAGAGAGTGATGAAGAGGCTTAAAAGAGGGATGCAGAGGCTCTTGAGAGTGATGCAGAGGCTTAGGAGAGGGATGCAGAGGCTTAAGAGAGTGATGCAAAGGCTCAAGAGAGGAATGCAGAGGCTCATTAGAGGGATGCAAGATTTCAAGAGAGGGATGCAGAGGCTCAAGAGAGTGATGCAGAGGATCAAGAGAGTGATGCAGAGGCTCAAGAGAGTAATGCAGAGGCTCAAGAGAGTGTTGCAGAGGCTCAAGTGAAGGATGAAGAGGCACAAGTGAGGGAAGCAGAGGCTTAAGAGAGTGATGCAGAGGCTGAAGAGAGTGATGCAGAGGCTCTAGGGAGTAATGCAGAGGCTCAAGCGAGTGATGCAGAGGCTCAAGTGAGAGATGCAGAGGCACAAGAGAGGGATGCAGAGGCTTAACAGAGTGATGCAAAGGCTCAAGCGAGGGATGCAGAGGCTCATGCGAGGGATGCAGGAGTTCAAGAGAGTGATGCAGAGGCTCAAGAAAGGGATGCAGAGGCTTAAGAAAGTGATGCAGAGGCTCAAAAAAGGGATGCAGAGGCTTACGAGAGTGATGCAGAGGCTAAAGAGAGTGTTGCAGAGGCTTAAGAGAGGGATGCAGATGCTCAGGAGAGTGATGCAAAGGCTCAACTGAGTGATGCAGAGGCTGAAGAGAGTGTTGCAGTGGCTTAAGAGAGGGATGCAGAGGCTCAAGAGAGGGATGCAGAGGCTTAAGAGAGTGATGCAGAGGTTCAAGAGAGTGATGCAAAGGCACAAGAGAATGATGTAGAGGCTTCAGAGAGGGATGCAGAGGCTCAAGAGAATGATGCAGGGGCTCAAGAGAATGATGCAGAGGATTAAGAGAGGGAAGCAGAGGATCAAGAGAGTGATGCAGAGGCTTCAAAGAGGAATACAGAGGCTGAAGAGAATGAAGCAAAGGCTAAAGAGAGGGATGCAGAGGCTAAAGAGTATGATGCAGAGGCTTAAGAGAGGGATGCAGAGGCTCAGGAGAGTGGTGGAGAGGCTCAAGAAAGTGATGCAGAGGCTAAACAGAGTGATTCAGAAGCTTACGAGAGTGATGCAGAGGCTTAAGAGAGTGATGCAGAGGCTTAAGAGAGGGATGAAGAGGCACAAAGGAGGGATGCAGAGGCTTTTGAGAGTGACGCAGAGGCACAAAGGAGGGATGCAGAGGCTCTTGGGAGTGATGCAGAGGCTCAAGAGAGGGATGCAGAGGCTCAAGAGAGGGATGCATGGGCTCAAGAGAGTGATACAGAGGCTCTAGAGAGTGATTCAGAGGCTTAAGAGAGTGATGCAGAGGCTCAAGAGAGTAATGCAGAGGATCAAGAAAGGGAAGCAGAGGTTTAAGAGAGTGATGCAGAGGCTGAAGAGAGTGATGCAGAGGCTCTAGAGAGTAATGCAGAGACTGAAGAGAGTGATTAACGAGAAATCCCTCTAATGAACCTCTGCATCCCTCTCCTGAGCGATTGCATCACTCTCTTAATCCTCTGCATCCCTCTCTTGAGCCTCTGCATCACTCTCAAGAGCCTCTGCATCCCTCTCTTGTGCCTCTGCATCCCTCACTTGAGCCTCTGCATCACTCTCTTGAGCCTCTGCATCACCCTCATAAGACTCTGCATTACGCTCTTGAGCCTCTGCATCCCTCTCCTAAGCCTTTACCTCACTCTCTTAAGCCTCTGCATCACTCTCTTGAGCCTCTTCATCCCTCTCTTGAACCTCTGCAACACTCTCTTCAGCGTCTGCATTACTCTCTTAAGCCTCTGAATCCCTCTCTTGAGGCCTCTGCATAACTCTCTCGAGCCTCTGCATCACTCTCCTGATTCTCTGCATCCCTCTCGTAAGCGTCTGAATCACGCTCTCGAGCCTCTGCATCACTCTCTTGATCCTCTGCATCACTCTCTTGAGCGTCTGCATCACTCTCTTGAGTCTCTGCATCACTCTCTAGAGCCTCTGCATCACTCTCTTCAGCCTCTATATCACTCTCTTAAGCCTCTGCTTCCCTCTCTTGATGCAGAGGCTTCCCTCTTCCCTCGGGATGCAGAGGCTCAAGAGAGTGATGCAGAGACTGAAGAGAGTGATTGAGAGGCTCAAGAGAGTGATGCAGAGGCTCAAGAGAGTGATGCAGAGGCTAAAGAGAGTGATGCAGAGGCTTAATAGACTGATGCAGAGGCTCAAGAGAGGGATGCAGAGGCTGAAGAGAGTGATTCAGAGGCTCAAGAGAGGGATGCAAAGGCTCAAGAGAGTGATTCAGAGGCTTACGAGAGTGAGGCAGAGGCTTAAGAGAGTAATGCAGAGGCTTAAGAGAGGGATGCAGAGGCGCAAGAGAGGGATGCAGAGACTCAAGAGAGGGATGCAATGGCTCTAGAGAGGGATGCAGAGGCTCAAGTTAGGGATGCAGAGGCCCAATAGAGGGATGCAGAGGCTAAAGAAAGTGATGCAGAGGGTCAGGAGGGGGATGCAGAGGCTTAAGCGAGTGATGCAAAGGCTCAAGAGAGGGATGCAAGAGTTCAAGAGATGCAAAGGCTCATGAAAGGGATGCAGAGGCTTAAGAAAGTGATGCAGAGGCTCAAAAGAGGGATACAGAGGCTTAAGAGGGGTGATGCAGAGGCTCAAGAGAGTGGTGCAGAGGCTCAATAGAGGGATGCAGGGGCTCAAGAGAGTGATGGAGAGGCTCAAGAGAGTGATTCAGAGGTTTACGGGAGTGATGCAGAGGCTTAAGAGAGTGATGCAGAGGCTTACGAGAGTGATGCAGAGGCTTAAGAGAGTGATGCAGAGGCCCAAGAGAGGGATGCAGAGGCTCAAGAGAGGGATGAATAGGCTAAAGAGAGGGATGCAGAGGCTCATGAGAGGGATGCAGAGGCAAAAGTGAGTGATGCAGAGGCACAAGAGAAAGATGCAGAGGCACTTGAGAGTGATGCAGAGGCTCAAGAGAGGAATGCTGAGGCATAAGAGAGTGATGCAAAGGCTCAAGAGAGGGATGCAGAGGCTGAAGAGAGTGATGCAGAGACTCTAGAAAGTGATGTTGAGGCTTAAGAGAGTGATGCAGAGGCTCAAGAGAGTGCTGCAAAAGGCTCAAGAGAGGTATGCTGAGGCTCCAGAGAGGTATGGAGAGGCTCAAGTGAGTGATGCAGAGGCTCAAGAGAGAAAGGCAGAGGCTTAAGAGAGTGATGCAAAGGCTCAAGAGAGTGATACAGAGTCTCAAGAGAATGATGCAGAGGCTCAAGAGAGTGATGCAGGGGCTGAAGAGAGTGATTCAGAGGCTCAAGATAGGGATGCAGAGGCTCAAGAGAGTGATGCAGAGGCTCAAGAAAGGGATGCAGTGGCTCAAGAGAGGGATGCAGAGGCTCAGGTGAGGGATGCAGAGGCCCAAGAGAGGGATGAGGAGGCTTACGAAAGTGATACAGAGGCTCAAGAGAGGGATGCAGAGGCTTAAGCGAGTGATGCAAAGGCTCAAGAGAGGGATGCAGAGGCTCATAAGAGGGATGCAGGAGTTCAAGAGAGAGATGCAAAGGCTCATGAAAGGGATGCAGAGGCTTACGAAAGTGATGCAGAGGCTCAAAAGAGGGATACAGAGGCTTAAGAGGGTGATGCAGAGGCTCAAGAGAGTGGTGCAGAGGCTCAATAGAGGGATGTAGGGGCTCAAAAGAGTGATGGAGAGGCTCAAGAGAGTGATTCAGAGGTTTATGGGAGTGATGCAGAGGCTTAAGAGAGTGATGCAGAGGCTTACGAGAGTGATGCAGAGGCTTAAGAGAGTGATGCAGAGGCTCAAGAGAGGGATGCAGAGGCTCAAGAGAGGGATGATAAGGCTCAAGAGAGGGATGCAGAGGCTCATGAGAGGAATGCTGAGGCTTAAGAGAGTGATGCAAAGGCTCAAGAGAGGGATGCAGAGGCTGAAGAGAGTGATGCAGAGACACTAGAGAGTGATGTAGAGGCTCAAGAGAGGTATGCTGAGGCTCCAGAGAGGGATGCAGAGGCTGAAGTGAGTGATGCAGAGGCTCAAGAGAGAAAGGCAGAGGCTCAAGAGAATGATGCAGAGGCTCAAGAGAGTGATGCAAAGGATCAAGAGCGGGATGCAGAGGCTTAAGCGAATGATGCAGAGATTCAAGAGAGTGATGCAGAGGCTAAAGAGAGTGATAGAGAGGCTCAAGAGAGTGATGCAGAGGCTCAAGAGAGTGATGCAGACGATCAAGACAGTGATGCAGTGGCTCAAGAGAATGCTGCAAAAGGCTCAAGAGAGTAATGCAGAGGCTCAAGAGAGTGATGCAGAGGATTAGGAGAGTGATGCAGAGGCTTAAGAGAGGGATGCAGAGGCTGAAGAGAGGGATGCAGAGGCTCAAGAGAGTGATTCAAAGGCTTAC
The DNA here is from genome assembly GCF_040958095.1 of Procambarus clarkii. Taxonomy (NCBI): domain Eukaryota; kingdom Metazoa; phylum Arthropoda; class Malacostraca; order Decapoda; family Cambaridae; genus Procambarus; species Procambarus clarkii. The sequence goes on from NC_091207.1 coordinate 28,430,612, forward strand.
GAGAGTGATGCAGAGGCTCAAGAGAGGGATGCAGAGGCTGAAGTGAGGGATTCAGAGACTCAAGAGAGGGATGCAGAGGCTCAAGAAAGTCATTCAGAGGCTTACGAGAGTGATGCAGAGGCTTACGAGAGTGATGCAGAGGCTTAAGAGAGGGATGCAGAGGCTCAAGAGAGGGATGCAGAGGCTCAAGAGAGGGATGCAATGGCTCAAGAGAGTGATGTAGAGGCTCAAGTGAAGGATGCAGAGGTCCAAGAGAGGGATGCAGAGGCTTAAGAAAGTGATGCAGAGGCTCAAGAGAGGGATGCAGAGGCTTAAGCGAGTGATGCAAAAGCTCAAGAGAGGGAGGCAGAGGCTCATAAGAAGGATGCAGGAGTTCAAGAGAGAGATGCAAAGGCTCATGAAAGGGATGCAGAGGCTTACGAAAGTGATGCAGAGGCTCAAAAGAGGGATACAGAGGCTTTAGAGGGTGATGCAGAGGCTCAAGAGAGTGGTGCAGAGGCTCAATAGAGGGATGCAGGGGCTCAAGAGAGTGATGGAGAGGCACAAGAGAGTGATTCAGAGGTTTACGGGAGTGATGCAGAGGCTTTAGAGAATGATGCAGAGGCTTACAAGAGTGATGCAGAGGCTTAAGAGAGTGATGCAGAGGCTCAAGAGAGGGATGCAGAGGCTCAACAGAGGGATGAATAAGCTCAAGAAAGGGATACAGAGGCTCATGAGAGGGATGCAGAGGCTAAAGTGAGTGATGCAGAGGCACAAGACAAAGATGCAGAGGCACTTGAGAGTGATGGAGAGGCTCAAGAGAGGAATGCTGAGGCTTAAGAGAGTGATGCAAGGGCTCAAGAGAGGGATGCAGAGGCTGAAGAGAGTGATGCAGAGACTCTAGAGAGTGATGCAGAGGCTTAAGAGAGTGATGCAGAGGCTCAAGAGAGTGTTGCAAAAGGCTCATGAGAGGTATGCTGAGGCTCCAGAGAGGGATGCAGAGGCTCAAGTGAATGAGGCAGAGGCTCAAGAGAGAAAGGCAGAAGCTTAAGAGAGTGATGCAGAGGCTCAAAAGAGTGATGCAGAGGCTCAAGAGAATGATGCAGAGGCTCAAGAGAGTGATGCAAAGGATCAAGAGTGGGATGCAGAGGCTTAAGAGAGTGATGCAGAGGCTAAAGAGAATGATGCAGAGGATCAAGAGAGGGAAGCAGAGGCTTGTGAGAGTGATGCAAAGGCTGAAGAGAGTGATGCAGATTCTTTAGAGAGTGATGCAGAGGCTTAAGAGAGTGATGCAGAGGCTAAAGAGAGGGATGCAGAGGCTCAAGAAAGTGATTCAGAGGCTTACGAGAGTGATGCAGAGGATTAAGAGAGTGATGCAGAGGCATAAGAGAGTGATGCATAGACTTATGAAAGGGATGCAGAGGCTCAAGAGAGGGATGCAGAGGCTCAAGAGAGGGATGCAGAGGCTCAAGAAAGGGATGCAGAGGCTCATGAGAGGGATGCAGGAGTTCAAGAGAGAGATGCAGAGGCTCAAGAGAGTGATTCAGAGGCTTATGAGAAGGATGCAGAGGATCAAGAGAGTGATGCAGAGGCTTAAGAGGGTGATGCAGAGGCTCAAGAGAGTGATGCAGAGGCTCAAGAGAGGGATGCATGGGCTCAAGAGAGTGACGCAGAGGCTCAAGAGAGTGATTCAGAGGCTCAAGAGAGTGATGCTGAGGCACAAGAGAGTGATGCATAGGCTTAAGAGAGGGATGCAGAAGCTCAAGAGAGGGATGCAGAGGTCAAGAGAGAGATGCCGGGGCTCAAGTGAGGGATGCAGAGGCTCAAGTGAGGGATGCAGAGTCATAAGAGAGGGATGCAGAGGCTCTTGAGAGTGACGCAGAGGCTCAAGAGAGGGATGCAGAGGCTTAAGAGAGTGATGCAAAGGCTCAGGAGAGGGATGCTGAGGCTCATGAAAGGGATGCAGGAGTTCAAAAAAGTGATGCAGAGGCTCACGAAAGGGATGCATAGGTTTAAGAGGGTGATGCAGAGGCTCAAGAGAGTGATGCAGAGGCTTAGGAGAGTGATGCAGAGGCTCATGAGAGTGATGCAAAAGATCAAGAGAGTGATGTAGAGGCTCCAGAGAGGGATGCAGAGGCTCAAGAGAGGGAATCAGAGGCCTCAAGAGAGTGTTGCAGAGAGGGATGCAGAGGCTTAAGAGAGTGATGCAGAGGCTGAAGAGAGTGTTGCAGAGTCTTAAGAGAGGGATGCAGAGGCTCATGAGAGTGATGCAAAGGCTCAAGAGAGTGATGCAGAGGCTCAACACAGGGGATGCAGAGGCTTGAGGGAGGGATGCAGAGATTCAAAAGAGTGATGCAGAGGCTCAAGAAAGGGATGCAGAGGCTTAAGAGAGTGATGCAAAGTTCAAGAGAGGGATACAGTCTCTCATGAGAGGGATGCTGAGGCTCAAGTGAGGGATGGAGAGGCTTAGGAGAATGATGCAGAGGCTCAAGAGAGGGATGCAGAGGCTCAAGAGAGTGATGCAGAGACTGAAGAGAGTGATTGAGAGGCTCAAGAGAGTGATGCAGAGGCTCAAGAGAATGATGCAGAGGCTAAAGAGAGTGATGCAGAGGCTTAATAGACTGATGCAGAGGCTCAAGAGAGGGATGCAGAGGCTGAAGAGAGTGATTCAGAGGCTCAAGAGAGGGATGCAAAGGCTCAAGAGAGTGATTCAGAGGCTTACGAGAGTGAGGCAGAGGCTTAAGAGAGTAATGCAGAGGCTTAAGAGAGGGATGCAGAGGCTCAAGAGAGGGATGCAGAGACTCAAGAGAGGGATGCAATGGCTCTAGAGAGGGATGCAGAGGCTCAAGTTAGGGATGCAGAGGCCCAATAGAGGGTTGCAGAGGCTAAAGAAAGTGATGCAGAGGCTCAGGAGAGGGATGCAGAGGCTTAAGCGAGTGATGCAAAGGCTCAAGAGAGGGATGCAAGAGTTCAAGAGATGCAAAGGCTCATGAAAGGGATGCAGAGGCTTAAGAAAGTGATGCAGAGGCTCAAAAGAGGGATACAGAGGCTTAAGAGGGGTGATGCAGAGGCTCAAGAGAGTGGTGCAGAGGCTCAATAGAGGGATGCAGGGGCTCAAGAGAGTGATGGAGAGGCTCAAGAGAGTGATTCAGAGGTTTACGGGAGTGATGCAGAGGCTTAAGAGAGTGATGCAGAGGCTTACGAGAGTGATGCAGAGGCTTAAGAGAGTGATGTAGAGGCCCAAGAGAGGGATGCAGAGGCTCAAGAGTGGGATGAATAGGCTAAAGAGAGGGATGCAGAGGCTCATGAGAGGGATGCAGAGGCAAAAGTGAGTGATGCAGAGGCACAAGGGAAAGATGCAGAGGCACTTGAGAGTGATGCAGAGGCTCAAGAGAGGAATGCTGAGGCTTAAGAGAGTGATGCAAAGGCTCAAGAGAGGGATGCAGAGGCTGAAGAGAGTGATGCAGAGACTCTAGAAAGTGATGTTGAGGCTTAAGAGAGTGATGCAGAGGCTCAAGAGAGTGCTGCAAAAGGCTCAAGAGAGGTATGCTGAGGCTCCAAAGAGGTATGGAGAGGCTCAAGTGAGTGATGCAGAGGCTCAAGAGAGAAAGGCAGAGTCTCAAGAGAATGATGCAGAGGCTCAAGAGAGTGATGCAGGGGCTGAAGAGAGTGATTCAGAGGCTCAAGAGAGGGATGCAGAGGCTCAAGAGAGTGATGCAGAGGCTCAAGAAAGGGATGCAGTGGCTCAAGAGAGGGATGCAGAGGCTCAGGTGAGGGATGCAGAGGCCCAAGAGAGGGATGAGGAGGCTTACGAAAGTGATGCAGAGGCTCAAGAGAGGGATGCAGAGGCTTAAGCGAGTGATGCAAAGGCTCAAGAGAGGGATGCAGACGCTCATAAGAGGGATGCAGGAGTTCAAGAGAGAGATGCAAAGGCTCGTGAAAGGGATGCAGAGGCTTACGAAAGTGATGCGGAGGCTCAAAAGAGGGATACAGAGGCTTAAGAGGGTGATGCAGAGGCTCAAGAGAGTGGTGCAGAGGCTCAATAGAGGGATGCAGGGGCTCAAGAGAGTGATGGAGAGGCTCAAGAGAGTGATTCAGAGGTTTATGGGAGTGATGCAGAGGCTTAAGAGAGTGATGCAGAGGCTTACGAGAGTGATGCAGAGGCTTAAGAGAGTGATGCAGAGGCTCAAGAGAGGGATGCAGAGGCTCAAGAGAGGGATGATAAGGCTCAAGAGAGGGATGCAGAGGCTCATGAGAGGAATGCTGAGGCTTAAGAGAGTGATGCAAAGGCTCAAGAGAGGGATGCAGAGGCTGAAGAGAGTGATGCAGAGACTCTAGAGAGTGATGTAGAGGCTTAAGAGAGTGATGCAGAGGCTTAAGAGAGTGATGCAGAGGCTTATGAGAGGGATGGAGAGGCTCGAGAGAGTGATTCAGAGGTTTACGGGAGTGATGCAGAGGCTTAAGAGAGTGATGCAGAGGCTTAAGAGACGGATGCAGAGGCTCAAGAGAGGGATGCAGAGGCTGAAGAGAGAGATGCAGAGGCCAAGAGAATGATGCAGAGGCTGAAGCGAGTGATGTAGAGGCTCAAGAGAGTGATGTAGAGGCTCTGGAGAGTGATGCAGAGGCTCTGGAGAGTGATGCAGAGGCTCAAGAGAGTGATGCAGAGGCTCAAGAGAGTGATGCAGAGGACCATGAGAGGGAAGCAGAGGCTTATGAGAGTGATGCAGAGGCTGAAGAGAGCGTTGCAGAGGCTGAAGAGAGCGTTGCAGAGGCTTCAGAATGGGATGCAGAGGCTCAAGAGAGGGATGTATAGGCCCAAGAGAGTGATGCAGAGGATCAAGAGAGGGATGCAGAGGCTTAAGAGAGGGATGTATAGGCCCAAGAGAGTGATGCAGAGGCTCAAGAGAGGGATGCAGAGGCTGAAGTGAGTGATTCAGAGACTCAAGAGAGGGATGCAGAGACTAAAAAAAGTGATTCAGAGGCTTACGAGAGTGATGCAGAGGCTTACGAGAGTGATGTAGAGGCTTAAGATAGGGATGCAGAGGCTCAACAGAGGGATGCAGAGGCTCAAGAGAGGGATGCAATGGCTCACGAGAGGGATGCAAAGGCTCAAGTGAAGGATGCAGAGGTCCAAGAGAGGAATGCAGAGGCTTAAGAAAGTGATGCAAAAGCTCAAGAGAGGGAGGCAGAGGCTCATAAGAAGGATGCAGGAGTTCAAGAGAGAGATGCAAAGGCTCATGAAAGGGATGCAGAGGCTTAAGAAAGTGATGCAGAGGCTCAAAAGAGGGATACAGAGGCTTAAGAGGGTGATGCAGAGGCTCAAGAGAGTGGTGCAGAGGCTGAATAGAGGGATGCAGGGGCTCAAGAGAGTGATGGAGAGGCTCAAGAGAGTGATTCAGAGGTTTACGGGAGTAATGCAGAGGCTTAACAGAGTGATGCAGAGGCTTACGAGAGTGATGCAGAGGCTTAAGAAAGTGATGCAGAGGCTCAAGAGAAGGATGCTGAGGCTCAAGAGAGGGATGAATAGGCTCAAGAAAGGGAGACAGAGGCTCAAGAGAGGGATGCGGAGGCTAAAGAGAGTGATGCAGAGACTCTAGAGAGTGATGCAGAGGCTTAAGAGAGTGATGCAGAGGCTCAAGAGTGTGTTGCAAAAGGCTCAAGAGAGGTATGCTGAGGCTCCAGAGAGGGATGCAGAGGCTCAAGTGAATGATGCAGAGGCTCAAGAGAGAAAGGCAGAGGCTTAAGAGAGTGATGCAGAGGCTCAAAAGAGTGATGCAGAGGCTCAATAGAATGATGCAGAGGCTCAAGAGAGTGATGCAAAGGATCAAGAGCGGGATGCAGAGGCTTAAGAGAGTGATGCAGAAATTCAAGAGAGTGATGCAGAGGCAAAAGAGAGTGATAGAGAGGCTAAAGAGAGTGATGCAGAGGCTCAAGAGAGTGATGCAGACGATCAAGAGAGTGATGCAGAGGCTAAAGAGAGATAGAGAGGCGCAAGAGAGTGATGCAGAGGCTCAAGAGAGTGATGCAGACGATCAAGAGAGTGATGCAGAGGCTCAAGAGAGTGTTGCATAAGGTTTAAGAGAGTGATGCAAAGGCTCAAGAGAGTGATACAGAGGCTCAAGAGAGTGATGCAGAGCATTAAGAGAGTGATGCAGAGGCTTAAGAGAGGGATGCAGAGGCCCAAGAGAAGGATGCAGAGGCTCAAGAGAGTGATTCAAAGGCTTACGAGAGTGATGCAGAGGATCAAGAGAGTGATGCAGAGGCTGAAGAGAGTGTTGCAGAGGCCCAAGAGAGGGATGAAGAGGCTGAGGAGAGTGATGCAGAGGCTCAAGATGTAACAAGAGAGCAGTACATAGTACATGAACATCATAACAGCATGAACAGGCCACGTGGAGGATGAACAACCCACAGGCGCCAGACAGGCGGCGGCAGACAATGTAAAAGTTACATCTCTGTACAAGTTAGCCATAGAGTCAGGTCAACGGTCATCGAATCACAAAGAGGTCAGAATTGATGCCGTCATGGTAATCTTCAGGGATTAACCCCTAAACAACAAATGCAAAACCCTCATGTTCAGCTGAGGAGCAGGAGATCAGGGGAGTCAGTACAGTGGGCGCAGCCCAGTAAGAAGGTGTGTGTGGATCCGGGGAAGGAACATCATCTCCCGGAAACGGTGGAACAACATACGAGGAAGTACGGCTCTCTTGTACTAAAGCACCTCATTCAGTACCCTTGGCCTCTAGTAGGGAATATAGTTAGGGAGTGTCTTATTTAATTATTTTTAATAAAGTCAGATCTTAAGTGTTATTAAATGTGTATTAATGGTTCCTTGCCTAGTGATATTGGGCCTACTGTCCCCTTTGCCCTAGTGACCTAGTGCTCTTAATTATTCAGTACTCCTCCCCCCGTTCGTCTTCCGTGTTGAGGTGTTAGTATTGGTGTGTCCCGCCTTATTCTTGTGTACACTATAGTTCCCAAGTGGTCAGGATTATTCAAGTGTCAGGCCAGGATCCTTGTACCGTTCAATTGTCCCCTACACCTGTCCTGGTAGGTTATTCCATCTGCAAGACCTACGAATCTCACTCCGGTCCCCTGTCCGGTAACTCAGGGTGGTGGCAGCGTCACTCGGTAACTCATACGATAGGTTGTGACTACGATCACCTCTATCTTTCTGTCTCACTCTCCCTCACTAGTGTCTCACTCTCCCTCGCCCTCACTCGCTCTCGTTCTCCCTCCCTTGCTCTCGTTCTCGCTCTCTCCTCTCTCTCTCCTCTCGCTCTGCCTCCCTCTTCCTTTCTCTCTCTCTCCTTCCTCTGTGTACTGGTTTACGTCTTCGTATTACGGCCCGAGTGTTAACATCTTATATGATCGGTATAGCATCTGTTATTACCATAGAAAGAGCGGAAATTGCACGGTTAGCTCAGTGGTAGTAGCGGAGTGCGCGGTCGAGATAGATACAAGGCGAGTTATCACAATCAGGGATATTACAAAGAGAGGGACGCAGAGGCTCAAGAGAGTGATTCAGAGGCTTACAAG
>NC_091207.1:28445626-28549820 GCF_040958095.1 Procambarus clarkii
TAACAATAACATTTAAATATACTTTAAGATATAATCTAGAAGAAAATAAGGATATTGAAACGGTTCATGAACTCTATTTCAATAAAGGACACTATGGGGAACTTTGAAAAATAGTTATTGAGTATAATTAGACAGACTTGTTGCTAGGCAGAGGAGTAATGAGATATATGGCAAATTTTGCAAAATATACAATGAAGGTACACAAACATTCATACCCAAACAAAGCAAAATGCTAGGTAAGAACAAAGCATTTGGCCCGTAGGAGAAAGGAGATACCCACAAGACTAGAATACAAGTCATTAACAAGCATGCAAGTATAATACATAATACATGCAGACATATATAATCCAAAAAAATGTCAAATTTACGTACTTATTATTACATTACAAATATCCAAGGTTTTGAAGACACGTTTCCTCTTGCGCCCAACGAGTGAATACTGAGACCAGACCCCATAGGTCCCTATCCTCCTCATCATTCGTCTCACTGTGTCTCCACAGCTTGCACCGCCCATTTGAGACAGCGTCTGGACCTGTTAAAATAATGCATAAGCTGTAAGGTAATAGAGAATAATATATATCTTTCAATCTCAACATTAGATTTTCTAATTTCCAACTGTATTAAATAAATAGCATTAAAATATTTTCCTTCTTAACTATTACAAAAATCAACGAATTTGAGTAACTTTTGCTTTTGTTTTATTTGTACCTTAAACATAACACTGAACAATCAATTATGTGCCACCCCACCTTCCTTCATCTGCAAAAAAACTAATCAAAACACATATGTACAAGGCTAAAAAAATTCAGCAACACTTACCATACTCAGGCTAAAAGAATTAAGCAACACTTACCATACTCTTTTTATATTCACTGTTAACTTTTAGCTCATGTGACAGACTTTCCACCTGCTCAACAGTTTCAAGTGGGGATGGAAGAATGTCTTCCAGGATTGGTATATCTCCATGTGTTTTTGACATATGGGTTTCCGTCATTTTGACAATATTCAGGATATCCCCTGATAAAAATGTAAATTTTGATAATTCCTTCATTATGTATTCCATTTTTTCTGTTACTGCAAAAAAAAAAGGCTTACTAGAACAAGCATTTAGTGTTGCATATATATGATATATGTATTGATCCTTAGTGGATCCTATTTTAGTGACAGACACATTGGTGTCAGGTCACTGTCAAATGGGCTACTGTCATGTAGCCTTCAATTATGTAACCTCTCCCATTCTATGATAGGGGTGACACAGGGCAGCATCCTTAGACCCCCTCCTATTTGTTATATACATCAATGATCTGCTTTATGTCTCTAACATGATTAAACCTGTATTGTTTGATGATACTACCATCATCTACTTAGTTGCTTTACAAGAATGTAAAATTTCAAGTCTGTACTCTCCCTCAATGTATTTTCTTGTATGTATAACAAAAAATAATCAACACATAATAAATCGGTACTTACTAGATTTTTCGAAAGGAGAGCTTTCAGTTCTGTCTTGTCTTGGAGTTTGAGGGGAAGGTTTTGTACTCGGCCTGTAGATAGACTTGTTGGTCCCACAAGATTCTGTCAGGGGTGGAAGCGTATTAGCATTGTATAGAAAATATTTACAAAATAGTTTTAAATACATAAAACTACAAATAGTAATTATTGAATTATTACATTAGCTTATAGCTTTTATGAATGCATTAAAAAATTTTGTTTCACACAATGGAGCGACACCATTTAAAGTGTTTCCATCACCCTGAAGGCTGGTAAAAATATATTACATTAAAATCATACACAAGTACGTTACTATCTGTGTATGTAAATGTTTCTCCAGTTACTTAAAGCTTACACTTCACAGCAATTATATCCAGGTAACGAATATACATTGTTAGGAAATTTATGAGAAATTTTATTATCTGGAGATGTTTTATAAATCATGGTATTTTCAGCCTCCTTTATTCTTTTTGTAATTTGGACAATTGGATTTTTACTTGATCTGACCATCTTTTTCAGCTGATGCAAATAATTTTCAAATGGAAAAGCTGAACAACTGTCAAGAGTACCATGTTCCTCAGCATCTGCTGTTAGGTGAATCAAACTGTGAACATTGTAGACTAGAAAATCTTTCCCATACAGATCACCACACCTTGATACAAAATTCAGCAAAAGGTCATGAGCATATTTGCCGTATTTTAAGGACATACATGTGGGCGAAACAAGAAAACTTATACCAACACTGAGAGTAAGGAAATGATCATACATCTCTTGGGGTAGAATACCTTTCAATACAAGCTTTCCTGTGTAGAGAAGAAACTGTCTGTATTCAGTTGCCTTCCATCTGTCAATTTCTTCCAAACCTCGTGGTTTACGTGCAAAAATATTGGGCACAAAATCTTTTATGCTCACCAATCTAGCACTAATTTCAGAAATCTGGCGGCTACATAATTTAAATGTGTTTTTCCGTATCCAGGTGACAAGAAGTCGCTTCATAACACCAAGGCACACCTGGTGCATATAGTCAATGGGAAACGCTGCAATTAAGTCTATGTTCAAGTCACAGAATGGTGATTTACCATGATGATGTTGCGAGTTAGATTGATTACGGAAGCGTGTGTCTGTTCTAATGGTTAAATTTGTTACTTCTGGATATGTCATTTTCCCCATCCAAGTACCTTTCTGTTCACATTTGTCACAGCCATAATAACCTGAAAACAGTTTTATGGACTTCACCATAGCCTTAGCAGGTGCATCACAAATTACACATTGTAATTTTATGTTGATAGTTCTGTTACCATACTGAATCCCATGCAACAAAAGGTCATCCATATCAGATATAAAATCATATAAGAAATTTAAATCACTTGGCTTAGAACGTCCATACATGAGGACAACTGGAAAGACTTTCAAAGGTGTAATATTCATTACTGCACAGAGAACTGGCCACAAAGCATCATTTTTGCTTCTAAATATAGGAAGGCCATCAATGTTACATGACAATAATAATTGTCTCAGTCCTTTTATAGTTGCTTTTGGATATCTACTTATGTTTTTTAACAGTTCCTCTTTTAACCCAAAGTAGACATATTTCATTCCAGATTTTTGCTGAGTTTCTATGTACCTTTCAGAACTGATTAGTGTCCGAGCTGTTTTTGGTAAGTAGTCAATTCCCATTTGCCTCAAAATTTTTAATAATTCATCAACAGCATTGTGTGTAACACCATTCTTGTTTACCCACTGAATTAATAAATTCTGTGGGTAAACAAGTGAATGATGATTATCATGGTCATCATTCTCCTCCTCACTTTGAGAATTAGATAATACATCATGAATATCAGTAAGATTCATGTGTAAATCATCAATTTCAGAGCCTAATCCATACTCTTGATTTGACTCGGCTTCAAAAGAACTAATGTCATTGTCTGACGACTCAATCTCTGAACTTGATGCTGCCTCAGTAAGATTAATGGGTTCACTAGTGTGTACAGCTGTATTTGGATGCATTTTGTGTATACGTTTTAGCCTTCTTGATACTTGCATCCATCTGTTGTTGTGTTGGAGTCGCTTTTTTCGCTTATACTCGTACATTCTGTTAAAGAGTGTCAAATTTCTACATTAGACTACCATATTACCTATATTATTGTTAATAATGTATTGACAGATGCAATATGTATTAAAATTCTAAAAATAAGTCATTCATTATATACAATGTGTGATAATTAAAGCTGGTGCATATAACATCCTTGTCAGGCACATGCAAAAGTGAACACTTCCAGAATTGGAGACATGCAGAAATGTAACATATGGAAATAGAGGCATGCCAAAACAAAGACATGCATAAATTCAAATTCTTATCGAAATAATTTCTAGTGATTATTATATAAATTATTCCATCAGTACTAGATCAAATATTCAATACCATCCTCCCATTGGAAAGAGTAATCATGTCCTGTTGGACATTAATTATATGTTGAGATATAATCTAAAAGAAAATAGGGACATTGAAATTGTTGTTAAACTCTATTTCAATAAAGGACACTATATGGAACCTAGAACCCTGTATTACAAGTGTAAGTGATAATTTTGGAAAATTTAATTAAAGCTAATTGTGTAGGACACCTGGAGATATGGTGCCCATATCTAAAGAATCACATCAACTGGTAAAGGTATAGACTTGCCAATAAGTGGCTCCCAGGTTAGAGGCATAAAATGCCAAAACTAGATGGTAGAATAAAAAGAAGATATTGTAAAAGGTGACCAAACAAAGATGCCACAGAAATATTAGAAAATTAACTTTCGCAAGCAGCGTGGTAGACATGGTTGGAACAAGTTAGGTGAGAGGGTGGTGGAGGCCAAAACCATAATCATAATCATCTGTATCAAACCTTATTACAGGTAAAACCAGTAGGCAGTCTACTGTATTTTATCAAACCGTTATTAGTATAATAGATCTCGTAATAATTTTGCAAAAATAATGGCATTTACTATTTTTAAAAGATTATTAGCAAATTTACAGAAATGGTGCATTCGGAAGACAAAACCAATTTTTCACTTTTGACAATTGAGCACCTGCTACATCCAGATTCTAGGGAGGAAAGGAAGGACGATCTTACTGGATCCCATAGCCTCTCCGAGGCACAAACCAGGCTTTTACATAACCCCCCCCCCCTGCACCCGAGCTTTTTAAAATAGTAAATGCCACTATTTTTGCAAAATTATTACGAGATCTATTATTCTAATAAGAGTTTGATAAAATACAAACCCTGGGGCCATAGAACGGCTATTTAATCCCCTTGAACGGACCTGTGCATGGGCCACTGAGGCATCGAAAAAAAACAGACCGGCTTGGGAAAAAAGAAAAATTGCCGGTCTATGGCCCAGCTGATGGCTGTGCATGAATGGCTAATGGCTAATGGCTGTTAGTTATGGACCTAGGTTAGACTATGTATGTTTAAATCTCTGATTTAAACAGAGCCAGTGTTCAGTCAAATAACTGAATTTATCAAATCTTATCCTTGTATAATATACAAGCTGATGTGAGATCCCTGTCTACAGGTGGACTGGAACTATTATCCAGTAGGCAGTCTACTGTATTTTATCAAACCGTTATTAGTATAATAGATCTCGTAATAATTTTGCAAAAATAATGGCATTTACTATTTTTAAAAGATTATTAGCAAATTTACAGAAATGGTGCATTCGGAAGACAAAACCAATTTTTCACTTTTGACAATTGAGCACCTGCTACATCCAGATTCTAGGGAGGAAAGGAAGGACGATCTTACTGGATCCCATAGCCTCTCCGAGGCACAAACCAGGCTTTTACATAACCCCCCCCCCCCCTGCACCCAAGCTTTTTAAAATAGTAAATGCCACTATTTTTGCAAAATTATTACGAGATCTATTATTCTAATAAGAGTTTGATAAAATACAAACCCTGGGGCCATAGAACGGCTATTTAATCCCCTTGAACGGACCTGTGCATGGGCCACTGAGGCATCGAAAAAAAACAGACCGGCTTGGGAAAAAAGCAAAATTGCCGGTCTATGGCCCAGCTGATGGCTGTGCATGAATGGCTAATAGCTGTTAGTTATGGACCTAGGTTAGACTATGTATGTTTAAATCTCTGATTTAAACAGAGCCAGTGTTCAGTCAAATAACTGAATTTATCAAATCTTATCCTTGTATAATATACAAGCTGATGTGAGATCCCTATCTACAGGTGGACTGGAACTATTATCCAGTAGGCAGTCTACTGTATTTTATCAAACCGTTATTAGTATAATAGATCTCATAATAATTTTGCAAAAATAATGGCATTTACTATTTTTAAAAGATTATTAGCAAATTTACAGAAATGGTGCATTCGGAAGACAAAACCAATTTTTCACTTTTGACAATTGAGCACCTGCTACATCCAGATTCTAGGGAGGAAAGGAAGGACGATCTTACTGGATCCCATAGCCTCTCCGAGGCACAAACCAGGCTTTTACATAACCCCCCCCCCCCCCTGCACCCGAGCTTTTTAAAATAGTAAATGCCACTATTTTTGCAAAATTATTACGAGATCTATTATTCTAATAAGAGTTTGATAAAATACAAACCCTGGGGCCATAGAACGGCTATTTAATCCCCTTGAACGGACCTGTGCATGGGCCACTGAGGCATCGAAAAAAAACAGACCGGCTTGGGAAAAAAGCAAAATTGCCGGTCTATGGCCCAGCTGATGGCTGTGCATGAATGGCTAATGGCTAATGGCTGTTAGTTATGGACCTAGGTTAGACTATGTATGTTTAAATCTCTGATTTAAACAGAGCCAGTGTTCAGTCAAATAACTGAATTTATCAAATCTTATCCTTGTATAATATACAAGCTGATGTGAGATCCCTGTCTACAGGTGGACTGGAACTATTATCCAGTAGGCAGTCTACTGTATTTTATCAAACCGTTATTAGTATAATAGATCTCGTAATAATTTTGCAAAAATAATGGCATTTACTATTTTTAAAAGATTATTAGCAAATTTACAGAAATGGTGCATTCGGAAGACAAAACCAATTTTTCACTTTTGACAATTGAGCACCTGCTACATCCAGATTCTAGGGAAGAAAGGAAGGACGATCTTACTGGATCCCATAGCCTCTCCGAGGCACAAACCAGGCTTTTACATAACCCCCCCCCCTGCACCCGAGCTTTTTAAAATAGTAAATGCCACTATTTTTGCAAAATTATTACGAGATCTATTATTCTAATAAGAGTTTGATAAAATACAAACCCTGGGGCCATAGAACGGCTATTTAATCCCCTTGAACGGACCTGTGCATGGGCCACTGAGGCATCGAAAAAAAACAGACCGGCTTGGGAAAAAAGCAAAATTGCCGGTCTATGGCCCAGCTGATGGCTGTGCATGAATGGCTAATGGCTAATGGCTGTTAGTTATGGACCTAGGTTAGACTATGTATGTTTAAATCTCTGATTTAAACAGAGCCAGTGTTCAGTCAAATAACTGAATTTATCAAATCTTATCCTTGTATAATATACAAGCTGATGTGAGATCCCTGTCTACAGGTGGACTGGAACTATTATCCAGTAGGCAGTCTACTGTATTTTATCAAACCGTTATTAGTATAATAGATCTCGTAATAATTTTGCAAAAATAATGGCATTTACTATTTTTAAAAGATTATTAGCAAATTTACAGAAATGGTGCATTCGGAAGACAAAACCAATTTTTCACTTTTGACAATTGAGCACCTGCTACATCCAGATTCTAGGGAGGAAAGGAAGGACGATCTTACTGGATCCCATAGCCTCTCCGAGGCACAAACCAGGCTTTTACATAACCCCCCCCCCCCTGCACCCGAGCTTTTTAAAATAGTAAATGCCACTATTTTTGCAAAATTATTACGAGATCTATTATTCTAATAAGAGTTTGATAAAATACAAACCCTGGGGCCATAGAACGGCTATTTAATCCCCTTGAACGGACCTGTGCATGGGCCACTGAGGCATCGAAAAAAAACAGACCGGCTTGGGAAAAAAGCAAAATTGCCGGTCTATGGCCCAGCTGATGGCTGTGCATGAATGGCTAATGGCTAATGGCTGTTAGTTATGGACCTAGGTTAGACTATGTATGTTTAAATCTCTGATTTAAACAGAGCCAGTGTTCAGTCAAATAACTGAATTTATCAAATCTTATCCTTGTATAATATTCAAGCTGATTTGAGATCCCTGTCTACAGGTGGACTGGAACTATTATCCAGTAGGCAGTCTACTGTATTTTATCAAGACTATAGGCTAGGCTAGGTTAGAGCCAGTGTTCAGTCAAATAACTGAATTTATCAAATCTTATCCTTGTATAATATACAAGCTGATGTGAGATCCCTGTCTACAGGTGGACTGGAACTTCTATCAACTAATCCATACATCAAACCTGTCCCTTACAGCCCACAATCTATCATTAGGAAAACCATGTGAGAAATCTTTAAGGAATTCTGATAAAGAAAGAGATCTAGGAGTGGTTCTAAATAGAAAACTATCACCTGAGGACCACATAAAGAACATTGTGTGAGGAGCCTATGCCATGCATTCCAACTTCAACAGCATGTTGTGGGGTGCCGATATTGTGTGCCATCACATGTAAACCAATCAAGCCCACAAATACGTCAACATGGACCAGCATTACACCGTCTAACATACTCTGTCAGATGTAACAACTAAATTTGTGAATTCAAGACCTAATCTATTGCATAACACAGTGTTAGTACGAGAAAAACATTACTTACATTCGAAGCCGTGTTTTAAAATGGCGCGGACCTTGGTCTACTAACGCTCCACACTGTGTGTTCGTTTGCGTATGATGAACGTGTGACAATTTACTACAACAATTATTTAATTATTCTTATTCTTTATTTTACTATTTTTAGGGTACATGAAATTTCCAAATTATTTGCACACAATAATATAATTGCATTGTCATAACCTTTATATATTACGGAAAATACGATGACATGAACGAAGTCAAAGTGAAGTTGAAGTCAAAGTCATTCACCGAACGTATTAGTCATTTTTTTTCTCCCAAACGATAGGGGATAACAAATCCACATAGCATATAAGTGTAGAGTAAAGTCAATTTTATTCAGGAAAGTACATACATAGTTGATTTACAAACATAATGTTGGATTTATAGATAGAGCTAGTGCATACAATACCTAAAGCCAATATAGTAGGCATATAGCATTTCAGGCAACCGGGCAGTATATATGGACCCCTTACTCAAATCTCTGAATATGTTAGATATTAAGTCCCTGCACATACTCTCATGTGTATTTTATATATATAAAACGCTGCACTGTAATGTCAATCCTGACCCTCAAAGCTTCCTAGAAGGTTGTAACAGATCCCATGAGCACCACACCAGAAACAAATACCTGTAGGTGTGTACTGGTGCCTTATAGTGTGTACTCGTACCTTATGGTGGTATCAATGCGTTGGCAATAAAATTCTCTACAAGATCATATGCATAAAATGTCACCGAAGCATTTGGTATCCCACCACGAAGTAAATAAACACGAAGATGACTCGCCGTGACACCCAAACAGGAAGTAAATGTTCATACTCTTTCGTTTGTTGCCAGCCTCACAGTCATCCTACAGCGCTCATTTTGATATCACTGAACTCACAATAAAATTCCCCACCCAGACATATGCCTATCAATGTCTAATTATGGTATCGGGTGACCCGCACGAGTGTGGGAACTGGGCGAAGCATTAGCCGTGATTTCAGCAGGGACGACACTGGTGTGATGCAGGGCTTTGAATGTTTATACTGATTTCACTGTCCTGACATTATTTCTGGAGCTACGTATTTCATTTTTATAGCAATGTGTTCGCAATAGAAAGTTCTATAAGAACATGGGTAGAGTTGGCCAACACAGCGTCAAATAAATTTGCGGCGAATAAAATCTTACGCGTGTTTGTACCCGTGAGCGTCAAAAGTTTTTACTTTGCTCATGTTTTTCAAGTTTATACTTGTTTCACACCGTTTTTTTTTGTATAGTGTTCGGAATAAAATTCCCTACACAGACATATGCATATCAAATACAATTCCTTGGAATTCACAGCTGTAGAGATGACGGAAAACACACAACCGGAACCCGCTCTTGACACTCCAACTCACACCCGCAACACCCACAAAAAAAGTTTCTCTTGTTTCATGTATACTTACTTTAGTTTTCGTGCTACAGTTCTCATTTAGGTATCAAAATATTCCTAAGAAAATAGACTACAATACTGAAACAATCTAAGACAATTATGTGTACTTACCAAAGCAAAGACGATTGTAGTAAAATAAGTTGAGCATTTTATCTCCACTCCACCTCCTTCAGGTACTGATTCCTGAAGTTGCTCAACAGATGTTCCTAGGTGGAGTGAAGCTGATGTAGGTGGTTATTTCTTGTCCACCCAATACACCCTTTTCCTGTGATAAGTGGTGTAATTACAAGGTATGACGCAAAGTGGAACATCGCATGTCTTGCACGCTATACCAGTTTCCTTCCTGATACCCGACTTTGAACACACTTCACACCTGCGACGTTTGGGGATTTTTACCAGCTCATGTTTCAATTTATAGTTCAGGCGAGTCTCTGCTATAACAACACGTCGCTGTTGTCTCTGGGTTGGCAGATAATATGAATTATCTTCATCAGATTCAGCTTCAGCACTAGGTGTAGACGTGAAGAGAGGGCGCCTCACACCCGACGGGCCAGGTGTTGACGGGTCAGCAGCAGGATACACAGGACCAGTGTCATGATTTATGTCTGGAGCATGAACTAGATGTGGAGATGGTGTAGTTGTTGCAGGCCACTCTGCCTTGTCAAATTTCAATAAAGACCAAATAGCAACTTCATGGAACTAGAGCAGAGTTAGTTTCCTTCGATCATCTGTGTTGGCCTTGTACAATGCATGTACAATGCATTGAGTAAAGACCAAATAGCAACTTCATGGAACTAGAGCAGAGTTAGTTTCCTTCGATCATCTGTGTTGGCCTTGTACAATGCAACCACAAGTTGACATTGAATGTGAATTAACAATGAGACAAGTAAGATTTATACTAATACATTTATACTAACTCTGTTGAGCGTTGACCATTTATACATCAAATCTGTTGATGTGAGCACTTTAGTTTAGTCTGCCGTTTAAAGAAAAAAAGAGCATATCAATGGTATATCACAGAAAACGAATTTATCATAAACTCATGTATTTGTCTTATCATATTGAACTGCATTCATATTTTTAATATATAACAATATGAATATACAAATTTCTGTAAATCCCCTACCTTGTTGGAATCTGTGGAAATGAATGAGCAAATGTGCTGGCTGAAGGCGCTGAAGGAAACCACATTGGTTTCATTTTGGATACAAATGTCCATGGAGATTCAAAATGGAAACTAATTATATAGTTGAACCTGCAGAGACGAGTTTAAGAATCTGTGTTGAGAGTGATGGACACAGCCTTCACAATTATACTTCAGAGAATGTAAACATCTAAGAGTCATTAGAAATATGTGTAGAATAATAAACCCTACATTGTTTGAGTTAGGGAAAACACCATTTGTGATATATAGATACTATAGCTGTTCCTAAAGATTCACCCTTTTTTGCACCAGCAAGATAACATATAAGATTTTAAGAGTTGACGAATGTTAATATTCTTGTTTGATAAACTGTGAACTTGAGACATAGTTAATAAGAACATATTAACACAACAAAATGTTTTCAGAATCTTTAACACCACTTTCCAGCAACTTATATAATTTATATAAATTATTTTAGAGAATAATACATAAATTATATATTTAAACATGATATAGTGTTTAGTGGAATGTATAAGGAGTCAAATTGTGTTAAAAAGAGCAATTTTTAGAAAATTTGGAAAAATACTTTTTTCTGTTCAAATTATAACTAAATGGATTTTAAAGGTTTCACTCAGATAATATATATCATTCACAATTTATTAATGAATTTTACAAAAAAAGACCATAAATTTTATATTTAAACATGTAAAAACTATTTGTTTTACATTTGGAAGAAAATAATTGTAGAAAAACAATTTATAATTAAACCTTTGTGTTTGGATTTTTTGAGTAAAAGTTTCTCAAAGGCTTTCCTGCACCATTCTCAATGCAAATCATTCCCACACCTATGGGAAGAGATAGGCGAACGTTGTGTAGATGATTTGTGTTTGCTGGGAAGTGAGTGATGCAGAGGCACAAGAGAAAGATGCAAGGCACTTGAGAGTGATGCAGAGGCTGAAGAGAGTGATGCAGAGAATCTAGAGAGTGATGTTGAGGCTTAAGAGAGTGATGCAGAGGCTCAAGAGAGTGCGGCAAAAGGCTCAAGAGAGGTATGGTGAGGCTCCAGAGAGGGATGCAGAGGCTCAAGTGAGTGATGCAGAGGCTCATGAGAGAAAGGCAGAGGCTCAATTAGAATGATGCAGAGGCTCAAGAGAGTGGTGCAAAGGATCAAGAGCGGGATGCAGAGGCTTATAAGAGTGATGCAGAGATTCAAGAGAGTGATGCAGAGGCTAAAGAGAGTGATAGAGAGGCTCAAGAGAGTGATGCAGAGGCTCAAGTGAGTGATGCAGGCGATCAAGAGAGTGATGCAGAGGCTCAAGAGAGTGCTGCAAAAGGCTCAAGAGAGTGATGCAAAGGCTCAAGAGAGTGATGCAGAGGCTCAAGAGAGTGATGCAGAGGATTAGGAGAGTGATGCAGAGGCTTAAGAGAGGGATGCAGAGACTGAAGAGAGGGATGCAGAGGCTCAATAGAGTGATTCAGAGGCTAACGAGAGTGATGCAGAGGATGAAGAGAGTGATGCAGAGACTGAAGAGAGTGTTGCAGAGGCCCAAGAGAGGGATGAAGAGGCTGAAGAGAGTGATGCAGAGGCTCATGAGAGAGATGCAGAGGCTCAAGAGAGTGATTCAGAGGCTTACAAGAGTGATGCAGAGGCTTAAGAGAGTGAGGCACAGGCTTCGGAGAGGGATGCAGAGGCTCAAGAGAGTGATGCAGAGGGTTAAGAGGGTGATGCAGAGGCTCAAGAGAGTGATGCAGAGGCTCATGAGAGTGATAATTAACTAAAATGTTCCTGATTTTCCATTTATATTACCGAAGGAAGATGTACACGTTAAACCGCTCCAATCCGACTGAAAGTCGATATATGCAATAAAAACCGAACTTCTCCCCTTTTCAATATCCAACTCAGTATTTTAACGAGAAACAAATGGTTGATTGAAAATGAAGTATTTAAGGTTAATTACTAATCAATTATGTGTTTGCATCATTTTTATCGTATATTTAATAAATTAATAACAATAAACTGAAAATTCACAAAAACGTGGAAAAACGGCAAAATATTGCCTAATTCGATGATATTTTGTTTAAATCACATAAAGGAAAAGGGGATGATAAACGTCAAAATATTGCTAAATTCGATGATTTTTCGTACGAAACAAAATGCAAGAAAACTTGCTTAAAATGCAATATTATGCGAAATTCTGAGATATGAAGGCCAAATCACATATCTTGATACTACATGAAATAGTATCGAAATATTGGTAAAAATGAATATATTTACGTAATATCAAACTACATGAAAAACGTGAAAAAGTCACTATTTAACCATATTTGAGGATTTTAACTTCAAATCATAGAGCGAGGTTTCGTATTATTTAGATCCAAGAAAAGACATTTGACAATGTTGTTTCCAATACAAACGATAAAAATCAATGTGTTTTCATTAGAATTAACAAAAATGTTCTTGATTTTCTGGTTATATTACCGGTGGAAGATGTACACGTAAAACCGCTCTAATCCGGCTGAAACGTCGATATATGCAATAAAAACCGAACATCTCCCCTTTTCAATATCTTGCTCAGTATTTTAACGAGAAACAAATAGATGATTGAAAATGAAGTATTTAAGATTATTATCTAATCAATTATGTGTTTGCATCATTTTTATCGTATATATAATGAATTAATACCCATAGACTGAAAATTCACAAAAACGTGGAAAAACGGCAAAATATTGCCTAATTCGATGATATTTTGTTTAAATAACATAAAGGAATAGGAGATGATACACGTCAAAATATTGCTAAATTCGATGATATTTCGTACGAAACAAAATGCAAGAAAACTTGTTTCAAATGCAATATTATGCGAAATTCTGAGATTTGAAGGCCAAATCACATATCGTGATACTACATGAAATAGTATCGAAATATTGGTAAAAATGAATATATATACATAATATCAAACTTCATGAAAAACGTGAAAAAAGTCACTATTTTACCATATATTAGGATTTTATCTTCAAATCATAGAGCGAGGTTTCGTATTATTTAGATCCAAGAAAAGACATATGACAATGTTGTTTCCAATACAAATGATAAAAACCAATGTGTTTTCATTATTATTAACTAAAATGTTCCTGATTTTCCGTTTACATTACCGATAGAAGATGTACACGTAAAACCGCTCTAATCCGGATGAAACGTCGATATATGCAATATAAACCGATCTTCTCCCCTTTTCAATATACTACTCAGTATTTTAACGAGAAACAAATGGTTGATTGAAAATGAAGTATTTAAGGTTAATTTATAATCAATTATGTGTTTGCATCATTTTTTATCGTATATTTAATGAATTAATAACAATAAACTGAAAATTCACAAAAACGTGGAAAAACGGCAAAATATTGCCTAATTCGACGATATTTTGTTTAAATCACATAAAGGAAAAGGGGATGATAAACGTCAAAATATTGCTAAATTCGATTATTTTTCGTATGAAACAAAATGCAAGAAAACTTGCTTAAAATGCAATATTATGCGAAATTCTGAGATTTCAGGCCAAATCACATATCGTGATACTAAATGAAATAGTATCGAAATATTGGTAAAAATGAATATATTTACGTAATATCAAACTACATGAAAAAAGTGAAAAAAGTCACTATTTAACCATATTTGAGGATTTTAACTTCAAATCATAGAGCGAGGTTTCGTATTATTTAGATCCAAGAAAAGACATATGACAGTGTTGTTTCCAATACAAACGATAAAAATCAATGTGTTTTCATTAGAATTAACTAAAATGTTCTTGATTTTCTGTATATATTACCGATTGAAGATGTACACGTAAAACCGCTCTAATCCGGCTGAAACGTCGATATATGCAATAAAAACCGAACTTCTCCCCTTCTTAATATCTTGCTCAGTATTTTAACGAGAAACAAATAGATGATTGAAAATGAAGTATTTAAGGTTATTATCTAATCAATTATGTGTTTGCATCATTTTTATCGTATATATAATGAATTAATACCCATAGACTGAAAATTCACAAAAACGTGGAAAAACGGCAAAATATTGCCTAATTCGATATTTTGTTTAAATTACATTAAGAAAAAGGAGATGATACACGTCAAAATATTGCTAAATTCGATGATTTTTCGTACGAAACAAAATGCAAGAAAACTTGCTTAAAATGCAATATTATGCGAAATTCTGAGATTTGAAGGCCAAATCACATATTGTGATACAACATGAAATAGTATCGAAATACTGGTAAAAATGAATATATTTACGTAATATCAAACTACATGAAAAACGTGAAAAAAGTCACTATTTAACCATATTTGAGGATTTTAACTTCAAATCATAGAGCGAGATTTCGTATTATTTAGATCCAAGAAAATACATATGACAATGTTGTTTCCAATACAAATGATAAAACCAATGTGTTTTCATTAGAATTAACTAAAATGTTCCTGATTTTCCGTTTATATTACCGATGGAAGCAGAGGCTCAAGAGAGGGATATAGAGGCTCAAGAGAGTGATGTAGTATCGAAATATTGGTAAAAATGAATATATTTACGTAATATCAAACTACATGAAAAACGTGAAAAAAATCACTATTTTACCATATATGAGGATTTTATCTTCAAATCATAGAGCGAGGTTTCGTATTATTTAGATCCAAGGAAAGACATATGACAATGTTGTTTCCAATACAAACGATAAAAACCAATGTGTTTTCATTAGAATTAACTAAAATGTTCTTGATTTTTCTATTTATATTACCGATGGAAGATGTACACGTAAAACCGCTCTAATCCGGCTGAAACGTCGATATATGCAATAAAAACCGAACTTCTCCCCTTTTCAATATCTTACTCAGTATTTTAACGAGAAACAAATAGATGATTCAAAGTGAAGTATTTAAGGTTATTATCTAATCAATTATGTGCTTGCATCATTTTTATCGTATATATAATGAATTAATACCCATAGACTGAAAATTCACAAAAACGTAGAAAAACGGTAAAATATTGCCTAATTCGATGATATTTTGTTTAAATCACATAAAGGAAAAGGAGATGATAAACGTCAAAATATTGCTAAATTCGATGATTTTTCGTACGAAACAAAATGCATGAAAACTTGCTTAAAATGCAATATTATGCGAAATTCTGAGATTTGAAGGCCAAATCACATATCGTGATACTACATGAAATAGTATCGAAATATTGGTAAAAATAAATATATTTACGTAATATCAAACTACATGAAAAACGTGAAAAAAGTTACTATTTTACCATATTTGAGGATTTTACCTTCAAATCATAGAGCAAGGTTTCGTATTCTTTAGATCCAAGAAAAGACATATGACAATGTTGTTTCCAATACAAATGATAAAACCAATGTGTTTTCATTAGAATTAACTAAAATGTTCCTGATTTTCTGTTTATATTACCGATGGAAGATGTACACGTAAAACCGCTCTAATCCGGCTGAAACGTCGATATATACAATATTAACCGAACTTTTCCACTTTTCAATATCCTACTCAGTATTTTAACGAGAAACAAATGGTTGATTGAAAATGAAGTATTTAAGGTTAATTTCTAATCAATTATGTGTTTGCATCATTTTTTATCGTATATTTAATGAATTAATAACAATAAACTGAAAATTCACAAAAACGTGGAGCGTCTGCATCACTCTCTTGAGACTCTGCATCACCCACTTAAGGCTCTGAATCACTCTCGTAAGCCTCTGAATCACACTCTTGAGCCTCTGCATCCCACTCTTGAACTCCTGCATCCCTCTCATGAGCCTCTGCATCCCTCTCTTCAGCCTCTGCATCCCTCTTCTGAGCCTATTCATCCATTTCTTGAGCCTCTGCATCCATCTCTTAAGCCTATGCATCACTCTCTTATGCCTCTGCATCACTCTCTTAAGCCGCTGCATCACTCTCGTAAGCCTCTGAATCACTCTCATGATCTTCTGCATCCCTCTCTTGAGCCTCTGCATCACTCTCATGAGCCTCTGCATCACTCTCTTGAGCCTCTGCATCACCCTCTTAAGCCTCTACATCACTCTCCTGAGCCTCTGCATCCCTCTCCTAAGCCTGTGCCTCACTCTCTTAAGCCTCTGCATCACTCTTGTAAGCCTCTGAATCACTCTCTAGAGCCTCTGCATCTCTCTCTTGAGCCTCTGCATCACTCTCTTCAGCCTCTTCATCCCTCTCTTGGGCCTCTGCATCACTCTCTTTATCCTCTGCATCACTCTCGTAAGCCTCTGAATCACTCTCTTGAGCCTCTGCATCCCTCTCTTCAGCCTCTGCATCCCTCTCTTAAGCCTCTGCATCACTCTCCTAATCCTCTGCATCACTCTCTTGAGCCTCTGCATCACTCTCTTGAGCCTTTGCATCACTCTTTTGAGTTTTTTGCAGCACTCTCTTGAGCCTCTGCATCACTCTCTTGATCGTCTGCATCACTCTCTTGAGCCTCTGCATCACTCTCTTGAGCGTCTCTATCACTCTCTTTAGCCTTTGCATCACTCTCTTGAATCTCTGCATCACTCTCCTAAGCCTCTGCATCCCGCTCTTGATCCCTTGCATCATTCTCTTGAGCCTCTGCATCATTCTCTTGAGCCTCAGCCTTTCTCTCTTGAGCCTCTGCATCACTCACTTCAGCCTCTGCATCCCTCTCTGGAGCCTCAGCATACCTCTCTTGAGCCTTTTGCAGCACTCTCTTGAGCCTCTGCATCACTCTCTTAAGCCTCTACATCACTCTCTAGAGTCTCTGCATCACTCTCTTCAGCCTCTGCATCCCTCTCCTGAGCCTTTGCATCACTCTCTTAAGCCTCAGCATTCCTCTCATGAGCCTCTGCATCCCTCTCTTGAGCCTAATCATTCCTCTCTTGAGCCTCTGCATCCCTCTCTTCAGCCTCTGCATCACTCTCTTAAGCATTTGCATCACTCTCGTAAGCCTCTGCATCACTCCCGTAAACCTCTGAATCACTCTCTTGAGCCTCTCCATCACTCTCTTGAGCCCCAGCATCCCTCTATTGAGCCTCTGCACCACTCTCTTGAGCCTCTGCATCACCCTCTTAAGCCTCTGTATCCCTCTTTTGAGCCTCTGCATCACTTTCTTAAGCCTCTGCATCCCTTTCATGAGCCTTTGCATCTCTCTCTTGAACTCTTGCATCCCTCTGATGAGCCTCTGCATCCCTTTCTTGAGCCTTTGCATCACTCGCTTAAGCCTCTGCATCCCTCTCTTGAGCCTCTGCATCACTTTCTTAAGCCTCTGCATCCCTCACTTGGGCCTCTGCATCCCTAACTTGAGCCTCTGCATCCCTCTCTTTAGCCATTGCATCCCTCTCTTGAGCCTCTGCATCCCTCTCTTGAGCCTCTGCATCCCTCTCTTAAGCCTCTGCATCACTCTCTTAAGCATCTGCCTCACTCTCGTAAGCCTCTGAATCTCTCTCTTGAGCCTCTGCATCCCTCTCTTGAGCCTCTGAATCTCTCTCTTCAGCCTCTGCATCCCTCTCTTGAGCCTCTGAATCACTCTCTTTAGCCTGTGCATCACTCTCTTGAGCCTCTGCATCACTCTCTTGAGCCTCTGAATCACTCTCTTTAGCCTGTGCATCACTCTCTTGAGCCTCTGCATCACTCTCTTGAGCCTTTCAATCACTCTCTTAAGCCTCTGCATCTCTCTCTTGAGCCTCTGCATCCCTCTCTTGAGCCTCTGCATCATTCTCCTAAGCCTCTCCATCCCTCACTTGAGCCTCAGCATCCCTTTCATGAGACTCTGCATCCCTCTCTTGAGCCTTTGCATCACTCTCTTAAGCCTCTGCATCCCTTTCTTGAGCCTCTGCATCACTCTTTTGAGTCTCTGCATCCCTCTCTTAAGCCTCTGCATCCCCTGTGTTGAGCCTCTACATCACTCTCTTGAGCCTTTGCATCACTCTCTTGAGCCTCTGCATCCCTCTCTTAAGCCTCTGCAACACTCTCTTCAGAAACTGCATCACTCTCTTAAGCCTCTGCATCCCTCTCTTGATCTCTGCAACACTCTCTTGAGGCCTCTGATTCCCTCTCTTGAGCCTCTGCATCACTCTCTCGAGCCTCTGCATCACTCTCTTAAGCCTCTGCATCACTCTCTTGAGCCTTTGCATCACCCTCTTAAGCCTCATGCATCCCTCTTTTTAGCCTCTGCATCCGTCTCTTAAGCATCTGCATCACTCTCTTAAGCCTCTGCATCACTCTCTTAAGCCTCTACATCACTCTCGTAAGCCTCTGCATCACTCTCTTAAGCCTCTACATCACTCCTGTAAACCTCTGAATCACACTCTTGAGCCTCTCCATCACTCTCTTGAGCCCCTGCATCCCTCTATTGAGCCTCTGCATCACTCTCTTGAGCCTCTGCATCACCCTTTTAACCCTCTGCATCCCTCTTTTGAGCCTCTGCATCATTTTCTTAAGCCTCTGCATCCCTTTCATGAGCCTTTGCATCTCTCTCTTGAACTCCTGCATCCCTCTTATGAGCCTCTGCATCCCTCTCTTGAGCCTCTACATCACTCTCTTAAGCCTCTGCATCCCTCTATTGCGCCTTTGCATCCCTCACTTGAGCCTCTGCATCCCTCTCTTGAGCCATTGCATCCCTCTCTTGAGCCTCTGCATCCCTATCTTGAGCCTCTGCATCCCTCTCTTAAGCCTCTGCATCACTCTCCTAAGCCTCTGCATCACTCTCGTAAGCCTCTGAATCACTCTCTTTAGCCTCTGCATCCCTCTCTTGAGGCCCTGCATCCCTCTCTTGAGCCTCTGCATTCCTCTCTTGACGCCCTGCATCACCCTTTTAAGCCTCCCTCTTTTGAGTCTCTGCATCACTTTCTTAAGCCTCTGCATCACTCTCTTAAGCCTCTGCATCACTCTCGTAAGCCTCTGAATCTCTCTCTTGAACTCCTGCATCCCTCTTATGAGCCTCTGCATCCCTCTCTTGAGCCTCTGCATCACTCTCTTAAGCCTCTGCATCCCTCTATTGTGCCTCTGCATCCCTCACTTGAGCCTCTGCATCCCTCTCTTGAGCCATTGCATCCCTCTCTTGAGTTTCTTCATCCCTCTCTTAAGCCTCTGCATCACTCTCTTAAGCCTCTGCATCACTCTCGTATGCCTCTGAATCACTCTGTTTAGCTTCTGCATCCCTCTCTTGAGCCTCTGCATCACTCTCTTGAGCCTCTGCATCCCTCTCTTGAGCCTCTGCATCACTCTCTTGAGCCTCTGCATCACTCCCTTGAGCCTCTACATCCCTCTCTTGAGCCTCTGCATCCCTCTCTTAAGCATCTGCATCACTCCCTTGAGCCTCTACATCCCTCTCTTGAGCCTCTGCATCACTCTCTTAAGCCTCTCAATCACTCTCTTGAGCCCCTCCATCCCTCTCTTGAGCCTCTGCATCACTGTCTTAAGCCTCTGCATCACTCTCGTAATCCTCTGCATCACTCTCTTAAGCCTCTGCATCACTCCCATAAACCTCTGAATCACTCCCTTGAGCCTCTCCATCACTCTCTTGGGCCCCTGCATCCCTCTATTGAGCCTCTGCATCACTCTCTTGAGCCTCTGCATCACCCTTTTAACCCTCTGTATCCCTCTTTTGAGCCTCTGCATCCCTTTCTTAAGCCTCTGCATCCCTTTCATGAGCCTTTGCATCTCTCTCTTGAACGCCTGCATCCCTCTTATGAGCCTCTGCATCCCTCTCTTGAGCCTCTGCATCCCTCTCTTAAGCATCTGCATCACTCCCTTGAGCCTCTACATCCCTCTCTTGAGCCTCTGCATCACTCTCTTAAGCCTCTGAATCACTCTCTTGAGCCTCTCCATCCCTCTCTTGAGCCTCTGCATCACTATCTTAAGAATCTGCATCACTCTCGTAAGCCTCTGCATCACTCTCTTAAGCCTCTGCCTCACTACCGTAAACCTCTGAATCACTCTCTTGAGCCTCTCCATCACTCTCTTGAGCCCCTGCATCCCTCTATTGAGCCTGTGCATCACCCTTTTAGCCCTCTGCATCCCTCTTTTGAGCCTCTGCATCACTTTCTTAAGCCTCTGCATCCCTTTCATGAGCCTTTGCATCTCTCTCTTGAACTCCTGAATCCCTCTTATGAGCCTCTGCATCCCTCTCTTGAGCCTCTGCATCACTCTCTTAAGCCTCTGCATCCCTCTATTGTGCCTGTGCATCCCTCATTTGAGCCTCTGCATCCCTATCTTGAGCCATTGCATCCCTCTCTTGAACCCCTGCATCCCTCTCTTGAGCCTCTGCATCCCTCTCTTAAGCCTCTGCGTCACTCTCTTAAGCCTCTGCATCAATCTCGTAAGCCTCTGAATCACTCTCTTGAGCCTCTACATCCCTCTTTTGAGGCCCTGCATCCTTCTCTTGAGCCTCTGCATCCCTCTCTTGAGGCCCTGCATCCCTCTCTTTAGCCTCTGCATCACCCTTTTAAGCCTCCCTCTTTTGAGCCTCTGCATCACTTTCTTAAGCCTCTGCATCGCTTTCTTAAGCCTCTGCATCACTCTCGTAATCCTCTGAATCACTCTCTTCAGCCTCTGCATCCCTCTCTTGAGCCTCTGCATCACTGTCAAGAGCCTCTGCATCCTTCTCGTGTGAATCTTCAACCCTCACTTTAGCCTTTGCATCCCTCTCTTGAGCCTCTGCATCCCCCTCTTGGACGCCTGCATCATTCTCATCAGATTCTGCATGCTCCACTTGAGCTTTTGCATTACTCTCTTAAGCCTCTGCGTCACTCACAAGAGCCTCTGTATCCCTCTCTTGTTCCTCTGCTTCCCTCACTTGAGCCTCTGCATCCCTCTCCTGAGCCCCTGCATACCTCTCTTGAGCCTCTGCTTCCCTCTCCTGAGCCTCGGCATCCCTCTCCTGAGCCTCTGCATTCCTCTCTTGTGCCTCTTC
Organism: Procambarus clarkii; assembly: GCF_040958095.1. Classification (NCBI taxonomy): domain Eukaryota; kingdom Metazoa; phylum Arthropoda; class Malacostraca; order Decapoda; family Cambaridae; genus Procambarus; species Procambarus clarkii. The sequence goes on from NC_091207.1 coordinate 28,467,423, forward strand.
ATCCTTCACTTTACCCTCTGCATCCTTCTCTTGAGCCTCTGCATCCCTCTCTAAAACTCCTGCATCCTTCTCATGAGATTCTGCTTCCCTCACTTGAGCCTTTGCATCACTCTCTTAAGCCTCTGCATCCCTCTCTTGAGCCTCTGCGTCATTCACAAGAGCCTCTGCATCCCTCTCTTGTGCCACTGCTTCCCTCACTTGAGCTTCTGCATCACTCTCTTAAGCCTCTGCATCACTCTCGTAAGCCTCTGAATCACTCTGTTTAGCTTCTGGTTCCCTCTCTTGAGCCTCTACATCACTCTCTTCAGCCTCTGCATCCCTCTCTTGAGCCTCTGCATAACACTCTTGAGCCTCTGCATCACTCCCTTGAGCCTCTACATCCCTCTCTTGAGCCTCGGCATCCCTCTCTTAAGCATCTGCATCACTCTCTGTAGCCTCTGCATCACTCTCTGTAGCCTCTGCATCACTATCTTGAGCCCCTGCATACCCCTCTTGAGCCTCTGCATCCCTCTCTTGAGTTTGTGCATCCCTCTCTTAAGCCTCTGCATCACACTCTTAAGCCTCTGCATCACTCTCGTAAGCCTCTGAATCACTCTGTTTAGCTTCTGCATCCCTCTCTTGAGCCTCTGCATCACTCTCTTGAGCCTCTGCATCCCTCTCTTGAGCCTCTGCATCACTCTCTTGAGCCTCTGCATCATTCCCTTGAGCCTCTACATCCCTCTCTTAAGCCTCTGCATCCCTCTCTTAAGCATCTGCATCACACTCTGTAGCCTCTGCATCACTATCTTGAGCCTCTGCATCACTCTATTGAGCCTCTGCATCCCTTTCTTAAGCCTCTGCAACACTCTCTTCAGCCTCTGCATCACTCTCTTAAGCCTCTGCATCACTCTCTTGAGCCTCTGCATCCCTCTCTTGAGGCCCTGCATCCCTCTCTTGAGCCTCTGCATCACCCTTTTAAGCCTCCCTCTTTTGACCCTCTGCATCACTTTCTTAAGCCTCTGCATCACTCTCTTAAGCCTCTGCATCACTCTCGTAAGCCTCTGAATCACTCTCTTGAGCCTCTGCATCCCTCTCTTGAGCCTCTGCATCACTGTCAAGAGCCTCTGCATCCCTCTCGTGTGAATCTTCATCCCTCACTTTAGCCTCTGCATCCCTCTCTTGAGCCTCTGCGTCACTCACAAGAGCCTCTGCATACCTGTCTTGAGCCTCTGCATACCTGTCTTGAGCCTCTGCATCCCTCTCCTGAGCCTCTGAATCACTCTCCTGAGCCTCTGCATCACTCTCAAGAGCCTCTGCATCCCTCTCTTGTGCCTCGTGATCCCTCACTTTAGCCTCTACATCCTTCTCTTGAGCCTCTGCATCCCGCTCTTGAACTCCTGCATCTTTCTCATGAGATTCTGCATCCCTCACTTGAGCCTTTGCATCACTCTCTTAAGCCTCTGCATCCCTCTCTTAAGCCTCTGTGTCACTCACAAGAGCCTCTGCATCCCTCTCTTGAGCCCCTGCAAGTAGTAGGGTGTACAGTCCACAGACGAATTTTTTTTCTGGGAGAAAATTCCCCTGTGGACTGTACAGTCCACAGACGAATTTTTGTTTTTCTGGAAATTCGTGTGTAGCATGTCGGGGTTTTCAGGTGAATTTGGGGAGTCACAGATTTGGAAGTAAGGAATTCTTATGAGAAAAATAATTTCCGAGATCTTAGAAGTTTGTTAAGCATTCTTATGATGAAAATAAGTAGGAAAATCTTAAAGAAAAGTTTTAGAAAAAATCGTGTTTGTGTCACAGCATTTCCAGGTAAACTCTATGGACAACCTTTGCCCGTTTTCAATCACACATTTGTAAAAGGACCATTTTCAGAGAATATTGTCTTAGATGTTTTGTTAAGGAAAACAGACAACTTAGCCATAACATTTAGTTTTATATCCATTTACGGCTATTTCACCTGTAAAGACCAAATTGAACAGAGCCCAGTTATAGCCAGAATTTCGTCAGAGACCATTTTATACCTAAAAATGAACCGAGTCCACTTTGTGAGCAAAATTAGTCAGAGACAGTTTTAAGCTCATATTTCATCAGAGTCCAATTATCAACAGAAATTCGCCAGAGTCTACTTTGAGAGCAAAATTCGTCAGAGACAGTTTTAAGCTCATATTTCATCAGAGTCCAATTATCAACAGAAATTCGCCAGAGTCTACTTTGAGAGCAAAATTAGTCAGAGACAGTTTTAAGCTCAAATTTCATCAGAGTCCTGTAATCTGCGAAAATTTGACAGAGTCCAATTATCAACAGAAATTCCCCAGAGTCTACTTTGAGAGCAAAATTAGTCAGAGACAGTTTTCTAGCAAAATTCATCAGAGTCCAGTTTATACCGAAAATTCGCCAGAGTCTACTTTGTGCCAAAATATTCAGAGTCCAGTTCATGATCGAAATTAATCAGAGTCCAATTAAAGACCCAAACTTGACAGAGACCACATTTTCGCTACTAGCAGTCCAATCCCCTGAAATTTTAAATAGTCATATTTCAGTCATAGTAAAATAAGATCAAGTCAGTTACTGAGCTCCAGCTCTCGTCCTCCCCACCCTCTTCCACCCTCAAGTCTTTGTAAATAACCCATCAATTTCCCGAAATTTAAAAGCAGACATACTTCAAAGTTAGTAAATAAGATCAAGTCAGTTACTGAGCTCCAGCTCTCGTCCCCACCTTAGTTCTCTTTCGTATCTTTGTAAATAACCCATCAATTTCCCTGAAATTTTTACCCTCTGTATTTCAGACATAGTAAATATGAAGTAAACAAATATAAAACTCTAGCTCTTGTCCTCTGTCCAAGTTCACTCATGTAAATTCATTACTATCAGTCCAAATCCCCCTGAGATTTAAGCACCCAACTACATTTTCAGACATAGTAAATAAAAACCAGTTCAGTTATCAAGTTTCAACTCTTGTCCCCCAGCTTAGTTCATTTTGTACAAGTTCTTTATTTCCAACTAAATCACCCTAAGATTTAAGATCACCTTATTTTCTAACGTAGTAAAATTAATCTGGACATTAGCCAAGCTCCATTTCCTCGGCCTAAGATCATCAGACATAAATATATTCGATCAAGTCCGTCTCCAGCCTAACTCTTATCCGAGTACACACATAACCCCAACCTGTGTAATTATCTTTCACCCCCTCCCACCTTCCTCCATCTCATCTCATCTCACCTTACCCTTTCCCTCCCTTACCTTCTCATCCCCAACTTATCCAAACCTTCAATAATCGTACTGTATTTGCATATTTTCTCTATATTCACTGTGTTCTTCGTAATCTCATCCGTGTTCACTCCATGTTCTTCAAATGTTCACAGTCCCATTCAGTTCATATTTTCACAAGTATCTCCATTTTTTCTGTAATCTTTCTCTTAGTCTCATTATGTTCTCTACAAATTCTAGTCATATTTTCTATGTTTTCATGCTCATCACATGTTCTCTTTACAACTTTTATACTCAATATTCATGCTAACTTCCATATTTTTGTGTTCTTTGTCAATATTCATGTTCCTCTACAAGTTCATGTTCCTCACAAGATCACTTCGTTTTTCACCTTCACTTACATGTTTTCTACATTCTTTGTCATATTCTCCATGTTCTTCACAAGTCCATTGTTCATTCTTTGTATTCCCTATTCTCCTTATCATGTTTTCATGTTCTCTGTTAGTTCATATTCCCAGCATGTTCACTGTATTCATCAACTTTTCTTACATATGTTCTTTGCCATGTTCCCCATATGTTCTCTGGTTTTTTTCCCCTTACATGTTATTTAACGTTCCTTAACTAAAAAAATCTTTCGCCAATCAACTAAAACATAGTCACTTTCGTCATTTCTCAACTAAACTTATTATCCAGTCAACTAAAAATAGTCAGAAATAGCCTCGTTCAACACCGTTCTTAACTAAAACAACCTTTTCGCTTAGCTAAAAATTGTCAAAGGAATCTTTTCAGCACTGTTCATAGCTAACTTTATCCATCGTCAAGTAAGAAAATATAGTCAAAGATATCTATCATCGTCGTTCTTAACTGACATTTATACTTTGTGGAGCACTAAAATAGTCACTGTCGTCATATTTTTTTCTTGTCTTTCCTCAACTAAAATAGTCAAATGTAACTTTTTCAGCACTTTCGTAAAAATTACATGTCGTTAAGTAAGAAAAATAGTCAAAGGTGCTCTCCGTAACATCAAAGTTACTCTTCGAGATAACAAAAGACACTCTTCAATACATCAAGGACTTACTCAAAGACACCAAAGTTACACCCTAAGACATCCTTCGAGACATCAAAGACATCCTTTAAGACTTCAAGGGCACTCTTCGAGATATCAAAAGACACTCTCAAACACTCAAAATTTACTCGTATCCTCAAAGTTATTCTCAGAGTCATCAAAAAGTTAATCTCAGTTATCAAAATGTTATTCTCCAAGTAGCCTTTCATTCATCAGAGAACTTTCTAAGACATCTTCGTTCATTAAAGTTAATCTCAGAGGCATAAAAGTTATTCTCGGAGCTATCAAAAAGTTAATCTCTAAAACAACAAAAGTTAATCTCTGTCATCAAAGTTGATCTGCAAGATATCTTCGAGTCATCAAAGTTACTTTTCATTACATCAAAGACGCGTTCAAATACTACCCATGTTCTCAGAAGTCATTCTCAAAGTTACTCAAAGAGCTAACAAAAGTTATTCTCAGAGTCACTTTCGTTCTTCAGAGAAACTTTCCAAAACATCTTTGTTCATCAAAGTTATTCTCAGAGTTAACAAAGGTAATCTCTAACTCACTCTCGTTCATCAAAGTTGTTTCAAAGACATCAAAGGTAATCTCAGAGTTATCCAAAGATATTCTCATGTCCACAAGAGTTATTCTGAGCTATCAAAGACATTCTCAAAGTCATCTAAAGTTATTCTCTAAGACATCAAAGTTATTCTAAGAGTTATCAAAAGTTATTCTCAGTCATGTTATGTTATTCTCTAACTCACTTCCATTCATCAAAGACATTCTCTAAGCCCTCAAAGTTATTCTCTAAGAGTCATCAAAAGTTATTCTTCGAAACATAAAATTTGCTCTGTAAGATATCTTCGTTCATCAAACTTATTCTCCGAGATATCTAAAGTTATTCTCAGAACAATCAAAAGTTATTATAAGACAACAAAAGTTATTATCAGAGCTACCCAAAGCTATTCTCAGAGTCACCTTCGTTCGTCAGAGAAACTTTCAAAACATCTTTGTTCAACAAACTTGTTTTCAAAGTCATCAAAAGTTAATCTAAGACATTTGCTTTCATCAAAGTTATTTTCAGAGACATCTAAAGTTATTATGTAAGACATAAAAGTTATTCTCAGAGACATCAAATGTTATTCTCGAAGTCATCAAAGATATTTTCAGAGGCATCTAAAGTTAATTTCTATGTTATAAAGTTATTCTCAGAGACATCTAAAGTTAATCTTGGTCATCAAAGTTGTTCTCTAAACATCAATGTTGTTCTCCAAGACATCAAAGATGTTCTCAAAATCATAAAAGTTATTCCCAGAGCTATCAAAGTTATTCTCAAAGTCATCAAAGTTATTCAAAGAGCTAACAAAAGTTATTCTCTAAGTAACCTTTCGTTCATCAGAGAAGCTTTCTAAGACATCTTCGTTCTCCAAAAGTTGTTCTCTAAGACACCTTCGTTCATCAAAGAAACTCTCCTTCTTCCATCAAGTTATACTTTAAGACAACATTGTTGTTCTCTAAGACATCTTCAGGCATAAAATTTCTCCCCAAATGTAACTAGTTCAGCTTTTCATATCAAACTTACACTTCTGTTAAATATATTTTCTTAGACATTTTACCTTTTAAACTGTTCTCTGAACTACACTGTTCAAACCTACGTAACCTATCCTCTCCACCCAATGTTACTTAGTTAACGTAACGTTCCTAAACCTAACTTTACCTATCCTATCCTAACATAACTTACCTTACCTTACCTACCTTTCCTAACTTAACCTGCTTAACCTATCTTACCTAACTTTTACCTATATTACCTTACCATACCTTACCTATCTTACCTGACTTTACCTATCTTACCTTACCTTACCTACCTTTCCTAACTTAACCTGCTTAACCTACCTTACCTATCTTACCTAACCTAACCTAACCTAACTTTACCTATGTTACCTTACCTTACCTACCTTTCCTAACTTAACCTGCTTAACCTATCTTACCTAACTTTACCTATGTTACCTTACCTTACCTACCTTTCCTAACTTAACCTGCTTAACCTATCTTACCTAACTTTACCTATCTTACCTAACTTTACCTATGTTACCTTACCTTACCTACCTTTCCTAACTTTACCTATCTTACCTAACTTACCTACATTACCTAACTTAACTTAACCTGCTTAACCTAACTTACCTTACCTTACCTAACTTATATAACTTATCTTACCTATCCTAACGTAACCTAACTTGCTTTACCTAACTTAATCTTACATTCCCAAACTGATGTATCCTAACTTATCTAGTCAAACCAGACATGATCTAACTTAAGTATTCCTTCTTGTCTTTGTGTTTCGTCAATCATTGTCTCATATTCATTTACTCATTTCATTAGTTAATTTCTCAAATGGTCACTTATGCATTTCAAGTGCTATTTTGTTAGAGATTGGATATTTAAGCATTTCAAAGAATTATAATTTCTCAAATGGACGTTTTTGCATTTCAAGTGCTATTTGTTAGAGATTGGATATTTAAGCATTTCAAAGAATTTTTGTTATATATGGGCATTTACTCATTTCAAGGGATAATTTCTCAAATGGACGTTTTTGCATTTCAAGTGTTATTTGTTTAAGATTGGGTGTTTAACCATTTCAAAGGATTTTTGTTATATATGGGAACTTACTCGTTTCAAGGGTTAATTTCTCAAATGGTCATTTTTGCAGATCAAGGGTTATTTGTTAAAGTTCATCAAGTTGCCCATATGTTATATTTATTATGTTTGTTATCATATGTTCTTATTCCCCAACCCTTTAGCCTAACCTCTTGTAATCTTAGTGTATTTAGTAGGTTCTATCTTATGTTCTTATTCCCCAACCCTTTAACCTAACCTTTCAGATGTAGTTTGTTGAATATATTATCCTTTTCCTAACCTTTCAGATGTAGTTTTGTTTTTCCTTTTTGTATATTTTTACCCAAACCCACCATCCCACTTAACCTTCTTTCCTTCTTTACTTTGTTTTCACATATAAGTTCATTCTTTATCATAGTAATAATAAAAAATTACAATAGTAAAGAATCAGATCTACTAAGACTTGAAATTGAGAAACAAGAGCTCAAGGGAGTGAGAGCATGAAAGAAGAGCAAGGAGTAAGAGAGAGGGGGCGGAAGAAAATGGGACCAAAGAAGAGAGAATGAGAGAGAGAGTGTGGGCATGGGGGAACTAAGACTTGAATTTGAGAAAAAAGAAAACTAAGTGAATGAGAGTAAGGGTGTGAGAATGGGAGCATTAAGACTTGAATTTGAGAAACAAGAGAGCATTTGAGCAAATGAGTGAGAGAGAGGGGGAGGAAGAGAGAGAATAAGGGAGAGAGATAGAAAAGGAGGGTTAGAAGGAATAGGAGAATCAAAGTAAAAGAAGGAAAGAAGGTTTGGGTAAAAAGGTTAGGAAAAGGATAATATATTCAACAAACTACATCTGAAAGGTTAGGTTAAAGGGTTGGGGAATAAGAACATAAGATAGAACCTACTAAATACACTAAGATTACAAGAGGTTAGGTTAAAGGGTTGGGGAATAAGAACATATGATAACAAACATAATAAATATAACATATGGGCAACTTGATGAACTTTAACAAATAACCCTTGATCTGCAAAAATGACCATTTGAGAAATTAACCCTTGAAACGAGTAAGTTCCCATATATAACAAAAATCCTTTGAAATGGTTAAACACCCAATCTTAAACAAATAACACTTGAAATGCAAAAACGTCCATTTGAGAAATTATCCCTTGAAATGAGTAAATGCCCATATATAACAAAAATTCTTTGAAATGCTTAAATATCCAATCTCTAACAAATAGCACTTGAAATGCAAAAACGTCCATTTGAGAAATTATAATTCTTTGAAATGCTTAAATATCCAATCTCTAACAAAATAGCACTTGAAATGCATAAGTGACCATTTGAGAAATTAACTAATGAAATGAGTAAATGAATATGAGACAATGATTGACGAAACACAAAGACAAGAAGGAATACTTAAGTTAGATCATGTCTGGTTTGACTAGATAAGTTAGGATACATCAGTTTGGGAATGTAAGATTAAGTTAGGTAAAGCAAGTTAGGTTACGTTAGGATAGGTAAGATAAGTTATATAAGTTAGGTAAGGTAAGGTAAGTTAGGTTAAGCAGGTTAAGTTAAGTTAGGTAATGTAGGTAAGTTAGGTAAGATAGGTAAAGTTAGGAAAGGTAGGTAAGGTAAGGTAACATAGGTAAAGTTAGGTAAGATAGGTAAAGTTAGGTAAGATAGGTAAGATAGGTTAAGCAGGTTAAGTTAGGAAAGGTAGGTAAGGTAAGGTAACATAGGTAAAGTTAGGTAAGATAGGTTAAGCAGGTTAAGTTAGGAAAGGTAGGTAAGGTAAGGTAACATAGGTAAAGTTAGGTTAGGTTAGGTTAGGTAAGATAGGTAAGGTAGGTTAAGCAGGTTAAGTTAGGAAAGGTAGGTAAGGTAAGGTAAGATAGGTAAAGTCAGGTAAGATAGGTAAGGTATGGTAAGGTAATATAGGTAAAAGTTAGGTAAGATAGGTTAAGCAGGTTAAGTTAGGAAAGGTAGGTAAGGTAAGGTAAGTTATGTTAGGATAGGATAGGTAAAGTTAGGTTTAGGAACGTTACGTTAACTAAGTAACATTGGGTGGAGAGGATAGGTTACGTAGGTTTGAACAGTGTAGTTCAGAGAACAGTTTAAAAGGTAAAATGTCTAAGAAAATATATTTAACAGAAGTGTAAGTTTGATATGAAAAGCTGAACTAGTTACATTTGGGGAGAAATTTTATGCCTGAAGATGTCTTAGAGAACAACAATGTTGTCTTAAAGTATAACTTGATGGAAGAAGGAGAGTTTCTTTGATGAACGAAGGTGTCTTAGAGAACAACTTTTGGAGAACGAAGATGTCTTAGAAAGCTTCTCTGATGAACGAAAGGTTACTTAGAGAATAACTTTTGTTAGCTCTTTGAATAACTTTGATGACTTTGAGAATAACTTTGATAGCTCTGGGAATAACTTTTATGATTTTGAGAACATCTTTGATGTCTTGGAGAACAACATTGATGTTTAGAGAACAACTTTGATGACCAAGATTAACTTTAGATGTCTCTGAGAATAACTTTATAACATAGAAATTAACTTTAGATGCCTCTGAAAATATCTTTGATGACTTCGAGAATAACATTTGATGTCTCTGAGAATAACTTTTATGTCTTACATAATAACTTTAGATGTCTCTGAAAATAACTTTGATGAAAGCAAATGTCTTAGATTAACTTTTGATGACTTTGAAAACAAGTTTGTTGAACAAAGATGTTTTGAAAGTTTCTCTGACGAACGAAGGTGACTCTGAGAATAGCTTTGGGTAGCTCTGATAATAACTTTTGTTGTCTTATAATAACTTTTGATTGTTCTGAGAATAACTTTAGATATCTCGGAGAATAAGTTTGATGAACGAAGATATCTTACAGAGCAAATTTTATGTTTCGAAGAATAACTTTTGATGACTCTTAGAGAATAACTTTGAGGGCTTAGAGAATGTCTTTGATGAATGGAAGTGAGTTAGAGAATAACATAACATGACTGAGAATAACTTTTGATAACTCTTAGAATAACTTTGATGTCTTAGAGAATAACTTTAGATGACTTTGAGAATGTCTTTGATAGCTCAGAATAACTCTTGTGGACATGAGAATATCTTTGGATAACTCTGAGATTACCTTTGATGTCTTTGAAACAACTTTGATGAACGAGAGTGAGTTAGAGATTACCTTTGTTAACTCTGAGAATAACTTTGATGAACAAAGATGTTTTGGAAAGTTTCTCTGAAGAACGAAAGTGACTCTGAGAATAACTTTTGTTAGCTCTTTGAGTAACTTTGAGAATGACTTCTGAGAACATGGGTAGTATTTGAACGCGTCTTTGATGTAATGAAAAGTAACTTTGATGACTCGAAGATATCTTGCAGATCAACTTTGATGACAGAGATTAACTTTTGTTGTTTTAGAGATTAACTTTTTGATAGCTCCGAGAATAACTTTTATGCCTCTGAGATTAACTTTAATGAACGAAGATGTCTTAGAAAGTTCTCTGATGAATGAAAGGCTACTTGGAGAATAGCATTTTGATAACTGAGATTAACTTTTTGATGACTCTGAGAATAACTTTGAGGATACGAGTAAATTTTGAGTGTTTGAGAGTGTCTTTTGATATCTCGAAGAGTGCCCTTGAAGTCTTAAAGGATGTCTTTGATGTCTCGAAGGATGTCTTAGGGTGTAACTTTGGTGTCTTTGAGTAAGTCCTTGATGTATTGAAGAGTGTCTTTTGTTATCTCGAAGAGTAACTTTGATGTTACGGAGAGCACCTTTGACTATTTTTCTTACTTAACGACATGTAATTTTTACGAAAGTGCTGAAAAAGTTACATTTGACTATTTTAGTTGAGGAAAGACAAGAAAAAAATATGACGACAGTGACTATTTTAGTGCTCCACAAAGTATAAATGTCAGTTAAGAACGACGATGATAGATATCTTTGACTATATTTTCTTACTTGACGATGGATAAAGTTAGTTATGAACAGTGCTGAAAAGATTCCTTTGACAATTTTTAGCTAAGCGAAAAGGTTGTTTTAGTTAAGAACGGTGTTGAACGAGGCTATTTCTGACTATTTTTAGTTGACTGGATAATAAGTTTAGTTGAGAAATGACGAAAGTGACTATGTTTTAGTTGATTGGCGAAAGATTTTTTTAGTTAAGGAACGTTAAATAACATGTAAGGGGAAAAAACCCAGAGAACATATGGGGAACATGGCAAAGAACATATGTAAGAAAAGTTGATGAATACAGTGAACATGCTGGGAATATGAACTTACAGAGAACATGAAAACATGATAAGGAGAATAGGGAATACAAAGAATGAACAATGGACTTGTGAAGAACATGGAGAATATGACAAAGAATGTAGAAAACATGTAAGTGAAGGTGAAAAACGAAGTGATCTTGTGAGGAACATGAACTTGTAGAGGAACATGAATATTGACAAAGAACACAAAAATATGGAAGTTAGCATGAATATTGAGTATAAAAGTTGTAAAGAGAACATGTGATGAGCATGAAAACATAGAAAATATGACTAGAATTTGTAGAGAACATAATGAGACTAAGAGAAAGATTACAGAAAAAATGGAGATACTTGTGAAAATATGAACTGAATGGGACTGTGAACATTTGAAGAACATGGAGTGAACACGGATGAGATTACGAAGAACACAGTGAATATAGAGAAAATATGCAAATACAGTACGATTATTGAAGGTTTGGATAAGTTGGGGATGAGAAGGTAAGGGAGGGAAAGGGTAAGGTGAGATGAGATGAGATGGAGGAAGGTGGGAGGGGGTGAAAGATAATTACACAGGTTGGGGTTATGTGTGTACTCGGATAAGAGTTAGGCTGGAGACGGACTTGATCGAATATATTTATGTCTGATGATCTTAGGCCGAGGAAATGGAGCTTGGCTAATGTCCAGATTAATTTTACTACGTTAGAAAATAAGGTGATCTTAAATCTTAGGGTGATTTAGTTGGAAATAAAGAACTTGTACAAAATGAACTAAGCTGGGGGACAAGAGTTGAAACTTGATAACTGAACTGGTTTTTATTTACTATGTCTGAAAATGTAGTTGGGTGCTTAAATCTCAGGGGGATTTGGACTGATAGTAATGAATTTACATGAGTGAACTTGGACAGAGGACAAGAGCTAGAGTTTTATATTTGTTTACTTCATATTTACTATGTCTGAAATACAGAGGGTAAAAATTTCAGGGAAATTGATGGGTTATTTACAAAGATACGAAAGAGAACTAAGGTGGGGACGAGAGCTGGAGCTCAGTAACTGACTTGATCTTATTTACTAACTTTGAAGTATGTCTGCTTTTAAATTTCGGGAAATTGATGGGTTATTTACAAAGACTTGAGGGTGGAAGAGGGTGGGGGGGACGAGAGCTGGAGCTCAGTAACTGACTTGATCTTATTTTACTATGACTGAAATATGACTATTTAAAATTTCAGGGGATTGGACTGCTAGTAGCGAAAATGTGGTCTCTGTCAAGTTTGGGTCTTTAATTGGACTCTGATTAATTTCGATCATGAACTGGACTCTGAATATTTTGGCACAAAGTAGACTCTGGCGAATTTTCGGTATAAACTGGACTCTGATGAATTTTGCTAGAAAACTGTCTCTGACTAATTTTGCTCTCAAAGTAGACTCTGGGGAATTTCTGTTGATAATTGGACTCTGTCAAATTTTCGCAGATTACAGGACTCTGATGAAATTTGAGCTTAAAACTGTCTCTGACTAATTTTGCTCTCACAGTAGACTCTGGCGAATTTCTGTTGATAATTGGACTCTGATGAAATATGAGCTTAAAACTGTCTCTGACTAATTTTGCTCACAAAGTGGACTCTGACGAAAATTGGGTATAAAATGGACTCTGTCAAATTTTCACAGATTACAGGACACTGATGAAATTTGCTCTCAAAGTAGACTCTGGCGAATTTCTGTTGATAATTGGACTCTGATGAAATATGAGCTTAAAACTGTCTCTGACTAATTTTGGTCTCAAAGTAGACTCTGGCGAATTTCTGTTGATAATTGGACTCTGATGAAATATGAGCTTAAAACTGTCTCTGACGAATTTTGCTCTCAAAGTAGACTCTGGCGAATTTCTGTTGATAATTGGACTCTGATGAAATATGAGCTTAAAACTGTCTCTGACTAATTTTGCTCACAAAGTGGACTCGGTTCATTTTTAGGTATAAAATGGTCTCTGACGAAATTCTGGCTATAACTGGGCTCTGTTCAATTTGGTCTTTACAGGTGAAATAGCCGTAAATGGATATAAAACTAAATGTTATGGCTAAGTTGTCTGTTTTCCTTAACAAAACATCTAAGACAATATTCTCTGAAAATGGTCCTTTTACAAATGTGTGATTGAAAACGGGCAAAGGTTGTCCATAGAGTTTACCTGGAAATGCTGTGACACAAACACGATTTTTTCTAAAACTTTTCTTTAAGATTTTCCTACTTATTTTCATCATAAGAATGCTTAACAAACTTCTAAGATCTCGGAAATTATTTTTCTCATAAGAATTCCTTACTTCCAAATCTGTGACTCCCCAAATTCACCTGAAAACCCCGACATGCTACACACGAATTTCCAGAAAAAAAAAAATTCGTCTGTGGACTGTACAGTCCACAGGGGAATTTTCTCCCAGAAAAAAAATTCGTCTGTGGACTGTACAGTCCACAGGGGAATTTTCTCCCAGAAAAAAAATTCGTCTGTGGACTGTACACCCTACTACTCCTGCATACCTCTCTTGAGCCTCTGCATCCTCTCTTGAGTTTCTGCATCCCTCTTTTAAGCCTCTGCATCACTCTCTTAAGCCTCTGCATCACTCTCGTAAGCCTCTGAATCACTCTGTTGAGCTTCTGCATCCCTCTCTTGAGCCTCTGCATCACTCTCTTCAGCCTCTGCATCCCTCTCGTGAGCCTCTGCATCACTCTCTTGAGCCTCTGCATCACTCTCTTGAGCCTCTACATCCCTCTCTTGAGCCTCTGCATCACTCTCTGTAGCCTCTGCATCACTACCTTGAGCCTCTGCATCACTCTCTTAAGCCTCTGCATCCCTGTCTTGATCATCTGCATCACGCTCGTAGGCCTCTGCATCATTCTTCTGAGCCTCTGCATCACTCTCTTGAGTCTCTGCATCCTTCTCTTGAGCCTCTGCAACACTCTCTTCAGCCTCACCATCACTCTCTTAAACCTCTGAATCCCTCTCCTTAGGCCTCTGCATCACTCTCTCGAGCCTCGGCATCACTCTCTTGATCCTCTGCATCACTCTCTTGAGCCTCTGCATCACTCTCTTCAGTCTCTGCATCACTCTCTAGAGCCTCTGCATCACTCTCTTCAGCCTCTGCATCACTCTCGTAAGCCTCTGCTTCCCTCTCTTGATCCTCTGCATCACTCTCTTGAGCCTCTGCATCACTCTCTTGAGCCTCTGCATCCCTCTCTTGAGCCTCTGCATCCCTCTCTTCAGCCGATTCATCACTCTCCTGAGCCTCTGCATCAGTCTCTTGAGCCTCTGCAACACTCTCTTGAGCCTCTGCATCACTCCCTTGATCCTCGGCATCACTCTCGTAAGCCTCTGAATCACGCCCTTGAGCCTCTGCATCCCTCTCTTAAGCCTCTGCATCACTCTCTTAAGCCTCTGCCTCGGCATCACTCTCGTAAGCCTCTGAATCACGCCCTTGAGCCTCTACTTCCCTCTCTTCAGCCTCTGCATCCCTCTCTTGAGCCTCCGCATCACTCTCAAGAGCCTCTGCATCCCACTCTTGTGCCTTTTCCTCCCTCACTTTAGCCTCTGCATCCCTCTCTTAAGCCTCTGCATCACTCTCATAAGCCTCTGCATCCCTCTCTTGAGCCTCTGCGTCACTCACAAGAGCCTCTGCATCCCTCTCTTGTGCCTCTGCTTCCCTCACCTGAGCTTCTGCATCCCTCTCTTGAGCCCTTGCATACCTCTCTTGAGCCTCTGCATCCCTCTCTTGAGTTTCTGCATCCCTCTCTTTAGCCTCTGCATCACTCTCTTAATCCTCTGCATCTCTCTCGTAAGCCTCTGAATCACTCTGCTGAGCTTCTGCTTCCCTCGCTTGAGCCTCTGCACCACTCTCATCAGCCTCTGCATCCCTCTCTTGAGCCTCTGCATCACTCTCTTGAGCCTCTACATTCCTCTCTTGAGCCTCTGCTGTAATAAACCACATTGTAATATCTCGCCTTGTATCTATCTCCTCCGCGCACTCCGCTACTACCACTGAGCTAACCGTGCAATCTCCGCTCTTTCTATGGTAATAACAGATGCTATACCGATCATGTAAGATGTTAACACTCGGGCCGTCATACGAAGACGTAAACCAGTACACAGAGGAAGGAGAGAGAGAGAGAGGGAGAGAGAGAGAGAGCGAGAGAGAGAGAGAGAGAGGGGGAGAGAGAGAGAGAGAGAGCGCGAGAGAGAGAGAGAGAGAGGAAAAGAGAGGAAGAGTGAGGCAGAGCGAGAACGAGAGCAAGGGAGGGAGAACGAGAGCAAGTGAGGGCGAGGGAGAGTGAGACACTAGTGAGGGAGAGTTAGACAGAAAGATAGAGATAATCGTAGTCACAGCCTATCGTATGAGTTACCGAGTGACGCTGCCACCACCCTGAGTTACCGGACAGTGGACCGGAGTGAGAGTCGTAGGTCTTGCAGATGGAATAACCTACCAGGACAGGTGTAGGGGACAATTGAACGGTACAAGGATCCTGGCCTGACACTCGAATAATCCTGACCACTTTGGAACTATAGAGTACACAAGAATAAGGCGGGACACACTCAATACTAACACCTCAACACGGAAGACGAACGGGGGGAGGAGTACTGAATAATTAAGAGCACTAGGTCACTAGGGCAAAGGGGACGGTAGGCCCAATATCACTAAGGCAAGGAACCATTAATACACATTGAATAACACCTAATATCTGACTTTATTAGAAATAATTAAATAAGACACTCCCTAACTATATTCCCTACTAGAGGCCAAGAGTACTGAATGAGGTGCTTTAGTACAAGAGTGCCGTACTTACTCGTATGTTGTTCCACCGTTTCTGGGAGATGATGTTCCTTCCCCGAGTCCACACACACCTTCCTACTGGGCTGCGTCCACTCTACTGTCTGTCCATGATCTCCTGCTCCTCAGCTGAACATGAGGGTTTTGCATTTGATGTTTAGGGGTTAATCCCTGAAGATTATCATGACGGCCTCAACGCTGACCTCTTCGTGATTCGATGACCGTTGACCTGAATCTATAGCTAACTTGTACAGAGGTGTAACTTTTACATTGTCAGCCGCCGCCTGACTGGCGCCCGTGGTTTGTTCATCCTCCACGTGGCTTGTTCATGCTGTTATGATGTTCATGTACTATGTACTGCTCTCTTGTTACACTGCATCACTCTCTTAAACCTCTGAATCCCTCTCTTGATGCCTCTGCATCACTCTCTCGAGCCTCTGCATCACTCTCTTGAGCCTCTGCATAACTCTCTTGAGCCTAGGCATCACTCTCTTGAGCCTCTGCATCCCTCTCTTGAACCTCTGCAACACTCTTTTCATCCTTTGCATCACTCTCTTAAACCTCTGAATCCCTCTCTTGATGCCTCTGCATCACTCTCTCGAGCCTCTGCATCACTCTCTTGAGCCTCTGCATAACTCTCTTGAGCCTAGGCATCACTCTCTTGAGCCTCTGCATCCCTCTCTTGAACCTCTGCAACACTCTTTTCATCCTTTGCATCACTCTCTTAAACCTCTGAATCCCTCTCTTGATGCCTCTGCATCACTCTCTCGAGCCTCTGCATCACTCTCTTGATCCTCTGCATCACTCTCTTGAACCTCTGCATCACTCTCTTCAGTCTCTGCATCACTCTCTAGAGCCTCTGCATCACTCTCTTCAGCGTCTGCATCACTCTCGTAAACCTCTGCTTCCCTCTCTTGATCCTCTGCATCACTCTCTTGAGCCTCTGCATCACTCTCTTGAGCCTGTGCATCCCTCTCTTGAGCCTGTGCATCCCTCTCTTGAGCCTGTGCATCCCTCTCTTGAGCCTATTCATCACTGTCTTGAGCCTCTACATCCCTCTCTTGAGCCTCTGCAACACTCTCTTCAGCCTCTGCATCACTCTCTTAACCCTCTGAATCCCTCTCTTGAGGCGTCTGCATAACTCTCTCGAGCCTTTGCATCACTCTCTCGAGCCTCTGCATCACTCTCTTGATCCTCTGCATCATTCTCGTAAGCCTCTGAATCACTCCCTTGAGCCTCTGCTTCCCTCTCTTCAGCCTGTGCATCCCTCTCTTGAGCCTCTGCATCACTCTCAAGAGCCTCTGCATCCCTCTCTTGTGCCTCTTCATCCCTCAATTTAGCCTCTGCATCCCTCTCTTGAGCCTCTGCATCCCTCCCTTGAGCCTCTGCATCCCTCTCTTGAGCCTCTGCATCTGTCTCTTAAGCCTCTGCATCACTCTCTTATGCCTCTGCATCACTCCCGTAAACCTCTGAATCACTCTCTTGAGCCTCTCCATCCCTCTCTTGAGCCTCTGCATCACTCTCTTAAGCCTCTGCATCAATCTCGTAAGCCTCTGCATCACTCTCGTAAGCCTCTGCATCACTCTCATAAGCCTCTGCATCTCAACCGTAAACCTCTGAATCACTCTCTTGAGCCTCTCCATCACTCTCTTAAGCCTCTGCATCCCTCTTTTGAGCCTCTGCATCACTTTCTTAACCCTCTGCATCCCTTTCATTAGCCTTTGCATCTCTCTCTTTAACTCCTGCATCCCTCTTATGAGCCTCTGCATCCCTCCCTTGAGCCTCTGCATCACTCTCTTCAGCCTCTGCATCCCTCTCTTGAGCCTCTGCATCACTCTCTTAAGGCTCTGCATCCCTCTCTTGTGCCTCTGCATCCCTCACTTGATCCTCTGCATCCCTCTCTTATGCCATTGCATCCCTCTCTTGAGACTCTGCATCCCTCTCATGAGCCTCTGCATCCCTCTCTTAAGCCTCTGCATCACTCTCTTAAGCCTCTGCATAACTCTCGTAAGCCTCTGAATCACTCTCTTGAGCCTCTGCATCCCACTCTTGAGCCTCTGCATCACTCTCTTCAGCCTCTGCATCCCTCTCATGAGCCTCTGCATCACTCTCTTGAGCCTATACATCCCTCTCTTGAGCCTCTGCATCCCTCTCTTAAGCCTCTGCATCACTCTCATGAGCCTCTGCATCACTCTCTTGAGACTCTGCATCCCTCTTTTGAGCCTCTGCATCACTTTCTTAACCCTCTGCATCCCTTTCATGAGCCTTTGCATCCCTCTCTTGAACTCCTGCATCCCTCTTATGAGCCTCTGCATCCCTCCCTTGACCCTTTGCATCACTCCCTTTAGCCTCTGCATCCCTCTCCTGAGCCTCTGCATCACTCTCTTAAGCCTCTGCATCCCTCTATTGTGCCTCAGGCACAAGAAAGGGATGCAGAGGCTCTTGAGAGTGATGCTCAAGAGAGGGATGCAGTGGCTTAAGAGAGTGATGCAAAGGCTCAAGAGAGTGATGCAGAGGCTTACGAGAGTGGTGCAGAGGCATGAGAGAGTGATGCAGAGGCTTAAGAGAGGGATGCAGAGGCTCAAAAGTGGGATGCAGAAGCTTAAAAGGGTGATACAGAGGCTCAAGAGAGTGATGCAGAGGCTCAAGAGAGGGATGCATGGGCTCAAGAAAGTGATGCAAAGGCTCAAGAGAGTGATTCAAAGGCTTACGAGAGTGATGCAGAGGCTCTAGAGAGTGATGCAGAGGCTTGAGAGAGTGATGCAGAGGCTTAAGAGAGGGATGCAGAGTCTTAAGAGAGGGATGCAGAGGCTCAACAGAGTGATTCAGAGGCTTACGAGAGTGATGCAGAGATTCAAGAGAGTGATGCAGAGGCTCAAGAGAGTTATGCAGAGGCCTCAAGAGAGGGATTCAGAGGCTTAAGAGAGTGATGCAGAGGCTGAAAAGTGTTGCAGAGGCTCAAGAGAGGGATGAAGAGGCTGAAGAGAGTGATGCAGAGGCTCAAGAGAGGGATGCAGAGGCTCAAAAGAGTGATGCAGAGGCTTAAGAGAGTGAGGCAGAGGCTTAGGAGAGGGATGCAGAGGCGCAAAAGTGTAATGCAGAGGCTTAAGAGGGAGATGCAGAGACTCAAGAGAGTGATGCAGAGGCTTGAGAGAGGGATGCAGGGGCTCAAGAGAGTGATGGAGAGGCTCAAGAGAGTGATGCATAGGCTCAACAGAGTGATTCAGAGGCTTACGAGAGTGATGCAGAGGTTTAAGAGAATGATGCAAAGGCTTAAGAGAGGGATGCAGAGGCTCAAGAGTGGGATGCAGAGACTCAAGAGAGGGATGAAGGGGCTCAAGAGAGGGATGCAGAGGCTCAAGTGAGGGAAGCAGAGGCACATGAGAGGGATGCAGAGGCTCTTGAGAGTGACGCAGAGGCTCAAGAGAGTGATTCAGAGGCTTACGAGAGTGATGCAGAGGCTTAAGAGAGTGATGCAGAGGCATAAGAGAGTGATGCATAGGCTTAAGAGAGGGATGCAGAGGCTCAAGAGAGGGATGCATAGGCTCAAGAGAGGGATGCAGATGCTCAAGAGAGGGATGCAGAGGCTCACGAGAGGGATGCAGGAGTTCAAGAGAGGGATGCAGAGGCTCAAGAGTGTGATTCAGAGGCTTACGAGAGTGATGCAGAGGCTTAAGAGGGTGATGCAGAGTCTCAAGAGAGTGATGCAGAGGCTCAAGAGAGGGATGCAGGGGCTCAAGAGAGTGCAGAGTATACGTGCTCTGCGAATACGTGCGAATACATATAGTATATCTCTGCGAATACGTGCAGAGAGCCAGAATTTGGCTCCAAAATATGACTCAAGTGTCGAATTTGGAATGTTTGGGATATTTTGAAAACTGCAGGGAGGGTTTGAGCAAAATGTGATCCATCGCCGCTCTCAGTAATTAGCACATTTTTGGAATAAAAAGTCGTAATTTCAAATTGCGAATACGTGCAGAGAGCCGGAATTTGGCTCAAAAATATAGCTCAAGCGTCGAATTTGGGATGTTTGTGATATTTTGAAAACTGCAGGGGGTTTGAGCAAAATGTGACCCATCGTTCCTTTAGTAATTGGCATATTTTCAGTATAAAAAGTCGTAATTTCAAACTGCGAATACGTGCAGAGAGCCAGAATTCGGCTCCAAAATATGGCTCAAGGATCGAATTTAGGATGTTTGGGATATTTTGAAAACTGCAGGGGGTTTGAGCAAAATGTGACCCTTTGTTCCTTTAGTAATTGGCATATTTTCATTATAAAAAGTCGCAATTTCAAACTGCGAATACGTGCAGAGAGCCAGAATTTGGCTCCAAAACTAGGCTCAAGGGTCGAATTTGGGATGTTTGGGATATTTTGAAAACTGCAGGGAGGGTTTGGGCAAAATGTGATCCAACGTCGCTCTCAGTAATTGGCATATTTTCGGTATACAAATTCGTAATTTCAAACTGCGAATACGTGCAAAGTGCCAGAATTTGGCTCCAAAATATGACTCAAGCGTCGAATTTGGGATGTTTGGGATATTTCAAAAACTGCAGGGAGTGTTTGGGCAAAATGTGATCCATCGCTGCTTTCAGTAATTGGCATATTTTCGGTAAAAAAAAGTCGTAATTTCAAACTGCGAATACGTGCAGAGAGCCAAAATTTGGCTAAAAAATATTGCTCAAGCGTCAAATTTGTTATGTTTGGGATATTTTGAAAACTGCAGTTAGGGTTTGGGCAGAATGTGATCCATCGCTGCTCTCAGTAATTGGCATATTTTCGGTATAAAAAGTCGTAATTTGAAACTGCGAATTCGTGCAGAGAGCGAGAATTTGGCTTCAAAATATGACTCAAGCGTCGACTTTTGGAAGTTTTGGATATTTTGAAAACTGCAGGGAGGGTTTGGGCAAAATGTGATCCATCGCCGTTCTCAGTAATTGGCATTTTTTCGGTATAAAAAGTCGTAATTTCAAACTGCGAATACGTGCAGACAGCTAGAATTTGGCTCCAAAATTTAGCCTCTGCATCATTCTCTTCAGCCTCTGCATCACTCTCTTGAGCCTCTGCATCACTCTCATGAGCCTCTGCATCACTCTTTTACGCCTCTGCATCATTCTCTTCAGCCTCTGCATCACTCTCTTCAGTCTCTGCTTCCCTCTCTTAAGCCTCTGCATCATTCTCTTCAGCCTCTGCATTCCTCTCTTAAGCCTCTGCATCATTCTCTTCAGCCTCTGCATTCCTCTCTTAAGCCTCTGCATCACTCTCGTGAGCCTCTGCATCCCTCACTTAAGCCTCTGCATCACTCTTTTGAGCCTCTGCATCCCTCTCGTGAACTCCTGCATCCCTCTCATGAGCCTCTGCATCCCTCTCTTGAGCCTTTGCAACACTCTCTAAAGCCTCTGCATCCCTCTCTTGAGCCTCTGCATTACTCTCAAGAGCCTCTGCATCCCTCTCTTGAGCCTCTGCATCCCTTTCTTGAGCCCCTGCATCCCTCTCTTGAACCTCTGCATCCCTCTTTTGAACCTCTGCATCCCTCTCTTAAGCCTCTGCACCACTCTCTTGAGCCTCTGAATAACTCTCTTCAGTCTCTGCATCACTCTCTTGAGTCTCTGCATCCCTCTCTTGAGCCTCTGCATCACTCTCTTGATCCTCTGCATCACTCTCTTAGGCCTCTGCATCCCTATTTTGAGCCTCTGCATCACTTTTTTAAGCCTCTGCATCCCTTTCTTGAGCCTCTGCCTCCCTCTATTGAGCCTCTGCATCCCTCTCATGAGCCTCTGCATCTCTCTCCTAAGCCTCTGCATCACTCTCTTGACCCTCTTCATCACTCTTTTCAATCTCTGCATCCCTCTTTTGAGCCTCTGCATCATTCTCCTAAGCCTCTGCATCACTCTCATGAGCTTCTGCATCACTCTCTTGAGCCTCTGCATCCCTCTCTTAAGCCTCAGCATCACTCTCTTAAGCCTCTGCATCACTCTCTTTAGCCTCTGCATCACTTTCGTGAGCCTCTGCATCACTCTCTTGAGCCTCTCCATCACTCTCTTAAGCCTCTGCATCCCTCTCATGAGATACTGCATCACTCTCCTGAGCACCTGCATCGCTCTCTTGATCCTCTGCATCCCTCTCTTAAGCCTCTGCATCACTCTCTTGAGCCTCTGCATCGCTCTCTTGATCCTCTGCATCCCTCTCTTAAGCCTCTGCATCACTCTCTAAAGCCTCTGCATCACTCTCTTTAGCCTCTGCATGACTCTCTTGAGCCTCTGCATCCCTTTCTTGAGCCTCTGCATCACTCTTTTGAGTCTCTGCATCCCTCTCTTAAGCCTCTGCATCCCCTGTCTTGAGCCTCTGCATCACTCTCTTGAGCCTTTGCATCACTCTCTTGAGCCTCTGCATCTCTCTCTTAAGCCTTTGCAACACTCTCTTCAGCCTCTGCAACACTCTCTTCAGCCTCTGCATCCCTCTCTTAAGCCTCTGCATCCCTTTCTTAAGCCTCTACATCATTCTCTTGAGCATGTGCATCACTCTCTTGAGCCTGTGCATCACTCTCATAAGCCTCTGCATCTCTCTCTTCAGCCTCTGCATCAATTTTTGGAGCCTCTGCATCCCTCTCCTAAGCCTCTGCATCACTCACGTAAGCCTCTACATCACTCTCTTCAGCCTCTGCATCCCTCTCTTGAGCCTCTGCATCATTCTCCTAAGCCTCTGCATCACTCTCTTGAGCCTCTGCATCACTCTCTTACGCCTCTGCGTCCCTATCCTGAGCCTCTAAATCCCTCTTTTGTGCCTCTGCATCACTCTCTCGAGCCTCTGCATCATTCTCTTCATCCTCTGCATCCCTCTCTTGAGCATCTGCATCACTCTCTTGGGCCTCTGCATCCCTCTCTTGAGCCTCTGCATCACTCTCTTGAGGCTCTACATCACCCTCTTAAGCCTCTGCATCACTCTCTTGAGCCTCTGGAAGACTCTCTTCAGCCTCTGCATCACTCTTTTAAGCGTCTGAATCCCTCTCTTGAGCCTCTAAATCCCTCTCTTGATCCTCTGCATCACTCTCTTGAGCCTCTACATCAATCTCTTGATCCTCACCATCATTCTCTTGAGCCTCTGCATCACTCTCTTGTGTCGGAAAATCCGACACCATTTAATAATCATACAGATAATAGCTGTATTGTATAAACAAGTTACCCATAGAAAACGTAACTTGTAGTGGAATTACCGTCTATAGAAAACGGGATATCATCACCACATACTATTATAATTCACCAGCTATTCTGCTGGGAATTATTCTTAAATACATTAGTCTTTGGACTTTACCATCATAAAACATCTTATATAAATTAACTTAATTATCAATATTAAAGTAGAGTAAATGTGACCCTTCTATCACTTTCTGAAATGTGGACAATGTAAGCCAGGCGTCAGAGTGAGGAGGAAGGGGCAGCCATTGTTTATACGAGACCAGAGGCTCACACGGGAGCAAATTCGGCTCCTGTTAATTTTACATGGACGTAGTGTTATGGAACCCAAAGGTGTACCATTATCAACACGCTGTCTACAAATTCAAGTTAAGTGTCTATCCGAAACCCATTATCTATCATTAGTGGCCATTAATGTCATTGGGTAGGGTTAGCCAGTTAGAACGCGAAATCGCCTCATACTAAAGGTAATTAAACCAGGTCTTTATTGTTCCATGTACTGTATAGTGTTTTCTCTGATATAGCTTGTCATATATAGGATTCTGGCTTCACAGCTAGCGCACTTTTGACAGGTCAAGATGAGGATGCAAGATTTTGTGCACCAGTTACTGGGTGATATGGAAGCTACCTCAAAGAGGATAATTTGGTGTCTACACCCTAGTTATACCTGGTGGACTAGCCTGCTGTACTATAAGATAAGGAACCTCTTCAATGTATGTAGTCTATTCCTGTAGTTTGATTGGCTGCATATATTAATTTAATAAACCCCCCTAATGTGTAGAGGATCGATTTGTGAGATTATGAGATTATTGCAGAAATACAGTCCACTTATTATTATACAAATTGCTATCGAAGTATATAAATTAACGTAAATATAAATTCATATAAATTAAATAAATATAAATCTCACAGGTCGGTTCCCACATTAATTGGTCATCTTCGAACCGGATGACGGATTATTTGATCCTATGAACCCACATTTGGTCATCTTAGTACCGGATGAACCAGTTATCCAGTGGATTCATTAAATATACTAGTGCAGTGTTATTTAAACAAAGCCAGCAGTCAAGACGGCAGCGTAGCCTCGAGGGAGCTCAGGAGCCTCCCTCAGCCGAGTTCAGCTTCGTCAGCGGTTTCATGCACACCCACAGATATTTGGTGGCGTGTTATTTCGTGAAATGACAGCGCTAATATAGAAGCCAGCCAAATTAGTGGCTGTGTCTTCGCGAGATTGTTCACGGATTTCGTGGTGTTACATTTCGCGAGAGATTATCTACGAATTTTGTGGAGTTTATTTCGCGAGGTCACTAATAATATTTAATACTTCTAGATAATATTAGAAGTTTCATAGAGGCTAATTAAGAGGCTATTATCAATAATTGTGTATATTATTTCTCCAAAATAGAGAATTATTTAATATATTGCACTAGTGATCACAGTATAATATTTACTAATTGCCAACCCACAACAGGGTAGGATATGACTAGTTGAACTATTATTGCTCATCCTAGTCCCATTATTACCATAGTCAGTTGTACTATATTGAATAACCTAACACCATTAATGAATGGTCCAGACCCTATTTTGGGTGTAATTTTTATCAACTCGAGTTGAGTTGTGTATATAATAATTTACTTATGATCATTACACCTTTGAGTGATTAATTAGTGTCAATTCCATCCTAGGGTGATATAGAAGAGCTAACCTAAAGGTACTTCCAGTGACACTGGTTTATCACTCAAATCATTAGTGTGGATGATTGTATATATATAATGTGTATTAATTTTAAGTGCTAACCTCTAGTAGAGGTAGGATTATTGCCTAGTGAGTGCAGAATTTATCCTAGGCTACCATCAGTACTTGCTCACAATTTATGAGCCAGTGGTGCCCAATTAACAAGTCACCATGACTAATCCACAGAAAGCAAAGCGTGCTTTAATATCAAGCAAACGTCAACTGACAAGAGATCTCGACCAATATGAACAGTTGTTATATGAGCCTGTAATTAATTATCATCGGTTGAAAATACCACTGTTGCAGATTCAAACCCAATTGCATATATTGAAAGCAAATAGGAAATCTTACCAAAATCAGGTCCACGACGACGACGACATAGTAGTTGAAGATGTGGAACCATTCCTGTCTGACCTAGCACAATATGAAGAAGAAACTCAAGGCAGGTTGGAACATTTACACAGGATAATTGAATCAGAACAAATAGCAAGTACATCAAATAAAGTAGATAATGTTATGGATGATCTGGATCTTTTTGAGAATAAATGTAAAGCCAGATTAGATCCTTTAATCAACAAGGATAAAGCTTCACCCAGTAAAGCTTCACCCACAGCAGCTTCACCTAATATTATACCACCAGAAATTAAGCAGTTCTCAGACAATTTATCCACAGTCTCTGTGGTTTCTGAAAACCCAATACCTGAAGCTACTAAGTTAACATGCCTCCAAACTAGAGGTGAAGCTGAACCAGTAGTAGAAAATGTAAATGAAAATAGCAACAGCACTAATTTCCCAGTCCAGCCTCCTAGGAATAATGCTGGCAATGAGAAAACTGTCATACATCTAGTACTACAATTGCTGGATTTACCTCAACCTGATCAGACTGCTGACTCATTACAATCCTTCAGCATGGAGTTTGAGTCATTACTAAGAATATTCAGTCTTAAGTTTGATATAACTACTAGTGAATGGATGACCAAAGTAGTCCTTCAACGAAAATTGTCCAGCGATATACTAGATGAATTATATGCACATCAACATAACACCATCCTGACAGTACAGGACATCACTGTAGGTTTACATTCCATCATAAACAAACGACGAGCAAATGAGGAAGTTAAAGCCTCTTGCAAGCCTTCAGAAATAGAAAATAAGAGTCAATTAAAGGGTAAAACAACTACCCCAAATAAACATCAGTCAATTACTCTAACATCAAGTTGCAGAAAATCTGACAATGCAGCAGCATCCTCCAAGCCTACTGTTACTAGTTCACCCAAACCGGTAACTTCCAAACGTGCAGTAGGCTGGGGGACATTTATGTTCTGCAAAAGGAAACATTCAACATACCGTTGTGCTAATTATCCAACCAGAGACACTCGTATGGAGCGACTCCAGGAATTAGGGAGATGTGCAAGGTGTCTCAAGTCACACAACATAGACTATTGTGATACCCAATTCAACACCTGTAACAGGTGTAGAAGAGGTAGGCACCATGCAGCACTGTGTAAATATACGAAATTAACGTATTCAAGACCCAAGGTGGAAGATAGCATTCCCACCACAGTACAGCACTGCAAGGTGCACCAAACAAAGAGTGTCCAATCGGCAAAGTCTAAAGGTAATACGACTTTGCCTACTGCCCAAATTACCATCCTGAATAAGAGGGCCAAGGTCCATACCCGTGGGTTGTTTGACCAAGGATCCCAGAGAACATATATCACTAAAAAGTTGGCAGATGAACTACAATTAAGGCCTGTAGCCCAGATGTCATTCAACATCTCAGGGTTTGTAACAGATGCAGGACCTCAAGTCTACCAGGTGGTACAACCATCAGTACGCTTAGGCAGGTACGTCTGTCGAGTACAAGCCATTGTGGTGGACAAAATACCAGTAGACCTACAAGTTCAAGGTCTGAGAGCAACAGCCAAATTCCTGAGAAATAGAGGAATAAAATTGGCAGATAATATTAAGTCTGATCTCCTCACCGACTTCGGTCTCCTTGTAGGGACAGACTATTGCCATCGATTCATCGGTAGCCCTACTAAATATCAGGGTATAAACATGTTAAACTCTGCAGGAGGTAAATTACTCTCAGGCCCAGTATCAAGCCTGAGGAGACCTATGGCTGCAGATAAACAATACCAGTAGAAATCTAAATTTGTCAGCTGATTATATTTCTCCAGTAGCATTATACTAAGGAGATTACAGCTGACTATACCAACAGAGGTTGATGTTAGTATCATCATTTAAAGCTGGAGATGAGTTCATGAGGCCTCAGTGGCAAATCAGTGAACAGTAGCCTAAAACAGCTACAAGTCACTGCGACCAATGTCACTGAACCCACTGCAGTCTCAGAACCATACTTTACTTTAATGATGAGCTATTCAATCTTCTGAATCAATTAACTAAATTAAACCCCAATAAATCTGATGACTGATTTGATACATTTATTATTTAATCAAGATGTATTCCATGGGCCTCAGTGTTTATATATCAGTGACCAGTTACCTGAAGAAACTTCAAGTTATATCTAATGTCACTGATCTCACTGCAGTCCCTGAATCATACTTGACTGTAGTACCTGATCACATTCAGTCTTCTGGGTTAAATAATATGTAATAAGGCTTGAATATTAGCCTTTCAAGAGTTGACAGGGAAATGAAATCGCATTAGACTTCTAACCCCTGCAACTCTAGTACGGGACATCCGTCCTGTACGAACAGACACACAAATGTGTGATTACTAACTACTAACATCAAATTAATCTAATAATTCGAAGGAGGAGTATCGGTGTTCGTCTGTTCTAATTAGGACTTCGATCCCGTGAGCAGCCCCTGGGGAATTATGTCGGAAAATCCGACACCATTTAATAATCATACAGATAATAGCTGTATTGTATAAACAAGTTACCCATAGAAAACGTAACTTGTAGTGGAATTACCGTCTATAGAAAACGGGATATCATCACCACATACTATTATAATTCACCAGCTATTCTGCTGGGAATTATTCTTAAATACATTAGTCTTTGGACTTTACCATCATAAAACATCTTATATAAATTAACTTAATTATCAATATTAAAGTAGAGTAAATGTGACCCTTCTATCACTTTCTGAAATGTGGACAATGTAAGCCAGGCGTCAGAGTGAGGAGGAAGGGGCAGCCATTGTTTATACGAGACCAGAGGCTCACACGGGAGCAAATTCGGCTCCTGTTAATTTTACTTGGACGTAGTGTTATGGAACCCAAAGGTGTACCATTATCAACACGCTGTCTACAAATTCAAGTTAAGTGTCTATCCGAAACCCATTATCTATCATTAGTGGCCATTAATGTCATTGGGTAGGGTTAGCCAGTTAGAACGCGAAATCGCCTCATACTAAAGGTAATTAAACCAGGTCTTTATTGTTCCATGTACTGTATAGTGTTTTCTCTGATATAGCTTGTCATATATAGGATTCTGGCTTCACAGCTAGCGCACTTTTGACAGGTCAAGATGAGGATGCAAGATTTTGTGCACCAGTTACTGGGTGATATGGAAGCTACCTCAAAGAGGATAATTTGGTGTCTACACCCTAGTTATACCTGGTGGACTAGCCTGCTGTACTATAAGATAAGGAACCTCTTCAATGTATGTAGTCTATTCCTGTAGTTTGATTGGCTGCATATATTAATTTAATAAACCCCCCTAATGTGTAGAGGATCGATTTGTGAGATTATGAGATTATTGCAGAAATACAGTCCACTTATTATTATACAAATTGCTATCGAAGTATATAAATTAACGTAAATATAAATTCATATAAATTAAATAAATATAAATCTCACAGGTCGGTTCCCACATCTTGAGCCTCTGCATTACTCTCTTGAGCCTCTGCATCACTCTCTTGAGCCTCTGCATCCCTCTTTTGAGTATCTGCATCACTCTCTTAAGCCTCTGCATTCCTCTCTTCATCCTCTGCATCATTCGCTTGAGCCTCTGCATCATTCTCTTGAGCCTCTGCATCCCTCTCTTTAGCCTCTACATCATTCTCTTGAGCCTCTGCATCACTCTCTTGAGCCTCTGCATCACTCTCTTAAGCCTCTGCATCTCTCTCTTCAGCCTCTGCATCACTCTCTTGAGCCTCTGCATCCCTCTCTTAAGCCTCTGCATCACTCACTTAAGCCTCTGCATCACTCTCTTCAGCCTCTGCATCTGTCTATTGAGCTTCTGCATCATTCTCCTAAGCCTCCGCATAACTCTCTTGAGCCTCTGCATCACTCTTTTGAGCCTCTGCATCCCTCTCTTAAGCCTCTGCATCACTCTCGTTAGCCTCTGCATCACTCTCTTGAGCCTCTGCATCACTCTCTTGAGCCTCTCAATCACTCTCTTAAGCCTCTGCATCACTCTGTTGAGCCCATGCATCACTCTCTTCAGCCTCTGCATCACTCTCTTGAGCCTCTGCATCCCTCTCTTGAGCCTCTGCATCATTCTCCTAAGCCTCTCCATCCCTCACTTGAGCCTTTGCATCCCTCTCATGAGCCTCTGCATCCCTCTCTTGAGCCTTTGCATCAATCTCTTAAGCCTCTGCATCCCTTTCTTGAGCCTCTGCATCACTCTTTTGAGTCTCTGCATCACTCTCTTGAGCCTTTGCATCACTCTCTTGAGCCTCTGCATCCCTCTCTAAAACCTCTGCAACACTCTCTTCAGCCTCTTCATCACTCTCTTAAGGCTCTGCATCCCTCTCTTGATCCTCTGCAACACTCTCTTGAGGCCTCTGCTTCACTCTCTTGAGCCTCTGAATCCCTCTCTTCAGCCTCTGCATCACTCTCTCGAGCCTCTGCATCACTCTCTTGATCTTCTGCATCACTCTCATGAGCCTCTGCATCACTCTCTTAAGCCTCTGCATCACTCTGTTGAGCCTCTGCATCACCCTCTTAAGCCTCTGCATCCCTTTTTTGAGACTCTGCATCACTCTCTTGAACTCCTGCATCCCTCTCATGAGCCTCTGCATCCCTCTCCTGAGCCTTTGCATCAATCTCTTAAGCCTCTGCATCCCTTTCTTGAACCTCTGCGTCACTCTCAAGAACCTCTGCATCCCTCTCTTGTGCCTCTGCATCCCTCACTTGAGCCTCTGCATCCCTCTCGTGAGCCCCTGCATCCCTGTCTTGACCTCTGCATCCCTCTCTTGAGCTTCTGCATCCCTCTCTTAGGCCTCTGCATCACTCTCCTAATCCTCTGCATCACTCTCTTGAGCCTCTACATCACTCTCTTGAGCCTTTGCATCACTCTCTTGAGTTTTTTGCAGCACTCTCTTGAGCCTCTGCATCACTCTCTTGATCGTCTGCTTCACTCTCTTGAGCCTCTGCATCACCCTCTTGAGCGTCTCTATCACTCTCTTTAGCCTCTGTATCACTCTCTTGAATCTCTGCATCACTCTCTTAAGCCTCTTCATCCCGCTCTTGATCCCTTGCATCATTCTTCTGAGCCTCTGCATCATTCTCTTAAGTCTCTGCATCCCTCTCTTTAGCCTGTACATCATTCTCTTCAGCCTCTGCATCACTCTCTTGAGCCTCTACATCACTCTCTTAAGCCTCTGCATCTCTCTCTTCAGCCTCTGCATCACTCTTGAGCCTCTGCATCCCTCTCTTAAGCCTCTGCATCACTCACTTAAGCCTCTACTTCACTCTCTTCAGCCTCTGCATCCGTCTATTGAGCCTCTGCATCACTCTCTTGAGCCTCTGCATCCCTCTCTTAAGCCTCTGCATCACTCTCTTAAGCCTCTGCATCACTCTCGTTCGCCCCTGCATCACTCTCTTGAGCCTCTGCATCACTCTCTTGAGCCTCTCAATCACTCTCTTAAGCCTCTGCATCACTCTCTTGAGCCCATGCATCACTCTCTTCAGCCTCTGCATCCCTCTCTTGAGCCTCTGCATCATTCTCCTAAGCCTCTCCATCCCTCACTTGAGCCTTTGCATCCCTCTCATGAGCCTCTGCATCCCTCTCTTGGGCCTTTGCATCAATCTCTTAAGCCTCTGCATCCCTTTCTTGAGCCTCTGCATCACTCCTTTGAGTCTCTGCATCCCTCTCTTATGCCTCTGCATCCCCTGTGTTGAGCTTCTGCATCACTCTCTTGAGCCTTTGCATCACTCTCTTGAGCCTCTGCATCCCTCTCTAAAGCCTCTGCAACACTCTCTTCAGCCTCTGCATCACTCTCTTAAGCCTCTGCATCCCTCTCTTGATCCTCTGCAACACTCTCTTGAGGCCTCTGCATCACTCTCTTGAGCCTTTGAATCCCTCTCTTCAGCCTCTGCATCACTCTCTCGAGCCTCTGCATCACTCTCTTGATCTTCTGCATCACTCTCATGAGCCTCTGCATCACTCTCTTAAGCCTCTGCATCACTCTGTTGAGCCTCTGCATCACCCTCTTAAGCCTCTGCATCCCTTTTTTGAGCCTCTGCATCACTCTCTTGAACTCCTGCATCCCTCTCATGAGCCTCTGCATCCCTCTCCTGAGCCTTTGCATCACTCTCTTAAGCCTCTGCATCCCTCTCTTGAACCTCTGCCTCCCTCTATTGAGCCTCTGCATCCCTCTCATGAGCCTCTGCATCTCTCTCCTAAGCCTCTGCATCACTCTCTTGACCCTCTTCATCACTCTTTTCAATCTCTGCATCCCTCTTTTGAGCCTCTGCATCATTCTCCTAAGCCTCTGCATCACTCTCATGAGCTTCTGCATCACTCTCTTGAGCCTCTGCATCCCTCTCGTGTGCCTCTGCATCCCTCACTTGAGCCTCAGCATCCCTCTCGTGAGCCCCTGCATCCCTGTCTTGACCTCTGCATACCTCTCTTGAGCTTCTGCATCCCTCGCTAAAGCCTATGCATCACTCTCTTATGCCTCTGCATCACTCTCCTAAGCCTCTGAATCACTCTCTTGATCCTCTGCATCACTCTCTTGAGCCTCTGCATCCCTCTCTTGAGCCTCTGCATCACTCTCTTGAGACTCTGCATCACCCACTTAAGGCTTTGAATCACTCTCGTAAGCCTCTGAATCACACTCTTGAGCCTCTGCATCCCACTCTTGAACTCCTGAATCCCTCTCATTAGCCTCTGCATCCCTCTCTTCAGCCTCTGCATCCCTCTTCTGAGCCTATTCATCCATTTCTTGAGCCTCTGCATCCCTCTCTTAAGCCTATGCATCACTCTCTTATGCCTCTGCATCACTCTCTTAAGCCTCTGCATCACTCTCGTAAGCCTCTGAATCACTCTCTTGAGCCTCTGCATCCCTCTCTTGATCCTCTGCATCACTCTCTTGAGGCTCTGCATCACTCTCTTGATCGTCTGCATCACTCTCATGAGCCTCTACATCCCTCTCTTGAGCCTCTGCATCACTCTCATGAGCCTCTGCATCACTCTCTTGAGCCTCTGCATCACCCTCTTAAGCCTCTGCATCACTCTCCTGAGCCTCTGCATCCCTCTCCTAAGCCTGTACCTCTCTCTCTTAAGCCTCTGCATCACTCCCCTAAACCTCTGAATCACTCTCTTGAGCCTCTCCATCACTCTCTTGAGCCCCTGCATCCCTCTATTGAGCCTCTGCATCACTCTCTTGAGCCTCAGCATCACCCTTTTAACCCTCTGCATCCCTCTTATGAGCCTCTGCATCCCACTCTTGAGCCTCTGCATCACTCTCTTAAGCCTCTGCATCCCTTTATTGTGCCTCTGCATCCCTCACTTGAGCCTCTGCATCCCTCTCTTGAGCCATTGCATCCCTCTCTTGAGCCTCTGCATCCCTCTCTTGAGCCTCTGCATCCCTCTCTTAAGCCTCTGCATCACTCACTTAATTAAGCCTCTGCATCCCTCTCTTGAGCCATTGCATCCCTCTCTTAAGCCTTTGCATCCCTCTCTTGAGCCTCTGAATCCCTCTCTTGTTCCTCTGCATCTCTCAATTGAGCCTCTGCATCACTCTCTTGATCCTCTGCATCCCTCTCTTGAGCCTCTGCATCACTCTCTTTATCCTCTGCATCACTCCCTTGAGCCTCTACATCCCTCTCTTGAGCCTCTGCATCCCTCTCGTAAGCATCTGCATCACTCTCTGTCGCCTCTGCATCACTATCTTGAGCCTCTATATCACTCTCCTGAGCCTCTGCCTCCCTCTCTTAAGCCTCTGCATCCCTTTCTTGAGCCTCTGCATCACTCCTTTAAGATTCTGCATCACTCTCTTGAGCCTCTGCATCCCTCTCTTGAGGCCCTACATCCCCCTTGTGCCTCAGCATCACCCTTTTAAGCCTCCCTCTTTTGAGCCTCTGCATCACTTTCTTAAGACTCTGCATCACTCTCTTAAGCCTCTGCATCACTCTCGTAAGCCTCTGAATCACTCTCTTGAGCCTCTGCATCCCTCTCTTGAGCCTCTGCATCACTGTCAAGAGCCTCTGCATCCCTCTCGTGTGAATCTTCATCCCTCACTTTAGCCTCTGCATCCCTCTCTTGAGCCTCTGCGTCACTCACAAGAGCCTCTGCATACCTCTCTTGAGCCTCTGCATCCCTCTCCTGAGCCTCTGAATCACACTCCTGAGCCTTTGCATCACTCTCAAGAGCCTCTGCATCACTCTCTTGTGCCTCTTCATCCCTCACTTTAGCCTCTGCACCTTTCGCTTGAGCCTCTGCATCCCTCTTTTAAACTCCTACATCCTTCTCATGAGATCCTACATCCCTCACTTGAGCCTTTGCATCACTCTCTTAAGCCTCTGCATCCCTCTCTTGAGCCTCTGCGTCACTCACAAGAGCCTCTGCATCCCTCTCTTGTGCCTCTGCTTCCCTCACTTGAGCCTCTGCGTCCCTCTCTTGACCCCAAGCATACCTCTCTTGAGCCTCTGCATCCTCTCTTGAGTTTCTGCATTCCTCTTTTAAGCCTCTGCATCACTCTCTTCAGCCTCTGCATCACTTTTATAAGCCTCTGAATCACTCTTTTGAGCTTCTGCATCCCTCTTTTAAGCCTCTGCATCACTCTCCTAAGCCTCTGCATCACTCTCGTAAGCCTCTGAATCACTCTCTTTAGCCTCTGCATCCATCTCTTCAGGCCCTGCATCCCTCTCTTGAGTCTCTGCATCCCTCTCTTGAGGCCCTGCATCCCGCTCTTGAGCCTCTGCATCACTTTCTTAAGCCTCTGCATCACTCTCTTAAGCCTCTGCATCACTCTCGTAAGCCTCTGAATAACTCTCTTGAGCCTCTGCATCCCTCTCTTGAGCCTCTGAATCTCTGTCAAGAGCCTCAACATCCCTCTCGTGTGAATCTTCGTCCCTCACTTTAGCCTCTGCATCCCTCTCTTGAGCCTCTGCATCCCTCTCTTGGACTCCTGCATCATTCTCATGAGATTCTGCATCCTCCACTTGAGCTTTTGCATCACTCTCTTAAGCCTCTGCATCCCTCTCTTGAGCCTCTGCGTCACTCACAAGAGCCTCTGCATCCCTCTCTTGTGCCTCTTCTTCCCACACTTGAGCCTCTGCATTACTCTCTTGAGCCCCTGCATACCTCTCTTGAGCCTTTGCATCCCTCTCCTGAGCCTCGGCATCCCTCTCCATAGCCTCTGCATCACTCTCAAGAGCCTCTGCATCCCTCTCTTGTGCCTCTTAATCCCTCACTTTAGCCTCTGCATCCCTCTCTTGTGCCTCTGCTTCCCTCACTTGAGCTTCTGCATCCCTCTCTTCATCCCCTGCATACCTCTCTTGAGCCTCTGCATCCCTCTCTTGAGTTTCTTCATCCCTCTCTTAAGCCTCTGCATCACTCTCTTAAGCCTCTGCATCACTCTCGTAAGCCTCTGAATCACTCTGTTTGGCTTCTGCATCCCTCTCTTGAGCCTCTGCCTCATTCTCGTAAGCCTCTGCATCCCTCTCTTGAGCCTCTGCATCACTCTCTTCAGCCTCTGCATCACTCCCTTGAGCCTCTACATCCCTCTCTTGAGCCTCTGCATCACTCTCGTAAGCCTCTGAATCACTCTCTTGAGCCCCTCCATCCCTCTCTTGAGCTTTTGCATCACTGTCTTAAGCCTCTGCATCACTCTCGTAATCCTCTGCATCACTCTCTTAAGCCTCTGCATCACTCCCGTAAACCTCTGAATCACTCCCTTGAGCCTCAACATCACTCTTTTGAGCCCCTGCATCCCTCTATTGAGCCTCTGCATCACTCTCTTGAGCCTTTGCATCACCCTTTTAACCCTCTGCATCCCTCTTCTTAGCCTCTGCATCCCTTTCTTAAGCCTCTGCATCCCTTTCATGAGCCTTTGCATCTCTCTCTCGAACTCCTGCATCCCTCTTATGAGCCTCTGCATCCCTCTCTTGAGCCTCTGCATCACTCTCTTAAGACTCTACATCCCTTTATTGTGCCTCTGCATCCCTCACTTGAGCCATTGCATCCCTCTCTTGAGCCTCTGCATCCGTCTCTTGAGCCTCTGCATCCCTCTCTTAAGCCTCTGCATCACTCTCTTAAGCCTCTACATCCCTCTCTTGAGCCTCTGCAAAATTCTCTTCAGCCTCTGCATCATTCTCTTAAGCCTCTGCATCCCTCTATTGAGCCTCTGCAAAAATCTCTTCAGCCTCTGCATTACTCTCTTAAGCCTCTGCATCCCTCTCTTGAGCCTCTGAATCCCTCTCTTGATCCTCTGCATCTCTCTCTCTTGAGCCTCTGCATCACTCTCTTGATCCTCTGCATCCCTCTCCTGAGCCTCGGCATCCCTCTCCTTAGCCTCTGCATCACTCTCAAGAGCCTCTGCATCCCTCTCTTGTGCCTCTTCATCCCTCACTTTAGCCTCTGCATCTTTCTCTTGAGCCTCTGCATCCCTCTCTTGAACTCCTGCATCCTTCTTATGAGATTTTGCATTCCTCACTTGAGCCTTTGCATCACTCTCATAAGCCTCTGCATCCCTCTCTTGAGCCTCTGCGTCACTCTCAAGAGCCTCTGCATCCCTCTCTTGTGCCTCTGCTCCCCTCACTTGAGCTTCTGCATCCCTCTCTTCAGCCCCTGCATACCTCTCTTGAGCCTCTGCATCCCTCTCTTGAGTTTCTTCATCCCTCTCTTAAGCCTCTGCATCACTCTCTTAAGCCTCTGCATCACTCTCGTAAGCCTCTGAATCACTCTGTTTGGCTTCTGCATCCCTCTCTTGAGCCTCTGCATCACTCTCTTGAGCCTCTGCATCACTCCCTTGAGCCTCTACATCCCTCTCTTGAGCCTCTGCATCCCTCTCTTAAGCATCTGCATCACTCTCTTGAGCCTCTACATCCCTCTATTGAGCCTCTGCATCACCCTTGAGCCTCTGCATCACCCTTTTAACCCTCTGCATCCCACTTTTGAGCCTCTGCATCCCTTTCTTAAGCCTCTGCATCCCTTTCATGAGCCTTTGCATCTCTCTCTTGAACTCCTGCATCCCTCTTATGAGCCTCTGCATCCCTTTCTTGAGCCTCTGCATCACTCTCTTAAGCCTCTGCATCCCTTTATTGTGCCTCTGCATCCCTCACATGAGCATCTGCATCCCTCTCTTGAGCCATTGCATCCCTCTCTTGAGCCTCTGCATCCGTCTCTTGAGCCTCTGCATCCCTCTCTTAAGCCTCTGCATCACTCTCTTAAGCCTCTGCATCCCTCTCTTGAGCCTCTGCAGAAATCTCTTCAGCCTCTGCATCACTCTCTAAAGCCTCTGCATCCCTCTCTTGAGCCTCTGAATCCCTC
The DNA here is from genome assembly GCF_040958095.1 of Procambarus clarkii. Taxonomy (NCBI): domain Eukaryota; kingdom Metazoa; phylum Arthropoda; class Malacostraca; order Decapoda; family Cambaridae; genus Procambarus; species Procambarus clarkii. Next base: position 28,503,963 of record NC_091207.1, read on the forward strand.
TCTTGATTCTCTGCATCTCTCTCTTGAGCCTCTGCATCACTCTCTTGATCCTCTGCATCCCTCTCTTGAGCCTCTGCATCATTCTCTTTAGCCTCTGCATCACTCCCTTGAGCCACTACATCCCTCTCTTGAGCCTCTGCATCCCTCTCGTAAGCATCTGCATCACTCTCTGTAGCCTCTGCATCACTATCTTGAGCCTCTGCATCACTCTCTTGAGCCTCTGCATCCCGCACTTAAGCCTCTGCAACACTCTCTTCAGCCTCTGCATCACTCTCTTAAAACTCTACATCACTCTCTTGAGCCTCTGCATCCCTCTCTTCAGGCCCTGCATCCCTCTCTTGAGCCTCTGCATCACCCTTTTAAGCCTCCCTCTTTTCAGCCTCTGCATCACTTTCTTAAGCCTCTGCATCACTTTCTTAAGCCTCTGCATCACTCTCTTAAGCCTCTGCATCACTCTCGTAAGCCTCTGAATCACTCTCTTGAGCCTTTGCATCCCTCTCTTGAGCCTCTGCATCACTCTCTTGATCCTCTGCATCCCTCTCTTGAGCCTCTGCATCATTCTCTTTAGCCTCTGCATCACTCCCTTGAGCCTCTACGTCCCTCTCTTGAGCCTCTGCATCCCTCTCGTAAGCATCTGCATCACTCTCTGTAGCCTCTGCATCACTATCTTGAGCCTCTGCATCACTCTCTTGAGCCTTTGCATCCCTCTCTTGAGCCTCTGCATCACTCTCTTGATCCTCTGCATCCCTCTCTTGAGCCTCTGCATCATTCTCTTTAGCCTCTGCATCACTCCCTTGAGCCTCTACATCCCTCTCTTGAGCCTCTGCATCCCTCTCGTAAGCATCTGCATCACTCTCTGTAGCCTCTGCATCACTATCTTGAGCCTCTGCATCACTCTCTTGAGCCGGTGCATCCCGCACTTAAGCCTCTGCAACACTCTCCAGCCTCTGCATCACTCTCTTAAAACTCTGCATCACTCTCTTGAGCCTCTGCCTCCCTCTCTTCAGGCCCTGCATCCCTCTCTTGAGCCTCTGCATCACCCTTTTAAGCCTCCCTCTTTTCAGCCTCTGCATCACTTTCTTAAGCCTCTGCATCACACTCTAATGCCTCTGCATCACTCTCGTAAGCCTCTGAATCACTCTCTTGAGCCTTTGCATCCCTCTCTTGAGCCTCTGCATCACTGCATCTGCATCACTCTTGTTGAGGGACAAGAGAGGGATGCAGAGGCTCTTGAGAGTGATGCAGAGGCTCAGGAGTGTGATTCAGAGGCTCAGGAGAGGGATGCAGAGGCTCAAGAGAGGTATGCAGAGGCTCTTGTGAGTGACGCAGAGGCTCAAGAAAGGGATGCAGAGGCTAAAGTGAGGGATGAAGATTCACATGAGAGGGATGCAGAGGCTCTTCACAGTGATGCAGAGGCTTAAGAAAGTGATGCAGAGGCTGAAAAGAGGGAGGCTTAAAAGGGTGATGCAGAGGCTCAAGAGAGGGATGCAGGGCCTGAAGAGAGGGATGCAGAGGCTCAAGAGAGTGATGCAGAGTTTTAAGAGAGTGATGCAGAGGCTGAAGAGAGTGTTGCAGAGGCTTAAGTGCGGGATGCAGAGGCTCAAGAGAGTGATGCAGAGGCTCAAGATAGTGATGCAGAGGCTACAGAGAGTGATGCAGATGCTTACGAGAGGGATGCAGAGGCTCAAGAGAGGGATGTAGAGGCTCAAGGGAGTGATGCAGAGGCTTAAGAGAATGATGCAGAGGCTCAAGAGAGGGATGCAGAGGATCAAGAGAGTGATGCAGAGGCTCAAGAGAGAGATGCAGAGAATCAAGAGAGGGATTCAGAGGCTCAAGAGAGGGATGCAGAGGCTTTAGAGAGTGATGCAGAGGCTGAATAGATTTCTGCAGAGGCTCAAGAGAGGGATGCAGAGGCTTAAGAGAGTGATGCAGAGGCTGAAGAGATTTTTGCAGAGGCTCAAGAGAGGGATGCAGAGGCTTAAGAGAGTGATGCAGAGGCTTAAGAGAGGGATGCAGAGGCACAAGAGACGGATGCAGAGGCTCAAGAGAGGGATGCAATGGCTCAAGAGAAGGATGCAGAGGCTCATGTGAGGGATGCAGAGGCACAATAAAGGGATGCAGAGGCTTAAGAGAGTGATGCAGAGGCTCAAGAGAGGGATGCATAGGCTCATAAGAGGGATGCAGGAGTTCAAGAGAGAGATGCAAAGGCTCATGAAAGGGATGCAGAGGCTTAAGAAAGGGATGCAGAGGCTCAAAAGTGGGATGCAGAGGGTTAAAAGGGTGATGCAGAGGCTCAAGAGAGTGATGCAGAGGCTCAATAGAGGGATGTAGAGGCTCAAGAGAGTGATGCAGATGCTTTAGAGAGGGATGCAGAGGCTCAAGAGAGGGATGTAGAGGCTCAAGGGAGTGATGCAGAGGCTCAAGAGAGTGATGCAGAGGCTCAAGAGAGGGATGCAGAAGCTAAACAGAGTGATTCAGAGGCTTACGAGAGTGATGCAGAGGCTTAAGAGAGTGATGCAGAGGCTAAAGAGAGGGATGAAGAAACTCAAGAGAGGGATGCAGAGGCTAAAGAGAGGTATGCAGGGGCTCAAGAGAGGGATGCAGAAGCTCAAGTGAGGGGAGCAGAGGCACACGAGAGGGATGCAGAGGCTCTTGAGAGTGACGCAGAGGCTCAAGAGAGGGATGCAGTGGCTTAGGAGAGTGATGCAAAGGCTCAAGTGAGGAAAGCAGAATCTCATTAGAAGGATGCAGGAGTTCAAGAGAGGGATGCAGAGGCTCAAGAGAAGGATGCAGAGGTTAAAGTGAGGGATGAAGAGGCACAAGAGAGGGATGCAGAGGCTCTTGAGAGTGATGCAGAGGCTAAGGAGAGGGATGCCGAGGCTCAGGAGAGGGATGCAGAGGATCAAGAGAGTGATGCAGAGGCTCAAGAGAGAGAGATGCAGAGGATCAAGAGAGGGATTCAGAGGCTCAAGAGAGGGATGCAGAGGCTTAAGAGAGTAATGCAGAGGCTGAAGAGATTTTTGCAGAGGCTCAATAGAGGGATGCAGAGGCTTAAGAGAGTGATGCAGAGGCTGAAGAGATTTTTGCAGAGGCTCAAGAGAGGGATGTAGAGGCTTCAGAGAGTGATGCAGAGGCTTAAGAGAGGGATGCAGAGGCTCAAGAGACGGATGCAGAGGCTCAAGAGAGGGATGCAATGGCTCAAGTGAGGGATGCAGAGGCACAATAAAGGGATGTAGAGTCTTAAGAGAGTGATGCAGAGGCTCAAGAGAGGGATGCAGAGGCTCATAAGAGGGATGCAGGAGTTCGAGAGAGAGATGCAAAGGCTCATGAAAGGGATGCAGAGGCTTAAGAAAGGGATGCAGAGGCTAAGAAGAGGGATGCAGAGGGTTAAAAGGGTGATGCAAAGGCTCAAGAGAGTGATGCAGAGGCTCAATAGAGGGATGCAGGGGCTCAAGAGAGTGATGTTGAGGCTCAAGGGAGTGATTCAGAGGTTTACGGGAGTGATGCAGAGGCTTAAGAGAGTGATGCAGAGGATTACGAGAGTGATGCAGAGGCTTAAGACAGTGATGCAAAAGCTCAAGAGAGGGATGGAGGGGCTCAAGAGAGTGATTCAGAGGCTTACGAGAGTGATGCAGAGGCTCAAGAGAGGGATGTAGAGGCTCAAGGGAGTGATGCTGATGCTTAAGCGAGGGATGCAGAGGCTCATGAGAGTGATGCAGAGGCTCAAGAGAGGGATGCAGAGGCTTACGAGAATGATGCAGAGGCTCAAGAGAGGGATGCAGAAGCCAAACAGAGTGATTCAGAGGCTTACGAGAGTGATGCAGAGGCTTAAGAGAGTGATGCAGAGGCTTAAGAGAGGGATGAAGAAACTCAAGAGAGGGATGCAGAGGCTCAAGAGAGGTATGCAGGGGCTGAAGAGAGGGATGCAGAAGCTCAAGTGAGGGAAGCAGAGGCACAAGAGAGGGATGCAGAGGCTAAAGTGAGGGATTAAGAGGAACAAGAGAGGGATGCAGAGGCTCTTGAGAGTGATGCAGAGGCTATGGAGAGGGATGCCGAGGCTCAGGAGAGGGATGCAGAGGCTCAAGAGAGGTATGCAGGGGCTCAAGAGAGTAATGCAGAGGCTCAAGTGTGGGAAGAAGAGGCACAAGAGAGGGATGCAGAGGCTCTTGTGAGTGACGCAGAGGCTCAAGAGAGGGATGCAGAGGCTTAAGAGAGTGATGCAAAAGCTCAAGTGGAGGATGCAGAATCTCATGAGAATGATGCAGGAGTCCAAGAGAGGGATGCAGAGGCTCAAGAGAGGGATGCAGAGGCTAAAGTGAGGGACAAAGATTCACACGAGAGGGATGTTGAGGCTCTTGACAGAGATTCAGAGGCTCAAGAGAGGGATGCAGAGGCTCAAGAGAGTTATTCAGAGGCTTACGAGAGTGATGCAGAGGCTTAAGAGAGTGATGCAGAGGCTTAAGAAAGTGATGCAGAGGCTCAAGAGAGGGATGCAGGGCCTCAAGAGAGGGATGCAGAGACTCAAGAGAGGGATGCAGGGCCTGAAGAGATGGATGCAGAGGCTAAAGAGAGTGATTCAGAGGCTTACGAGAGTGATGCAGAGGCTTACGAGAGTGATGCAGAGGCTTAAAAGAGGGATGCAGAAGCTCAAAAGAGTGATTCAGAGGCTTATAAAAGTGATGCAGAGGCTGAAGAGAGTGATGCAGAGGCTTAAAAGAGGGATGCAGAAACTCAAGAGAGGATGCAGAGGCTCAAGAGAGGTATGCTTGGGGTCAAGAGAGGGATGCAGAGGCTCAAGTGAGGGAAGCAGAGGCACAAGAGAGGGATGCAGAGGCTCTTGTGAGTGACGCAGAGGCTCAAGAGAGGGATGCAGAGGCTTAAGAGAGTGATGCAAAGGCTCAAGTGAGGGATGTAGGATCTCATGAGAAGGATGCAGGAGTTCAAAAGAGGGATGCAGAGGCTCAAGCGAAAGGTGCAGAGGCTAAAGTGAGGGATGAAGAGGCACAAGAGAGTGATGCAGAGGCTCTTGAGAGTGATGCAAAGGCTCAGGAGTGTGATTCAGAGGCTCAGGAGAGGGATGCAGAGGCTCAAGAGAGGTATGCAGAGGCTCTTGTGAGTGACGCAGAGGCTCAAGAGAGGGATGCAGAGGCTAAAGTGAGGGATGAAGATTCACACGAGAGGGATGCAGAGGCTCTTGACAGTGATGCAGAGGCTCAAGAGAGGGATGCAGAGGCTCAAGAGAATGATTCAGAGGCTTACGAGAGTGATGCAGGGGCTTAAGAGAGTGATGCAGAGGCTTAAGAAAGTGATGCAGAGGCTCAAAAGAGGGAGGCTTAAAAGGGTGATGCTGAGGCTCAAGGGGGATGTAGGGCCTCAAGAGAGGGATGCAGAGGCTCAAGAGAGTGATGCAGAATCTTAAGAGAGTGATGCAGAGGCTCAAGAAAGGGATGCAGAGGCTTAAGAGAGGGAGGCAGAGGCTCAGGAGAGTGATGCAGAGGCTCAAGATAGTGATGCAGAGGCTACAGAGAGTGATGCAGATGCTTACGAGAGGGATGCAGAGGCTCAAGAGAGGGATGTAGAGGCTCAAGGGAGTGATGCAGAGGCTTAAGAGAGGGATGCAGAGGCTCAAGAGACGGATGCAGAGGCTCAAGAGAGGGATGCAATGGCTCAAGTGAGGGATGCAGAGGCACAATAAAGGGATGTAGAGTCTTAAGAGAGTGATGCAGAGGCTCAAGAGAGGGATGCAGAGGCTCATAAGAGGGATGCAGGAGTTCGAGAGAGAGATGCAAAGGCTCATGAAAGGGATGCAGAGGCTTAAGAAAGGGATGCAGAGGCTAAGAAGAGGGATGCAGAGGGTTAAAAGGGTGATGCAAAGGCTCAAGAGAGTGATGCAGAGGCTCAATAGAGGGATGCAGGGGCTCAAGAGAGTGATGTTGAGGCTCAAGGGAGTGATTCAGAGGTTTACGGGAGTGATGCAGAGGCTTAAGAGAGTGATGCAGAGGATTACGAGAGTGATGCAGAGGCTTAAGACAGTGATGCAAAAGCTCAAGAGAGGGATGGAGGGGCTCAAGAGAGTGATTCAGAGGCTTACGAGAGTGATGCAGAGGCTCAAGAGAGGGATGTAGAGGCTCAAGGGAGTGATGCAGATGCTTAAGCGAGGGATGCAGAGGCTCATGAGAGGGATGTAGAGGCTCAAGGGAGTGATGCAGAGGCTGAAGAGAGTGATGCAGAGGCTCAAGAGAGGGATGCAGAGGCTTACGAGAATGATGCAGAGGCTCAAGAGAGGGATGCAGAAGCCAAACAGAGTGATTCAGAGGCTTACGAGAGTGATGCAGAGGCTTAAGAGAGTGATGCAGAGGCTTAAGAGAGGGATGAAGAAACTCAAGAGAGGGATGCAGAGGCTCAAGAGAGGTATGCAGGGGCTGAAGAGAGGGATGCAGAAGCTCAAGTGAGGGAAGCAGAGGCACAAGAGAGGGATGCAGAGGCTAAAGTGAGGGATTAAGAGGAACAAGAGAGGGATGCAGAGGCTCTTGAGAGTGATGCAGAGGCTATGGAGAGGGATGCCGAGGCTCAGGAGAGGGATGCAGAGGCTCAAGAGAGGTATGCAGGGGCTCAAGAGAGTAATGCAGAGGCTCAAGTGTGGGAAGAAGAGGCACAAGAGAGGGATGCAGAGGCTCTTGTGAGTGACGCAGAGGCTCAAGAGAGGGATGCAGAGGCTTAAGAGAGTGATGCAAAAGCTCAAGTGGAGGATGCAGAATCTCATGAGAATGATGCAGGAGTCCAAGAGAGGGATGCAGAGGCTCAAGAGAGGGATGCAGAGGCTAAAGTGAGGGACAAAGATTCACACGAGAGGGATGTTGAGGCTCTTGACAGAGATTCAGAGGCTCAAGAGAGGGATGCAGAGGCTCAAGAGAGTTATTCAGAGGCTTACGAGAGTGATGCAGAGGCTTAAGAGAGTGATGCAGAGGCTTAAGAAAGTGATGCAGAGGCTCAAGAGAGGGATGCAGGGCCTCAAGAGAGGGATGCAGAGACTCAAGAGAGGGATGCAGGGCCTGAAGAGATGGATGCAGAGGCTAAAGAGAGTGATTCAGAGGCTTACGAGAGTGATGCAGAGGCTTAGGAGAGTGATGCAGAGGCTTAAAAGAGGGATGCAGAAGCTCAAAAGAGTGATTCAGAGGCTTATAAAAGTGATGCAGAGGCTGAAGAGAGTGATGCAGAGGCATAAAAGAGGGATGCAGAAACTCAAGAGAGGATGCAGAGGCTCAAGAGAGGTATGCTTGGGGTCAAGAGAGGGATGCAGAGGCTCAAGTGAGGGAAGCAGAGGCACAAGAGAGGGATGCAGAGGCTCTTGTGAGTGACGCAGAGGCTCAAGAGAGGGATGCAGAGGCTTAAGAGAGTGATGCAAAGGCTCAAGTGAGGGATGTAGGATCTCATGAGAAGGATGCAGGAGTTCAAAAGAGGGATGCAGAGGCTCAAGCGAAAGGTGCAGAGGCTAAAGTGAGGGATGAAGAGGCACAAGAGAGTGATGCAGAGGCTCTTGAGAGTGATGCAAAGGCTCAGGAGTGTGATTCAGAGGCTCAGGAGAGGGATGCAAAGGCTCAAGAGAGGTATGCAGAGGCTCTTGTGAGTGACGCAGAGGCTCAAGAGAGGGATGCAGAGGCTAAAGTGAGGGATGAAGATTCACACGAGAGGGATGCAGAGGCTCTTGACAGTGATGCAGAGGCTCAAGAGAGGGATGTAGAGGCTCAAGAGAATGATTCAGAGGCTTACGAGAGTGATGCAGAGGCTTAAGAGAGTGATGCAGAGGCTTAAGAAAGTGATGCAGAGGCTCAAAAGAGAGAGGCTTAAAAGGGTGATGCTGAGGCTCAAGGGGGATGTAGGGCCTCAAGAGAGGGATGCAGAGGCTCAAGAGAGTGATGCAGAATCTTAAGAGAGTGATGCAGAGGCTCAAGAAAGGGATGCAGAGGCTTAAGAGAGGGAGGCAGAGGCTCAGGAGAGTGATGCAGAGGCTCAAGATAGTGATGCAGAGGCTACAGAGAGTGATGCAGATGCTTACGAGAGGGATGCAGAGGCTCAAGAGAGGGATGTAGAGGCTCAAGGGAGTGATGCAGAGGATAAAGAGAGTGATGCAGAGGCTCAAGAGAGGGATGCAGAGGATCAAGAGAGTGATGCAGAGGCTCAATTGAGAGATGCAGAGGAACAAGAGAGGGATTCAGAGGCTCAAGAGAGGGATGCAAAGGCTTAAGAGAGGGATGCAATGGCTCAAGAGAGGGATGCAGAGGCTTAATTAAGTGAGTGATGCAGAGGCTTAAGAGAGGGATGCAGAGGCTCAAGAGAGGGATGCAGAGGCTCAAGAGAGGGATGCAATGGCTCAAGAGAGGGATGCAGAGGCTCAAGTGAGGGATGCAGAGGCACAATAAAGGGATGCAGAGGCTTAAGAGAGTGATGCAGAGGCTCAAGAGAGGGATGCAGAGGCTCATAAGAGGGATGCAGAGGGTTAAAAGGGTGATGCTGAGGCTCAAGAGAGTGATGCAGAGGCTCAATAGAGGGATGCAGGGGCTCAAGAGAGTGATGGAGAGGCTCAAGAGAGTGATTCAGAGGTTTAGGGGAGTGATGCAGAGGCTTAAGAGAGTGATGCAGACGATTACGAGAGTGATGCAGACGATTACGAGAGTGATGCAGAGGCTTATGACAGTGATGCAGAGGCTCAAGAGAGGGATAGAGAGGCTCAAGAGAGTGATTCAGAGGCTTAAGAGAGTGATGCAGAGGCTTAAGAGAGGGATGAAGAAACTCAAGAGAGGGATGCAGAGGCTCAAGAGAGGTATGCAGGGGCTCAAGAGAGGGATGCAGAAGCTCAAGTGAGGGAAGCAGAGGCACAAGAGAGGGATGCAGAGGCTCTTGTGAGTGACGCAGAGGCACAAGAGAGGGATGCAGAGGCTCTTGTGAGTGACGCAGAGGCTCAAGAGAGTGATGCAAAGGCTCAAGTGAGGAATGCAGAATCTCATGAGAAGGATGCAGGAGTTCAAGAGAGGGATGCAGAGGCTCAAGAGAAGGATGCAGAGGCTAAAGTGAGGGATGAAGAGGCACAATAGAGGGATGCAGAGGCTCTTGTGAGTGACGCAGAGGCTCAAGAGAGGGATGCAGAGGCTTAAGAGAGTGATGCAAAGGCTCAAGTGAGGAATGCAGAATCTCATGAGAAGGATGCAGGAGTTCAAGAGAGGGATGCAGAGGCTCAAGAGAGGGATGCAGAGGCTAAAGTGAGGGATGAAGATTCACACGAGAGGGATGTAGATGCTCTTGAGAGTGATGCAGAGGCTCAATAGAGGGATGCAGAGGCTCAAGAGAGTTATTCAGAGGCTTACGAGAGTGATGGAGAGGCTTAAGAGAGTGATGCAGAGGCTTAAGAAAGTGATGCAGAGACTCAAAAGAGGGAGGCTTAAAAGGGTGATGCAGGGCCTCAAGAGAGGAATGCAGAGGCTCAAGAGAGGGATGCAGGGCCTCAAGAGAGGGATGCAGAGGCTAAGGAGAGTGATTCAGAGGCTTACGAGAGTGATGCAGAGGCTTAGGAGAGTGATGCAGAGGCTTAAGAGAGGGATGCAGAGGCTCAAGAGAGGGATGCAGAGGCTCAAGAGAGGGTTGCAATGGCTCAAGAGAGGGATGCAGAGGCTCAAGTGAGGGATGCAGAGGCACAATAGAGGGATGCAGAGGCTTAAGAGAGTGATGCAGAGGCTCAAGAGAGGGATGCAGAGGCTCATAAGAGGGATGCAGGAGTTCAAGAGAGAGATGCAAAGGCTCATGAAAGGGATGCAGAGGCTTAAGAAAATGATGCAGAGGCTCAAAAGAGGGATGCAGGGGCTCAAGAGAGTGATGGAGAGGCTCAAGAGTGTGATTCAGAGGTTTACAGGAGTGATGTAGAGGCTTAAGAGAGTGATGCAGAGGCTTACGAGAGTGATGTAGAGGCTTAAGAGAGTGATGCAGAGGCTTAAGAGAGTGATGCAGATGCTTAAGAGACGGATGCAGAGGCTCAAAAGAGGGATGCATGAGGCTTAAGAGGGTGATGCAAAGGCTCAAGAGAGTGATGCAGAGGCTTAAGAGAGTGATGCAGAGGCTCATGAGAGTGATGCAAAAGATCAAGAGAGTGATGCAGAGGCTCGAGAGAGTGATGCAGAGGCTCAAGAGAGGGAATCAGAGGCCTCAAGAGAGTGTTACAGAGATCAAGAGAGGGATGCAGAGGCTTAGGAGAGTGATGCAGAGGCTGAAGAGAGTGTTGCAGAGGCTTAAGAGAGGGATGCAGAGGCTCAAGAGAGTGATGCAAAGGCTCAAGAGAGTGATGTAGAGGCTCAACACAGGGGATGCAGAGGCTTAAGAGAGGGATGCAGAGACTCAAAAGAGTGATGCAGAGGCTCAAGAAAGGGATGCAGAGGCTTAAGAGAGTGATGCAAAGGCTCAAGAGAGGGATGCAGAGTCTCATGAAAGGGATGCTGAGGCTCAAGTGAGGGATGGAGAGGCTTAGGAGAATGATGCAGAGGCTCAAGAGAGGGATGCAGAGGCTCAAGAGAGTGATGCAGAGGCTGAAGAGAGTGATGCATGGGTTCAAGAGAGTGATGCAGAGGCTCAAGAGAGTGATGCACAGGCTAAAGAGAGTGATGCACAGGCTTAAGAGAGTGATGCAGAGGTTCAAGAGAGGGATGCAGAGGCTGAAGAGAGAGATTCAGAGGCTCACGAGAGGGATGCAGAGGCTCAAGAGGAGAGATTCAGAGGCTTACGAGAGTGAGGCAGATGCTTAAGAGAGTGATGCAGAGGCTTAAGAGAGGGATGCAGAGGCTCAAGAGAGGGATGCAGAGGCTCAAGAGAGGGATGCAATGGCTAAAGAGAGGGATGCAGAGGCTCAAGTTAGGGATGCAGAGGCCCAAGTGAGGGATGCAGAGGCTTAAGAAAGTGATGCAGAGGCTCAAGAGAGGGATGCAGAGGCTTAAGCGAGTGATGCAAAGGCTCAAGAGAGGGATGCAGAGGCTCATCAGAGGGATGCAAGAGTTCAAGAGAGAGATGCAAAGGCTCATGAAAGGGATGCGAGGCTTAAGAAAGTGATGCAGAGGCTCAAAGAGGGATACAGAGGCTTAAGAGGGTGATGCAGAGGCTCAAGAGAGTGGTGCAGAGGCTCAATAGAGGGATGCAGGGGCTCAAGAGAGTGATGGAGAGGCTCAAGATGTGATTCAGAGGTTTACGGGAGTGATGCAGAGGCTTAAGAGAGTGATGCAGAGGCCCAAGAGAGGGATGCAGAGGCTCAAGAGAGGGATGAATAGGCTCAAGAGAGGGAAGCAGAGGCTCATGAGAGGGATGCAGAGGCTAAAGTAAGTGATGCAGAGGCACAAGAGAAAGATGCAGAGGCACTTGAGAGTGATGCAGAGGCTCAAGAGAGGAATGCTGAGGCTTAAGAGAGTGATGCAAAGGCTCAAGAGAGGGATGCAGAGTCTGAAGAGAGTGATGCAGAGACTCTAGAGAGTGATGTTGAGGCTTAAGAGAGTGATGCAGAGGCTCAAGAGAATGATGCAGAGGCTCAAGAGAATGATGCAGAGGCTCAAGTGAGTGATGCAGAGGCTCAAGAGAGAAAGGCAGAGGCTTAAGAGAGTGATGCAGAGGCTCAAGAGAGTGATGCAGAGGCTCAAGAGAATGATGCAGAAGCTCAAGAGAGTGATGCAGAGGCTGAAGAGAGTGATTCAGAGGCTCAAGAGAGGGATCAGAGGCTCAAGAGAGTGATTCAGATGCTTACGAGAGTGATGCAGAGGCTTAAGAGATTGATGCAGAGGCTTAAGAGAGGGATGCAGAGGCTCAAGAGAGGGATGCAGAGGCTTAAGAGAGGGATGCAATGGCTCAAGAGAGGGATGCAAAAGCCTCAGGTGAGGGATGCAGAGGCCCAAGAGAGGGATGAGGAGGCTTAAGAAAGTGATGCAGAAGCTCAAAAGAGGGATGCAGAGGCTTAAGCGAGTGATGCAAAGACTGAAGAGAGGGAGGCAGAGGCTCATAAGAGGGATACAGGAGTTCAAGAGGGAGATGCAAAGGCTCATGAAAGGGATGCAGAGGCTTAAGAAAAGTGATGCAGAGGCTCAAAAGAGGGATACAGAGGCTAAAGAGGGTGATGCAGAGGCTCAAGAGAGTGGTGCAGAGGCTCAATAGAGAGATGCTGGGGCTCAAGAGAGTGATGGAGAGGCTCAAGAGAGTGATTCAGAGGTTTACGGGAGTGATGCAGAGGCTTAAGAGAGTGATGCAGAGGCTTACGAGAGTGATGCAGATGCTTAAGAGAGTGATGCAGAGGCTGAAGAGAGGGATGCAGAGGCTCAAGAGAGGAATGAATAGGCTCAAGAGAGGGATGCAGAGGCTCATGAGAGGAATGCTGAGGCTTAAGAGAGTGATGCAAAGGCTCAAGAGAGGGATGCAGAGGCCGAAGAGAGTGATGCAGAGACTCTAGAGAGTGATGTAGAGGCTTAAGAGAGTGATGCAGAGGCTCAAGAGAGTGCTGCAAAAGGCTCAAGAGAGGTATGCTGAGGCTCCAGAGAGGGATGCAGAGGCTGAAGTGAGTGATGCAGAGGCTCAAGAGAGAAAGGCTGAGGCTCAAGAGAATGATGCAGAGGCTCAAGAGAATGATGCAAGGGATCAAGAGCGGGATGCAGAGGCTTAAGAGAGTGATGCAGAGATTCAAGAGAGTGATGCAGAGGCTAAAGAGAGTGATAAAGACGCTCAAGAGAGTGACGCAGAGGCTCAGAGAGTGCTGCAAAAAACTCAAGAGAGTGATGCAAAGGCTCAAGAGAGTGATGCAGAGGCTCAAGAGAGTGATGCAGAGGATTAGGAGAGTGATACAGAGGCTTAAGAGAGGGATGCAGAGGCTGAAGAGAGGGATGCGGAGGCTCAAGAGAGTGATTCAGAGGCTTACGAGAGTGATGCAGAGGATAAAGAGAGTGATGCAGAGGCTGAAGAGAGTGTTGCAGAGGCCCAAGAGAGGGATGAAGAGGCTGAAGAGAGTGATGCAGAGGCTCAAGAGAGAGATGCAGAGGCTCTAAGAGAGTGATTCAGAGGCTTACAATAGTGATGCAGAGGCTTAAGAGAGTGAGGCACAGGCTTAGGAGAGGGATGCAGAGGCTCAGGAGAGTGATGCAGAGGCTTAAGAGGGTGATGCAGAGGCTCAAGAGAGTGATGCAGAGGCTCATGAGAGTGATGCAGAGGCTCAAGAGAGGGATGCAGAGGCTCATGAGAGTGATGCAGACGATCAAGAGAGTGATGCAGAGCCTAAAGAGAGTGATGCAGAGGATCAAGAGAGGGATGCAGAGGCTCAAGAGAGTGATTCAGAGGCTTACGAGAGTGATGCAGAGGCTTAAGAGAGTGATGCAGAGGCATAAGAGAGTGATGCATAGGCTTAAGAGAGGGATGCCAGAGGCTCAAGAAATGGATGAATAGGCTCAGAAGAGGGATGCAGAGGCTGAAGAGAGGGATGCAGAGGCTCATGAGAGGGATTCAGGAGGTTCAAGAGTGGGATGCACAGGCTCAAGAGTGTGATTCAGAGGCTTACGAGAGTGATTCAAAGCCTTTACGTGGGTGATGCAGAGTCTCAAGAGAGTGATGCAGAGGCTCAAGAGAGGGATGCAGAGGCTCAAGAGAGTGATGCAGAGGATCAAGAGAGTGATTCAGAGGCTTAGGAGAGTGATGCAGAGGCATAAGAGAGTGATGCATAGGCTTTAGCGAGGGATGCAGAAGCTCAAGAGAGGGATGCAGAGGTCAAGACAGGGATGCAGGGGCTCACGAGAGGGATGCTGAGGCTCAAGTGAGGGATGCAGAGGCACACGAGAGGGATGCAGAGGCTCTTGAGAGTGACGCAGAGGTTCAAGAGAGGGATGCAGAGGCTTAAGAGAGTGATGCAAAGGCTCAGGCGAGGGATGCAGAGGCTCATGAGAGGGATGCAGGAGTTCAAGAGAGTGATGCAGAGGCTCAAAAAAGGGATGCAGAGGCTTAAGAGGGTGATGCAGAGGCTCAACAGAGTGATGCAGAGGCTTGAGAGTGATGCAGAGGCTCATGAGAGTGATGCAGAAGATCAAGAGAGTGATGCAGAGGCTCGAGAGAGTGATGCAGAGGCTGAAGAGAGGGATTCAGAGGCTCAAGAGAGTGATACAGAGGCCTCAAGAGAGTGTTGCAGAGGATCAAGAGAGGGATGCAGAGGCTTAAGAGAGTGATGCAGAGGCTGAAGAGAGTGTTGCAGAGGCTTTAGAGAGGGATGCAGAGGCTCAAGAGAGTGATGCAAAGGCTCAAGAGAGTGATGCAGAAGCTCAACACAGGGGATGCAGAGGCATAAGAGAGGGATGCAGAGACTCAAAGGAGTGATGCAGAGGCTCAAGAAAGGGATGCAGAGGCTTAAGAGATTGATGCAAAGGCCCAAGAGAGGGATGCAGAGGCTCATGAGAGGGATGCAAAGGCTCAAGTGAGGGATGGAGAGGCTTAGGAGAATGATGCAGAGGCTCAAGAGAGGGATGCAGAGGCTCAAGAGAGTGATGCAGAGGCTGAAGAGAGTGATGCATGGGCTCAAGAGAGTGATGCAGAGGCTTAAGAGAGTGATTGAGAGGCTCAAGAGAGTGATGCAGAGGCTCAAGAGAGTGATGCAGGGGCGAACGAGAGTGATGCAGAGGATTAAGAGAGTGATGCAGAGGCTTAAGAGAGGATGCAGAGGCTCAAGAGAGTGCTGCAAAAGGCTCAAGAGAGTATGCTGAGGCTCCAGAGCGGGATGCAGAGGCTGAAGTGAGTGATGCAGAGGCTCAAGAGAGAAAGGCTGAGGCTCAAGAGAATGATGCAGAGGCTCAAGAGAATGATGCAAGGGATCAAGAGCGGGATGCAGAGGCTTAAGAGAGTGATGCAGAGATTCAAGAGAGTGATGCAGAGGCTAAGAGAGTGATAAACGCTCAAGAGAGTGACGCAGAGGCTCAAGAGAGTGCTGCAAAAAACTCAAGAGAGTGATGCAAGGCTCAAGAGAGTGATGCAGAGGCTCAAGAGAGTGATGCAGAGGATTAGGAGAGTGATGCAGAGGCTTAAGAGAGGGATGCAGAGGCTGAAGAGAGGGATGCAGAGGCTCAAGAGAGTGATTCAGAGGCTTACGAGAGTGATGCAGAGGATAAAGAGAGTGATGCAGAGGCTTGAAGAGAGTGTTGCAGAGGCCCAAGAGAGGGATGAAGAGGCTGAAGAGAGTGATGCAGAGGCTCAAGAGAGAGATGCAGAGGCTCTAGAGAGTGATTCAGAGGCTTACAAGAGTGATGCAGAGGCTTAAGAGAGTGAGGCACAGGCTTAGGAGAGGGATGCAGAGGCTCAGGAGAGTGATGCAGAGGCTTAAGAGGTGATGCAGAGGCTCAAGAGAGTGATGCAGAGGCTCATGAGAGTGATGCAGAGGCTCAAGAGAGGGATGCAGAGGCTCATGAGAGTGATGCAGACGATCAAGAGAGTGATGCAGAGCCTCAAGAGAGTGATGCAGAGGATCAAGAGAGGGATGCAGAGGCTCAAGAGAGTGATTCAGAGGCTTACGAGAGTGATGCAGAGGCTTAAGAGAGTGATGCAGAGGCATAAGAGAGTGATGCATAGGCTTAAGAGAGGGATGCAGAGGCTCAAGAAATGGATGAATAGGCTCAGAAGAGGGATGCAGAGGCTGAAGAGAGGGATGCAGAGGCTCATGAGAGGGATTCAGGAGTTCAAGAGTGGGATGCAGAGGCTCAAGAGTGTGATTCAGAGGCTTACGAGAGTGATTCAAAGCCTTACGTGGGTGATGCAGAGTCTCAAGAGAGTGATGCAGAGGCTCAAGAGAGGGATGCAGAGGCTCAAGAGAGTGATGCAGAGGATCAAGAGAGTGATTCAGAGGCTTAGGAGAGTGATGCAGAGGCATAAGAGAGTGATGCATAGGCTTTAGCGAGGGATGCAGAAGCTCAAGAGAGGGATGCAGAGGTCAAGACAGGGATGCAGGGCTCACGAGAGGATGCTGAGGCTCAAGTGAGGGATGCAGAGGCACACGAGAGGGATGCAGAGGCTCTTGAGAGTGACGCAGAGGTTCAAGAGAGGGATGCAGAGGCTTAAGAGAGTGATGCAAAGGCTCAGGCGAGGGATGCAGAGGCTCATGAGAGGGATGCAGGAGTTCAAGAGAGTGATGCAGAGGCTCAAAAAAGGGATGCAGAGGCTTAAGAGGGTGATGCAGAGGCTCAACAGAGTGATGCAGAGGCTTAAGAGAGTGATGCAGAGGCTCATGAGAGTGATGCAGAAGATCAAGAGAGTGATGCAGAGGCTCGAGAGAGTGATGCAGAGGCTGAAGAGAGGGATTCAGAGGCTCAAGAGAGTGATACAGAGGCCTCAAGAGAGTGTTGCAGAGGATCAAGAGAGGGATGCAGAGGCTTAAGAGAGTGATGCAGAGGCTGAAGAGAGTGTTGCAGAGGCTTTAGAGAGGGATGCAGAGGCTCAAGAGAGTGATGCAAAGGCTCAAGAGAGTGATGCAGAAGCTCAACACAGGGGATGCAGAGGCATAAGAGAGGGATGCAGAGACTCAAAGGAGTGATGCAGAGGCTCAAGAAAGGGATGCAGAGGCTTAAGAGATTGATGCAAAGGCCCAAGAGAGGGATGCAGAGGCTCATGAGAGGGATGCAAAGGCTCAAGTGAGGGATGGAGAGGCTTAGGAGAATGATGCAGAGGCTCAAGAGAGGGATGCAGAGGCTCAAGAGAGTGATGCAGAGGCTGAAGAGAGTGATGCATGGGCTCAAGAGAGTGATGCAGAGGCTTAAGAGAGTGATTGAGAGGCTCAAGAGAGTGATGCAGAGGCTCAAGAGAGTGATGCAGGGGCGAACGAGAGTGATGCAGAGGATTAAGAGAGTGATGCAGAGGCTTAAGAGAGGGATGCAGAGGCTCAAGAGAGTGATGCAGAGGCTCAAGAGAGTTATGCAGAGGCTCAAGACAGGGGATGCAGAGGCTTAAGAGAGGGATGCAGAGGCTCAAGAGAGTGATGCAGAGGCTCAAGAGAGTTATGCAGAGGATTAGGTGAATGATGCAGAGGCTCAATAGACGGATGCAGAGGCTGAAGAGAGTGAAGTAGAGGCTTAAGTGAGTGATTCAGAGGCTTAAGAGAGGGATGCAGAGGCTCAAGAGTGATGCAGAGGCTGAAGAGAGAGATGCAGAGGCTTAAGAGAGTGATGTAGAGGCTCAAGAGAGTGATGCAGAGGCTCAAGAGAATGATGTACAGGCTAAAGAGAGGGATGCAGAGACTTAAGAGAATGATGCAGAGGCTCAGAAGAATGATGCAAGGGATCAGAGCGGGATGCAGAGGCTTAAGAGAGTGATGCAGAGATTCAAGAGAGTGATACAGAGGCTAAAGAGAGTGATAGAGACGCTCAAGAGAGTGATGCAGAGGCTCAAGAGAGCGATGCAGACGATCAAGAGAGTGATGCAGAGGCTCGAGAGAGTGCTGCAAAAAACTCAAGAGAGTGATGCAAAGGCTCAAGAGAGTGATGTAGAGCTCAAGAGAGTGATGCAGAGGATTAGGAGAGTGATGCAGAGGCTTAAGAGAGGGATGCAGAAGCTCAAGAGAGGGATGCAGAGGTCAAGACAGGGATGCAGGGGCTCACGAGAGGGATGCAGAGGCTCAAGTGAGGGATGCAGAGGCACAAGAGAGGGATGCAGAGGTTCTTGAGAGTGACGCAGAGGTTCAAGAAAGGGATGCAGAGGCTTAAGAGAATGATGCAAAGGCTCAGGAGAGGGATGCAGAGGCTCATGAGAGGGATGCAGGAGTTCAGAGAGTGATGCAGAGGCTCAAAAAAGGGATGCAGAGGCTTAAGAGGGTGATGCAGAGGCTCAACAGAGTGATGCAGAGGCTTAAGAGAGTGATGCAGAGGCTCATGAGAGTGATGCAGAAGATCAAGAGAGTGATGCAGAGGCTCGAGAGAGTGATGCAGAGGCTGAAGAGAGGGATTCAGAGGCTCAAGAGAGTGAAGCAGAGGCCTCAAGAGAGTGTTGCAGAGGATCAAGAGAGGGATGCAGAGCCTTAAGAGAGTGATGCAGAGGCTGAAGAGAGTGTTGCAGAGGTTTTAGAGAGGGATGCAGAGGCTCAAGAGTGATGCAAAGGCTCAAGAGAGTGATGCAGAGACTCAAAAGAGTGATGCAGAGGCTCAAGAAAGGGATGCAGAGGCTTAAGAGATTGATGCAAAGGCTCAAGAGAGGATGCAGAGGCTCATGAGAGGGATGCAAAGGCTCAAGTGAGGGATGGAGAGGCTTAGGAGAATGATGCAGAGGCTCAAGAGAGGGATGCAGAGGCTCAAGAGAGTGATGCAGAGGCTGAAGAGAGTGATTGAGAGGCTCAAGAGAGTGATGCAGAGGCTCAAGAGAGTGATGCAGAGGCTAACGAGAGTGATGCAGAGGCTTAAGAGAGGGATGCAGAGGCTCAAAAGAGTGATGCAGAGGCTCGAGAGAGTTATGCGGAGGCTTAGGAGAATGATGCAGAAGCTCAATAGACAGATGCAGAGGCTGAAGAGAGTGATGCAGAGGCTTAAGTGAGTGATGCAGAGGCTTAAGAGAGGGATGCAGAGGCTCAAGAGAGTGATGCAGAGGCTGAAGAGAGAGATGCAGAGGCTCAAGAGAATGATGCAGAGGATGAAAAGAGGGATGCAGAGGCTTAAGAGAGTGATGCAGAGGCTCAAGAGAGAGATTCTCAATAAGAGGGATGCAGAGGCTCAAGAGAGTGATGCAGAGGCTCAAGAGGTAATGCAGAGGCTCAAGAGAGTGATGCAGAGGCTCAAGAGAATGATGGTGAGGATCAAGAGATTGATGTAGAGGCTCAAGAGAGTGATGCAGAGGATCAAGAGAGGGATTTAGAGGCTCAAGAGAGGGATTCAGACGCTTAAAAGAGTGATGCAGAGGCTGAAGAGAGTCTTCCAGAGGCTCAAGAGAGGATGCAGAGGCTTAAGAGGGTGATGTAGAGCCTCAAGAGAGTGATGCAGAGGCTCAAGAGAGGGATGCAGGGGCCCAAGAGAGTGATGCAGATGCTCAAGAGAGGGATGCAGAGGATGAAGAGAATGATGCAGAGGCTCGAGAGAGTGATGCAGAGGCACAAAAGAGGGATTTAGAGGCTCAGGATAGGGACGCAGAGGCTTAAGAGAGTGATGCAGAGGCTCAAGAGAGTGATGCAGAGGCTTAGGAGAATGATGCAGAGGCTCAAGAGAGGGATGCAGAGGCTGAAGAGAGTGATGCAGAGGCTTACGTGAGTGATGCAGAGGCTTAAGAGAGGGATGCAGAGGCTCCAAAAATTGATGCAGAGGCTGAAGAGAGAGATGCAGAGGCTTATGAGAGTGATGCACAGGCTCAAGAGAGTGATGCACATGCTCAAGAGAATGATGTAGAGGCTTAAGAAAGGGATGCAGAGGCTTAAGAGAGGGATGCAGAGGCTGAAGAGAGTGTTGCAGAGGCTGAAGAGAGTGTTGCAAAGGCTTAAGAGAGAGATGCAGAGGCTCAAGAGAGTGATGCAAAGGCTCAAGAGAGTGATGCAGAGGCTCAAGACAGGGGATGCAGAGGCTTAAGAGAGGGATGCAGAGACTCAAAAGAGTGATGCAGAGGCTCAAGAAAGGGATGCAGAGGCTCAAGAGAGTCATGCAGAGGCTAAAGAGAGTGATGCAGAGGCTTTAGAGAGTGATGCAGAGGCTTAAGAGAGGGATGCAGAGGATCAGGAGAGCGATGCAGAGGCTCAAGAGAGTGATGCAGAGGCTTAAGAGAGGGATGCAGAGGATCAAGAGGCGATGCAGGTGCTCAGGAGAGTGATGCAGTATCTCATGAGAGGGATGGAGAGGCTCAAGAGAGTGATGCAGAGGCTCACGAAAGTGATGCAGAGGCTAAAGAGAGTGATGCAGAGGCTTAAGAGAGGATGCTGAGGCTTAAGAGAGGGATGCAGAGGCTCAAGAGAGTGATGCAGAAGCTCATGAGAGTGATGCAGAGGCTTAGGAGAATGATGCAGAGGCTCAAAAGAGGGATGCAGAGATTGAAAAGAGTGATGAAGAGGGTCAAGAGAGTGATGCAGAGGCTTAGGAGAGAGATGCAGAGGCTCATGAGAGGGATGCAGAGGCTCAATAGAGGGAGGCAGAGGCTCAAGAAAGGGATGCAGAGGCTTAAAAAAGTGATGCAGAGGCTCAAAATAGGGATGCAGAGGCTTAAGAGAGTGATGCAGAGGATCAAGAGAGTGATGCAGAGGCTCAAGAGAGGGATGCAGAGACTCAAGAGAGTGATGCAGAGACTGAAGAGAGTTATTCAGAGGCTCAAGAGAGTGGTGCAGAGGCTTAAGAGAGGGATGCAGAGGTTCAAAAGAGGGATGCAGAGGTTCAAGAGAGGGATGCAGGGGCTCAAGAAAGGGATGCAGAGGCTCAAGAGAGGGATGCAGAGGCTCTTGAGAGTAATGCAGAGGCTCAAGAGAGGGATGCAGAGGCTTTAGAGAGTGTTGCAAAGGCTCAAGAGAGGGATGCAGAGGCTCATGAGAGGGATGCAGGAGTTCACGAGAGGGATGCAGAGGCTCAAAAGAGTGATGCAGAGGCTTAAGTGAGGGATGCAGAGGCTCACGAGAGTGATGCAGAGGCTTAAGAGAGGAATGCAGAGGCTGAAGAGAATGATGCAGAGGCTTAAGAGAGGAATGCAGAGGCTGAAGAGAATGATGCAGAGGCTTAAGAGAGGGAAGCAGAGACTGAAGAGAGTGATGCAGAGGCTGAAGAGAATGATGCAGAGGCGTAAAAGAGTGATGCAGAGGCTCATGAGAGTGATGCAGAGGCTCAAGAGAGTGATGCAGAGGCTGAAGAGAATGATGCAGAGGCTAAATTTTGGAGCCAAATTCTAGCTGTCTGCACGTATTCGCAGTTTGAAATTACGACTTTTTATACCGAAAAAATGCCAATTACTGAGAACGGCGATGGATCACATTTTGCCCAAACCCTCCCTGCAGTTTTCAAAATATCCAAAACTTCCAAAAGTCGACGCTTGAGTCATATTTTGAAGCCAAATTCTCGCTCTCTGCACGAATTCGCAGTTTCAAATTACGACTTTTTATACCGAAAATATGCCAATTACTGAGAGCAGCGATGGATCACATTCTGCCCAAACCCTAACTGCAGTTTTCAAAATATCCCAAACATAACAAATTTGACGCTTGAGCAATATTTTTTAGCCAAATTTTGCCTCTCTGCACGTATTCGCAGTTTGAAATTACGACTTTTTTTTACCGAAAATATGCCAATTACTGAAAGCGGCGATGGATCACATTTTGCCCAAACACTCCCTGCAGTTTTTGAAATATCCCAAACATCCCAAATTCGACGCTTGAGTCATATTTTGGAGCCAAATTCTGGCACTTTGCACGTATTCGCAGTTTGAAATTACGAATTTGTATACCGAAAATATGCCAATTACTGAGAGCGACGTTGGATCACATTTTGCCCAAACCCTCCCTGCAGTTTTCAAAATATCCCAAACATCCCAAATTCGACCCTTGAGCCTAGTTTTGGAGCCAAATTCTGGCTCTCTGCACGTATTCGCAGTTTGAAATTACGACTTTTTATACTGAAAATATGCCAATTACTAAAGGAACGAAGGGTCACATTTTGCTCAAACCCTCTGCAGTTTTCAAAATATCCCAAACATCCTAAATTCGATCCTTGAGCCATATTTTGGAGCCGAATTCTGTCTCTCTGCACGTATACGCAGTTTGAAATTACGACTTTTTATACTGAAAATATGCCAATTACTAAAGGAACGATGGGTCACATTTTGCTCAAACCCCCTGCAGTTTTCAAAATATCACAAACATCCCAAATTCGACGCTTGAGCTATATTTTTGAGCCAAATTCCGGCTCTCTGCACGTATTCGCAATTTGAAATTACGACTTTTTATTCCAAAAATGTGCTAATTACTGAGAGCGGCGATGGATCACATTTTGCTCAAACCCTCCCTGCAGTTTTCAAAATATCCCAAACATTCCAAATTCGACACTTGAGTCATATTTTGGAGCCAAATTCTGGCTCTCTGCACGTATTCGCAGAGATATACTATATGTATTCGCACGTATTCGCAGAGCACGTATACTCTGCACTCTCTTGAGCCCCTGCATCCCTCTCTTGAGCCTCTGCATCACTCTCTTGAGACTCTGCATCACCCTCTTAAGCCTATGCATCACTCTCGTAAGCCTCTGAATCACACTCTTGAGCCTCTGCATCCCTCTCTTGAACTCCTGCATCCCTCTCGTGAGCCTCTGCATCCCTCTCCTGAGCATCTGCATCCCTCTCTTGAGCCTATGCATCCTCTCTTGAGCCTCTGCATCCCTCTCTTAAGCCTATGCATCACTCTCTTATGCCTCTGCATCACTCTCTTAAGCCTCTGCATCACTCTCGTAAGCCTCTGAATCACTCTCTTGAGCCTCTGCGTCACTCTCAAGAGCCTCTGCATCCCTCTCTTGTGCCTCTGCTTCCCTCACTTGAGCCTCTGCATCCCTCTCTTGAGCCCCTTCATCCCTCTCTTGAGTCTCTGCATCCCTCTCTTGAGCCTCTGCATCCCTCTCTTAAGCCTTTGCATCATTCTCTTAAACCTCTGCATCACTCTCGTAAGCCTCTGAATCACTCTGTTGAGCCTATGCATCACTCTCTTGAGCCTCTCCATCACTCTCTTGAGCCCCTGCATCCCTCTCTCAAGCCTCTGCATCACTCTCTTGAGCCTCTGCATCTCCCTCTTAAGCCTCTGCATTACACTTTTGCGCCTCTGCATCCCTCTCCTAAGCCTCTGCCTCACTCTCTTAAGCCTCTGCATCACTCTTTTGAGCCTCTGCATCCCTCTCTTGAGCCTCTGCATCACTCTCTTCAGCCTCTTCATCCCTCTCTTGAGCCTCTGCAACACTTTTCAGCCTCTGCATCACTCTCGTAAGCCTCTGAATCACTCTGTTGAGCCTCTGCATCCCTCTCTTAAGACTCTGCATCCCTCTCTTAAGCCTCTGCATCACTCTCTCAATGCTCTGCATCACTCTCTAGAGCCTCTGCATCACTCTCGTAAGCCTTTGAATCACTCTCTTGAGCCTCTGCATCACTTTCTTGAGCCCATGCATCCCTCTCTTGAGCCTCTGCATCACTCTCTTGAGCCTCTGTATCACCCTTTTAAGCCTCTGCATCCCACTTTTGAGCCTCTGCATCCCTCTCTTAAGCCTCTGCATCACTCTCTCATGCCTCTGCACCACTCTCGTAAGCCTCTGCATCACTCTCTTGAGCCTTTGCATCACTCTCTTAAGCCACTGCATCCCTCTCTTGAGCATCACTCTCAAGAGCCTCTGCATCCCTTTCTTGTGCCTGAGGCACAATAGAGGGATGCAGAGGCTTAAGAGAGTGATGCAGAGGCTCAGGAGAGGGATGCAGAGGCTAAAGGGAGTGATGCAAAGGGTCAAGGGAGGGATGCAGAGGCTCATAAGAGGGATGCAGGAGTTCAAGAGAGGGATGCAAAGGCTCATGAAAGGGATGCAGTGGGTTAAGAAAGTGATGCAGAGGCTCAAAAGAGGGATGCAGAGTCTCAAGAGAGTGATGCAGAGGCTCATGAGAGTGATGCAGAGGCTTAAGAGAGGGATGCAGAGGCTCAAGAGAGGGATGTATAGGCTCAAGAGAGTGATGCAGAGGCTCATGAGAGGGATGCAGAGGCTGAAGAGAGTGATGCAGAGGCTCAAGAGTGGGATGCAGAGGCTCAAGAGAGTGATTCAGAGGCTTACGAGAGTGATGCAGAGGCTTAAGAGAGTGATGCAGAGGCTTAAGAGAGGGATGCAGAGGCTCAAGAGAGGGATGCAGAGTCTCAAGAGAGGGATGCAATGGCATAAGAGAGGGATGCAGAGGATCAAGTGAGGGATGCAGAGGCACAAGAGAGGGATGCAGAGCCTTAAGAGAGTGATGCAGAGGCTCAAGAGAGGGATGCAGAGGCTGAAGAGAGTGATGCAGAGGCTCAAGGGAGGGATGCAGAGGCTCATAAGAGGGATGCAGGAGTTAAAGAGAGAGATGCAAAGGCTAATGAAAGGGATGCAGAGGGTTAAGAAAGTGATGCAGAGGCTCAAAAGAGGGATGCAGAGGCTAAGAGAGTGATGGAGAGGCTCAAGAGAGTGATTCAGAGGTTTACGGTTGAGATGCAGAGGCTTATGAGAGTGATGCAGAGGCTTACGAGAGTGATGCAGAGGCTTACGAGATTGATGCAGAGGCTTAAGAGAGTGATGCAGAGGCTCAAGAGAGGGATGGAGAGGCTCAAGAGAGTGATTCAGAGGTTTACGGGAGTGATGCAGAGGCATAAGAGAGTGATGCAGAGGCTTAAGAGACAGATGCAGAGGCTCAAGAGAGGGATGCAGAGGCTCAAGGGAGGGATGCAGAGGCTCAAGAGAGGGATGCAGAGGCTAAATTGAGGGATGAAGAGGCACAAGAGAGGGATGCAGAGGCTCTTGAGAGTGATGCAGAGGCTCAAGAGAGGGATGCAGAGGCTGAAGAGAGGGAAGCAGAGGCTCAAGGGAGTGATTCAGAGGCTTACGAGAGTGATGCAGAGGATCAAGAGAGTGATGCAGAGGCTCGAGAGAGTGATGCAAAGGCTCGAGAGAGTTATGCAGACGCCTCAAGAGAGGGATTCAGAGGGTTAAGAGAGTGATGCAGAGGCTGAAGAGAGTGTTGCAGAGGCTCAAGAGAGGGATGTAGAGGCTCAAGAGAGTGATGAATAGGCTCAAGAGGGGGATGCACAGGCTCAAGAGAGGGATGCACAGGCTCAAGAGAGTGATGCAGAGGCTCAAGAGAGTGATGCAGAGGATCAAAAGAGGGAAGCAGAGGTTTACGAGAGTGATGCAGACGCTGAAGAGAGTGATGCAGAGGCTCTAGAGAGTGATGCAGAGACTGAAGAGAGTGGTGCAGAGGTTCAGAGAGTGATGCAGAGGATCAAGAGAGTGATGCAGAGGCTCGAGAGAGTGATGCAGAGGCATCAAGAGAGGGATTCAGAGGTTTAAGAGGAGTGATGCAAAGGATGAAAAGAGTGTTGCAGAGGTTCAAGAGAGGGATGCAGAGGCTCAAGAGAAGTGATGCCTAGGCTCAAGAGAGTTATGCAGAGGCCTCAAGAGAGTGATGCAGAGGCTCGAGAGAGTGATGCAGAGGCATCAAGAGAGGGATTCAGAGGTTTAAGAGAGTGATGCAAAGGATGAAAAGAGTGTTGCAGAGGTTCAAGAGAGGGATGCAGAGGCTCAAGAGAGTGATGCCTAGGCTCAAGAGAGTTATGCAAAGGCTCAAGAGAGTGATGCAGAGGCTCGAGAGAGTGATGCAGAGGCATCAAGAGAGGGATTCAGAGGTTTAAGAGAGTGATGCAGTGTAACAAGAGAGCAGTACATAGTACATGAACATCATAACAGCATGAACAAGCCACGTGGAGGATGAACAAACCACGGGCGCCAGTCAGGCGGCGGCTGACAATGTAAAAGTTACACCTCTGTACAAGTTAGCTATAGATTCAGGTCAACGGTCATCGAATCACGAAGAGGTCAGCGTTGAGGCCGTCATGATAATCTTCAGGATTAACCCCTAAACATCAATGCAAAACCCTCATGTTCAGCTGAGGAGCAGGAGATCATGGACAGACAGTAGAGTGGACGCAGCCCAGTAGGAAGTGTGTGTGGACTCGGGGAGGAACATCATCTCCCAGAAACGGTGGAACAACATACGAGTAAGTACGGCACTCTGTACTAAAGCACCTCATTCAGTACTCTTGGCCTCTAGTAGGGAATATAGTTAGGGAGTGTCTTATTTAATTATTTCTAATAAAGTCAGATATTAGGTGTTATTCAATGTGTATTAATGGTTCCTTGCCTTAGTGATATTGGGCCTACCGTCCCTTTGCCCTAGTGACCTAGTGCTCTTAATTATTCAGTACTCCTCCCCCCGTTCGTCTTCCGTGTTGAGGTGTTAGTATTGAGTGTGTCCCGCCTTATTCTTGTGTACTCTATAGTTCCAAAGTGGTCAGGATTATTCGAGTGTCAGGCCAGGATCCTTGTACCGTTCAATTGTCCCCTACACCTGTCCTGGTAGGTTATTTCCATCTGCAAGACCTACGACTCTCACTCCGGTCCACTGTCCGGTAACTCAGGGTGGTGGCAGCGTCACTCGGTAACTCATACGATAGGCTGTGACTACGATTATCTCTATCTTTCTGTCTAACTCTCCCTCACTAGTGTCTCACTCTCCCTCGCCCTCACTTGCTCTCGTTCTCCCTCCCTTGCTCTCGTTCTCGCTCTGCCTCACTCTTCCTCTCTTTTCCTCTCTCTCTCTCTCTCTCGCGAGCTCGCCTCTCTCTCTCTCTCTCCCCCCTCTCTCTCTCTCTCTCTCGCTCTCTCTCTCTCTCCCTCTCTCTCTCTCTCCTTCCTCTGTGTACTGGTTTACGTCTTCGTATGACGGCCCGAGTGTTAACATCTTACATGATCGGTATAGCATCTGTTATTACCATAGAAAGAGCGGAGATTGCACGGTTAGCTCAGTGGTAGTAGCGGAGTGCGCGGAGGAGATAGATACAAGGGGAGATATTACAATGTGGTTTATTACAGCAGAGGCTCAAGAGAGGGATGTAGAGGCTCAAGAGAGTGATGCAGAGGCTCAAGAGAGTGATGCAGAGGCTCAAGAGAGGGATGCAGAGGCTGATGAGAGTGGTGCAGAGGCTCAAGCGAGGAAGCAGAAGCTCAGCAGAGTGATTCAGAGGCTTACGAGAGAGATGCAGAGGATTAAGAGAGTGATGCAGAGGCTAAAGAGAGGGATGCAGAAACTCAAGAGAGGGATGCAGAGGCTCAAGAGAGGTATGCAAGGGCTCAAGAGAGGGATGCAGAAGCTCAGGTGAGGGAAGCAGAGGCACAAGAGAGGGATGCAGAGGCTCTTGTGAGTGACGCAGAGGCTCAAGAGAGGGATGCAGAGGCTTAAGAAAGTGATGCAGAGGCTTAAGAGAGGGATGCAGAGGCTAAAGTGAGGGAGGAAAAGGCACAAGAGTGGGATGCAGAGGCTCTTGAGAGTGATGCGGAGGCTCAAGAGAGGGATGCAGAGGCTGAAGAGAGGGAAGCAGAGGCTCAAGGGCGTGATTCAGAGGCTTACGAGAGTGATGCCGAGGCAGAGGCTTAAGAGAGTGATGCAGAGGCTTAAGAGAGGGATGCAGAGGCTGAAGAGAGGGAAGCAGAGGCTCAAGGGCGTGATTTAGAGGCTTACGAGAGTGATGCCGAGGATCAAGGGAGTGATGCAGAGGCTCAAGAGACTGATGCAGAGGCTCAGGAGAGTGATGAATCGGCTGAAGAGAGGGATGCAGAGGCTCAAGAGAGGGATGCAGAGGCTCAAGAGAGTGATGCAGAGGCTCAAGAGAGTGATGCAGAGGATCAAGAGAGGGAAGCAGAGGCTTACGAGAGTGATGCAGAGGCTGAAGAGAGTGATGCAGAGGCTCTAGAGAGTGATGCAGAGACTGAAGAGAGTGATGCAGAGGCTCAAGAGAGTGATGCAGAGGATCAAGAGGAGTGATGCCGAGGCTCGAGAGAGTGATGCAGAGGCCTAAGGAGAGGGATTCAGAGGTTTAAGAGAGTGATGGTGAGGCTGAAGAGAGTGTTGCAGAGGCTCAAGAGAAGGATGCAGAGGCTCAAGAGAGTGATGCAGAGGCTCAGAAGAATGATGCAGAGGCCTACGAGCGTGATGCAGATGATCAAGACAGGGATGCAGAGGCTTAAGAGAGTGATGCAGAGGCTCAAGGTAGTGATGCAGAGGCTACAGAGAGTGATGCAGAGGCTCAAGAGAGGGATGTAGAGGCTAAAGAGAGTGATGCAGAGGCTCAAGAGAGTGATGCAGAGGCTCACGAGAGGGATGCAGAGGCTGAAGAGAGTGATGCAGAGGCTCAAGAGAGGGATGCAGAAGCTCAACAGAGTGATTCAGAGGCTTACGAGAGTGATGTAGAGGCTTAAGAGAGTGATGCAGAGGCTTAAAAGAGGGATGCAGAAACTCAAGAGAGGATGCAGAGGCTCAGGAGAGGTATGCAGGGGCACAAGAGAGGGATGCAGAGGCTCTTGTGAGTGACACAGAGGCTTAAGAGAGGGATGCAGAGGCTTAAGAGAGTGATGCAAAGGCTCAAGTGAGGGATGCAGAATCTCATGAGAAGGATGCAGGAGTTCAAGAGCGGGATGCAGAGGCTCAAGAGAAGGATGTAGAGGCTAAAGTGAGGGATGACGAGGCACAAGAGAGGGATGCAGAGGCTCTTGAGAGTGATGCAGAGGCTCAGGAGAGTGATTCAGAGGCTCAGGAGAGGGATGCAGAGGCTCAAGACAGGTATGCAGAGGCTCTTGTGAGTGACGCAGAGGCTCAAGAGAGGGATGCAGAGGCTAAAGTGAGGGATGAAGATTCACACGAGAGGGATGCAGAGGCTCTTGACAGTAATGCAGAGGCTCAAGAGAGGGATGCAGAGGCTCAAGAGAGTGATTCAGAGGCTTACGAGAGTGATGCAGAGGCTTAAGAGAGTGATGCAGAGGCTTAAGAAAGTGATGCAGAGGGTCAAAAGAGGGAGGCTTAAAAGAGTGATGCAGAGGCTCAAGAGAGGGATGCAGGGCCTCAAGAGAGGGATGCAGAGGCTCAAGAGAGTAATGCAGAGGCTTAAGAGAGTGATGCAGAGGCTGAAGAGAGTGTTGCAGAGGCTTAAGAAAGGGATGCAGAGGCTCAATAGAGTGATGCAGAGGCTCAAGATAGTGATGCAGAGGCTACAGAGTGTGATGCAGATGCTTAAGAGAGGGATGCAGAGGCTTAAGAGAGGGATGTAGAGGCTCAAGGGAATGATGCAGAGGCTCAAGAGAGTGATGCAGAGGCTCAAGAGAGGGATGCAGAGACTCAAGAGAGTGATGCAGAGGCTCAAGAGAGGGATGCAGAAGCTAAACAGAGTGATTCAGAGGCTTACGAGAGTGATGCAGAGGCTTAAGAGTGTGATGCAGAGGCTCAAGAAAGGGATGTAGAGGCTCAAGGGAGTGATGCAGAGGCTCAAGAGTGTTATGCAGAGGCTCAAGAGAGGGATGCAGAGGCTGAAGAGAGTGATGTAGAGGCTCAAGAGAGGGAAGCAGAAGCTAAACAGAGTGATTCAGAGGCTTACGAGAGTGATGCAGAGGCTTAAGAGAGTGATGCAGAAGCTCAAGTGAGGGAAGCAGTGGCACAAGAGAGGGATGCAGAGGCTCTTGTGAATGACGCAGAGGCTCAAGAGAGGGATGCAGAGGCTTAAGAGAGTGATGCAAAGGCTCAAGTGAGGGATGCAGAATCTCATGAGAAGGATGCAGGAGTTCTAGAGAGGGATGCAGAGGCTCAAGAGAAGGATGCAGAGGCTAAAGTGAAGGATGAAGAGGCACAAGAGAGGAATGCAGAGGCTCTTGAGAGTGATGCAGAGGCTCAGGAGAGGGATGCCGAGGCTCAGGAGAGGGAAGCAGAGGCTCAAGAGAGGTATGCAGGGGCTCAGGAGAGGGATGCAGAGGCTCAAGTGAGGGAAGCAGAGGAACAAGAGAGGGATGCAGAGGCTCTTGTGAGTGACGCAGAGGCTTAAGAGAGTAATGCAAAAGCTCAAGTGGAGCATGCAGAATCTGATGAGAATGATGCAGGAGTCCAAGAGGGGGATGCAGAGGCTCAAGAGAGGGATGCAAAGGCTAAAGTGAGGGTTGAAGATTCACACGAGAAGGATGCAGAGGCTCTTGACAGTGATGCAGAGGCTCAAGAGAGGGATGCAGAGGCTGAAGAGAGTGATTCAGAGGCTTACGAGAGTGATGCAGAGGCTTAAGAAAGTGATGCAGAGGCTTACGAAAGTGATGCAGAGGCTCAAAAGAGGGAGGCTTAAAAGGGTGATGCAGAGGCTAAAGAGAGGGATGCAGGGCCTCAAGAGAGGGATGCAGAGGCTCAAGAGAAGGATGCAGGGCCTCAAAAGAGGGATGTAGAGGCTCAAGAGAGTGATTCAGAGGCTTAGGAGATTGATGCAGAGGCTTAAGAGAGTGATGCAGAGGCTCAAGAGAGGGATGCATGGATTCAAGAGAGGGATGCAATGGCTCAAGAGAGGGATGCAGAGGCTCAAATGAGGGATGCACAGGCACAATAGAGGGATGCAGAGGCTTAAGAGAGTGATGCAGAGGCTCAAGAGAGGGATGCAGAGGCTCATAAGAGGGATTCAGGAGTTCAAGAGAGAGATGCAAAGGCTCATGAAAGGGATGCAGAGGCTTAAGAAAGTGATGCAGAGGCTCAAAAGAGGGATGCAGAGGGCTAAAAGGGTGATGCAGAGGCTCAATAGAGGGATGCAGGGGCTCAAGAGAGTGATGGAGAGGCTCAAGAGAGTGATTCAGAGGTTTACGGTAGTGAGGCAGAGGCTTAAGAGAGTGATGCAGAGGCTTACGAGAGTGATGCAGATTCTTAAGATAGTGATGCAGAGGCTCAAGAGAGGGATGGAGAGGCTCAAGAGAGTGATTCAGAGGCTTAAGAGAGTGATGCAGAGGCTCAAGAGAGGGATGTAGAGACTCAAGGGAGTGATGCAGATGCTTAAGAGAGGGATGCAGAGGCTCAAGAGAGGGATGCAGAGGCTCATAAGAGGGATGCAGGCGTTCAAGAGAGAGATGCAAAGGCTCATGAAAGGGATGCAGAGGCTTAAGAAAGGGATGCAGAGGCTCAAAAGAGGGATACAAAGGGTTAAAAGGGTGATGCAGAGGCTCAAGAGAGTGATGCAGAGGCTCAATAGAGGGATGCAGGGGCTCAAGAGAGTGATGGAGAGGCTCAAGGGAGTGATTCAGAGGTTTATGGGAGTGATGCAGAGGCTTAAGAGAGTGATGCAGAGGATTACGAGAGTGATGCAGAGGCTTAAGACAGTGATGCAGAGGCTCAAGAGAGGGATGGAGGGGCTCAAGAGAGTGATTGAGAGGCTTAAGAGAGTGATGCAGAGGCTCAAGAGAGGGATGTAGAGGCTCAAGGGAGTGATGCAGATACTTAAGAGAGGGATGCAGAGGCTTAAGAGAGGGATGTAGAGGCTCAAGGGAGTGATGCAGAGGCTCAAGAGAGTGATGCAGAGGCTCAAGAGAGGGATGCAGAGGCTCAAGAGAGTGATGCAGAGGCTCAAGAGAGGGATGCAGAAGCTAAACAGAGTGATTCAGAGGCATACGAGAGTGATGCAGAGGCTTAAGAGAGTGATGCAGAGGCTTAAGAGAGGGATGAAGAAACTCAAGAGAGGGATGCAGAGGCTCAAGAGAGGTATGCACGGGCTCAAGAGAGGGATGCAGAAGCTCAAGTGAGGGAAGCAGAGGCACAAGAGAGGGATGCAGAGGCTTAAGAGAGGGATGCAGAGGCTCAAGATAGGGATGCAGAGGCTCAAGAGAGGGATGCAATGGCTCAAAAGAGGGATGCAGAGGCTCAAATGAGGGATGCAGAGGCACAATAGAGGGATGCAGAGGCTTAAGAGAGTGATGCAGAGGCTCAAGAGAGGGATGCAGAGGCTCATAAGAGGGATGCAGGAGTTCAAGAGAGAGATTCAGAGGCTTACGAGAGTGATGCAGAGGCTTAAGAGAGTGATGCAGAGGCTTAAGAAAGTGATGCAGAGACTCAAAAGAGGGAGGCTTAAAAGGGTGATGCAGGGCCTCAGGAGAGGAATGCAGAGGCTCAAGAGAGGGATGCAGGGCCTCAAGAGAGGGATGCAGAGGCTAAAGAGAGTGATTCAGAGGCTTACGAAAGTGATGCAGAGGCTTAGGAGAGTGATGCAGAGGCTTAAGAGAGGGATGCAGAGGCTCAAGATAGGGATGCAGAGGCTCAAGAGAGGGATGCAATGGCTCAAGAGAGGGATGCAGAGGCTCAAGTGAGGGATGCAGAGGCACAATAGAGGGATGCAGAGGCTTAAGAGAGTGATGTAGAGGCTCAAGAGAGGGATCCAGAGGCTTAAGAAAGTGATGCAGAGGCTCAAAAGAGGGATGCAGAGGGCTAAAAGGGTGATGCAGAGGCTCAATAGAGGGATGCAGGGGCTCAAGAGAGTGATGGAGAGGCTCAAGAGAGTGATTCAGAGGTTTACGGTAGTGAGGCAGAGGCTTAAGAGAGTGATGCAGAGGCTTACGAGAGTGATGCAGATTCTTAAGATAGTGATGCAGAGGCTCAAGAGAGGGATGGAGAGGCTCAAGAGAGTGATTCAGAGGCTTAAGAGAGTGATGCAGAGGCTCAAGAGAGGGATGTAGAGACTCAAGGGAGTGATGCAGATGCTTAAGAGAGGGATGCAGAGGCTCAAGAGAGGGATGCAGAGGCTCATAAGAGGGATGCAGGCGTTCAAGAGAGAGATGCAAAGGCTCATGAAAGGGATGCAGAGGCTTAAGAAAGGGATGCAGAGGCTCAAAAGAGGGATACAGAGGGTTAAAAGGGTGATGCAGAGGCTCAAGAGAGTGATGCAGAGGCTCAATAGAGGGATGCAGGGGCTCAAGAGAGTGATGGAGAGGCTCAAGGGAGTGATTCAGAGGTTTATGGGAGTGATGCAGAGGCTTAAGAGAGTGATGCAGAGGATTACGAGAGTGATGCAGAGGCTTAAGACAGTGATGCAGAGGCTCAAGAGAGGGATGGAGGGGCTCAAGAGAGTGATTGAGAGGCTTAAGAGAGTGATGCAGAGGCTCAAGAGAGGGATGTAGAGGCTCAAGGGAGTGATGCAGATGCTTAAGAGAGGGATGTAGAGGCTTAAGAGAGGGATGTAGAGGCTCAAGGGAGTGATGCAGAGGCTCAAGAGAGTGATGCAGAGGCTCAAGAGAGGGATGCAGAGGCTCAAGAGAGTGATGCAGAGGCTCAAGAGAGGGATGCAGAAGCTAAACAGAGTGATTCAGAGGCATACGAGAGTGATGCAGAGGCTTAAGAGAGTGATGCAGAGGCTTAAGAGAGGGATGAAGAAACTCAAGAGAGGGATGCAGAGGCTCAAGAGAGGTATGCAGGGGCTCAAGAGAGGGATGCAGAAGCTCAAGTGAGGGAAGCAGAGGCACAAGAGAGGGATGCAGAGGCTTAAGAGAGGGATGCAGAGGCTCAAGATAGGGATGCAGAGGCTCAAGAGAGGGATGCAATGGCTCAAGAGAGGGATGCAGAGGCTCAAATGAGGGATGCAGAGGCACAATAGAGGGATGCAGAGGCTTAAGAGAGTGATGCAGAGGCTCAAGAGAGGGATGCAGAGGCTCATAAGAGGGATGCAGGAGTTCAAGAGAGAGATTCAGAGGCTTACGAGAGTGATGCAGAGGCTTAAGAGAGTGATGCAGAGGCTTAAGAAAGTGATGCAGAGACTCAAAAGAGGGAGGCTTAAAAGGGTGATGCAGGGCCTCAAGAGAGGAATGCAGAGGCTCAAGAGAGGGATGCAGGGCCTCAAGAGAGGGATGCAGAGGCTAAAGAGAGTGATTCAGAGGCTTACGAAAGTGATGCAGAGGCTTAGGAGAGTGATGCAGAGGCTTAAGAGAGGGATGCAGAGGCTCAAGATAGGGATGCAGAGGCTCAAGAGAGGGATGCAATGGCTCAAGAGAGGGATGCAGAGGCTCAAGTGAGGGATGCAGAGGCACAATAGAGGGATGCAGAGGCTTAAGAGAGTGATGTAGAGGCTCAAGAGAGGGATGCAGAGGCTCATAAGAGGGATGCAGGAGTTCAAGAGAGAGATGCAAAGGCTCATGAAAGGGATGCAGAGGCTTAAGAAAATGATGCAGAGGCTCAAAAGAGGGATGCAGAGGGTTAAAAGGGTGATGCAGAGGCTCAAGAGAGTGATGCAGAGGCTCAATAGAGGGATGCAGGGGCTCAAGAGAGTGATGGAGAGGCTCAAGAGTGTGATTCAGAGGTTTACAGGAGTGATGTAGAGGCTTAAGAGAGTGATGCAGAGGCTTACGAGAGTGATGTAGAGGCTTAAGAGAGTGATGCAGAGGCTTAAGAGAGTGATGCAGATGCTTAAGAGACGGATGCAGAGGCTAAAAAGAGGGATGCATGAGGCTTAAGAGGGTGATGCAAAGGCTCAAGAGAGTGATGCAGAGGCTTAAGAGAGTGATGCAGAGGCTCGAGAGAGTGATGCAGAGGCTCAAGAGAGGGATGGAGGGGCTTAAGAGAGTGATGCAGAGGCTGAAGAGAGTGTTGCAGAGGCTTAAGAGAGGGATGCAGAGGCTCAAGAGAGTGATGCAAAGGCTCAAGAGAGTGATGTAGAGGCTCAACACAGGGGATGCAGAGGCTTAAGAGAGGGATGCAGAGACTCAAAAGAGTGATGCCGAGGCTCAAGAAAGGGATGCAGAGGCTTAAGAGAGTGATGCAAAGGCTCAAGAGAGGGATGCAGAGTCTCATGAAAGGGATGCTGAGGGTCAAGTGAGGGATGGAGAGGCTTAGGAGAATGATGCAGAGGCTCAAGAGAGGGATGCAGAGGCTCAAGAGAGTGATGCAGAGGCTTAAGAGAGTGATTGAAAGGCTCAAGAGAGTGATGCAGAGGCTCAAGTGAGTGATGCACAGGCTAAAGAGAGTGATTCAGAGGCTTAAGAGAGTGATGCAGAGGTTCAAGAGAGGGATGCAGAGGCTGAAGAGAGAGATTCAGAGGCTCAAGAGAGGGATGCAGAGGCTCAAGAGAGAGATTCAGAGGCTTACGAGAGTGAGGCAGATGCTTAAGAGAGTGATACAGAGGCTTAAGAGAGGGATGCAGAGGCTCAAGAGAGGGATGCAGAGGCTCAAGAGAGGGATGCAATGGCTAAAGAGAGGGATGCAGAGGCTCAAGTTAGGGATGCAGAGGCTTAAGTGAGGGATGCAGAGGCTTAAGAAAGTGATGCAGAGGCTCAAGAGAGGGATGCAGAGGCTTAAGCGAGTGATGCAAAGGCTCAAGAAAGGGATGCAGAGGCTCATCAGAGGGATGCAAGAGTTCAAGAGAGAGATGCAAAGGCTCATGAACGGGATGCAGAGGCTTAAGAAAGTGATGCAGAGGCTCAAAAAAGGGATACAGAGGCTTAAGAGGGTGATGCAGAGGCTCAAGAGAGTGGTGCAGAGGCTCAATAGAGGGATGCAGGGGCTCAAGAGAGTGATGGAGAGGCTCAAGAGAGTGATTCAGAGGTTTACGGGAGTGATGCAGAGGCTTAAGAGAGTGATGCAGAGGCTTACGAGAGTGATGCAGAGGGTTAAGAGAGTGATGCAGAGGCCCAAGAAAGGGATGCAGAGGCTCAAGAGAGGGATGAATAGGCTCAAGAGAGGGAAGCAGAGGCTCATGAGAGGGATGCAGAGGCTAAAGTGAGTGATGCAGAGGCACAAGAAAAAGATGCAGAGGCACTTGAGAGTGATGCAGAGGCTCACGAGAGGAATGCTGAGGCTTAAGAGAGTGATGCAAAGGCTGAAGAGAGGGATGCAGAGTCTGAAGAGAGTGATGCAGAGACTCTAGAGAGTGATGTTGAGGCTTAAGAGAGTGATGCAGAGGCTCAAGAGAATGATGCAGAGGCTCAAGAGAATGATGCAGAGGCTCAAGTGAGTGATGCAGAGGCTCAAGAGAGAAAGGCAGAGGCTTAAGAGAGTGATGCAGAGGCTCAAGAGAGTGATGCAGAGGCTCAAGAGAATGATGCAGAAGCTCAAGAGAGTGATGCAGAGGCTGAAGAGAGTGATTCAGAGGCTCAAGAGAGGGATGCAGAGGCTCAAGAGAGTGATTCAGAGGCTTACGAGAGTGATGCAGAGGCTTAAGAGATTGATGCAGAGGCTTAAGAGAGGGATGCAGTGGCTCAAGAGAGGGAAGCAGAGGCTTAAGAGAGGGATGCAATGGCTCAAGAGAGCGATGCAAAGCCTCAGGTGAGGGATGCAGAGGCCCAAGAGAGGGATGAGGAGGCTTAAGAAAGTGATGCAGAAGCTCAAAAGAGGGATGCAAAGGCTTAAGCGAGTGATGCAAAGACTGAAGAGAGGGAGGCAGAGGCTCATAAGAGGGATGCAGGAGTTCAAGAGGGAGATGCAAAGGCTCATGAAAGGGATGCAGAGGCTTAAGAAAGTGATGCAGAGGCTCAAAAGAGGGATACAGAGGCTTAAGAGGGTGATGCAGAGGCTCAAGAGAGTGCTGCAGAGGCTCAATAGAGGGATGCTGGGGCTCAAGAGAGTGATGGAGAGGCTCAAGAGAGTGATTCAGAGGTTTACGGGAGTGATGCAGAGGCTTACGAGAGTGATGCAAATGCTTAAGAGAGTGATGCAGAGGCTGAAGAGAGGGATGCAGAGGCTCAAGAGAGGAATGAATAGGCTCAAGAGAGGGATGCAGAGGCTCATGAGAGGAATGCTGAGGCTTAAGAGAGTGATGCAAAGGCTCAGGAGAGGGATGCAGAGGCTGAAGAGAGTGATGCAGAGACTCTAGAGAGTGATGTAGAGGCTTAAGAGAGTGATGCAGAGGCTCAAGAGAGTGCTGCAAAAGGCTCAAGAGAGGTATGCTGAGGCTCCAGAGAGGGATGCAGAGGCTGAAGTGAGTGATGCAGAGGCTCAAGAGAGAAAGGCCGAGGCTCAAGAGAATGATGCAGAGGCTCAAGAGAATGATGCAAGGGATCAAGAGCGGGATGCAGAGGCTTAGGAGAGTGATGCAGAGATTCAAGAGAGTGATGCAGAGGCTAAAGAGAGTGATAGAGACGCTCAAGAGAGTGATGCAGAGGCTCAAGAGAGTGATGCAGACGATCAAGAGAGTGATGCAGAGGCTCAAGAGAGTGCTGCAAAAAACTCAAAAGAGTGATGCAAAGGCTCAAGAGAGTGATGCAGAGGCTCAAGAGAGTGATGCAGAGGATTAGGAGAGTGATGCAGAGGCTTAAGAGAGGGATGCAGAGGCTGAAGAGAGGGATGCAGAGGCTCAAGAGAGTGATTCAGAGGCTTACGAGAGTTATGCAGAGGATAAAGAGAGTGATGCAGAGAATGAAGAGAGTGTTGCAGAGGCCCAAGAGAGGGATGAAGAGGCTGAAGAGAGTGATGCAGAGGCTCAAGAGAGAGATGCAGAGGCTCTAGAGAGTGATTCAGAGGCTTACAAGAGTGATGCAGAGGCTTAAGAGAGTGAGGCACAGGCTTAGGAGAGGGATGCAGAGGCTCAGGAGAGTGATGCAGAGGCTTAAGAGGGTGATGCAGAGGCTCAAGAGAGTGATGCAGAGGCTCATGAGAGTGATGCAGAGGCTCAAGAGAGGGATGGAGAAGCTCATGAGAGTGATGCAGACGATCAAGAGAGTGATGCAGAGCCTCAAGAAAGTGATGCAGAGGATCAAGAGAGGGATGCAGAGGCTCAAGAGAGTGATTCAGAGGCTTACGAGAGTGATGCAGAGGCTTAAGAGAGTGATGCAGAGGCATAAGAGAGTGATGCATAGGCTTAAGAGATGGATGCAGAGGCTCAAGAAATGGATGAATAGGCTCAGAAGAGGGATGCAGAGGCTGAAGAGAGGGATGCAGAGGCTCATGAGAGGGATGCAGGAGTTCAAGAGTGGGATGCAGAGGCTCAAGAGTGTGATTCAGAGGCTTACGAGAGTGATTCAGAGCCTTAAGTGGGTGATGCAGAGTCTCAAGAGAGTGATGCAGAGGCTCCACGTTTTTGTGAATTTTCAGTTTATTGTTATTAATTCATTAAATATACGATAAAAAATGATGCAAACACATAATTGATTAGAAATTAACCTTAAATACTTCATTTTCAATCAACCATTTGTTTCTCGTTAAAATACTGAGTAGTATATTGAAAAGGGGAGAAGATCGGTTTATATTGCATATATCGACGTTTCAGCCGGATTAGAGCAGTTTTACGTGTACATCTTCCATCGGTAATATAAACGGAAAATCAGGAACATTTTAGTTAATTCTAATGAAAACACATTGGTTTTTATCATTTGTATTGGAAACAACATTGTCATATGTCTTTTCTTGGATCTAAATAATACGAAACCTCGCTCTATGATTTGAAGATAAAATCCTAATATATGGTAAAATAGTGACTTTTTTCACGTTTTTCATGAAGTTTGATATTATGTATATATATTCATTTTTACCAATATTTCGATACTATTTCATGTAGTATCACGATATGTGATTTGGCCTTCAAATCTCAGAATTTCGCATAATATTGCATTTTAAACAAGTTTTCTTGCATTTTGTTTCGTACGAAAAATCATCGAATTTAGCAATATTTTGACGTTTATCATCTCCTATTCCTTTATGTGATTTAAACCAAATAACATCGAATTAGGCAATATTTTGCCGTTTTTCCACGTTTTTGTGAATTTTCCGTTCATTGGTTATTAATTCATTAATATACGATAAAAATGATGCAAACACATAATTGATTAGATAATAACCTTAAATACTTCATTTTCAATCATCTATTTGTTTCTCGTTAAAATACTGAGTAAGATATTGAAAAGGGGAGAAGTTCGGTTTTTATTGCATATATCGACGTTTCAGCCGGATTAGAGCGGTTTTACGTGTACATCTTCCATCGTTAATATAAACGGAAAATCAAGAACATTATAGTTAATTCTAATGAAAACACATTGTTTTTTATCATTTGTATTGGAAACAACATTGTCATATGTCTTTTCTTGGATCTAAATAATACGAAACCTCGCTCTATGATTTGAAGTTAAAATCCTCAAATATGGTTATATAGTGACTTTTTCACGTTTTTCATGTAGTTTGATATTACGTAAATATATTCATTTTTACCAATATTTCGATACTATTTCATGTAGTATCACGATATGTGATTTGGCCTTCAAATCTCAGAATTTCGCATAATATTGCATTTTAAGCAAGTTTTCTTGCATTTTGTTTCGTACGAAAAATCATCGAATATAGCAATATTTTAACGTTTATCATCTCCTTTTCCTTCATGTGATTTAAACAAAATATCATCGAATTAGACAATATTTTGCCGTTTTCCACGTTTTTGTGAATTTTCAGTCCATGGGTATTAATTCATATATATATACGATAAAAATGATGCAAACACATAATTGATTAGATAATAACCTTAAATACTTCATTTTCAATCATCAATTTGTTTCTCGTTAAAATACTGAGTAAGATATTGAAAAGGGGAGAAGTTCGGTTTTTATTGCATATATCGACGTTTCAGCCGGATTAGAGCAGGTTTTACGTGTACATCTTCCCTCGTTAATATAAACGGAAAATCAAGAACATTATAGTTAATTCTAATGAAAACACATTGTTTTTTATCATTTGTATTGGAAACAACATTGTCATATGTCTTTTCTAGGAACTAAATAATACGAAACCTCGCTCTATGATTTGAAGTTAAAATCCTTCAAATATGGTTATATAGTGACTTTTTTCACGTTTTTCATGTAGTTTGATATTACGTAAATATATTCATTTTTACCAATATTTCGATACTATTTCATGTAGTATCACGATATGTGATTTGGCCTTGAAATCTCAGAATTTCGCATAATATTGCATTTTAAGCAAGTTTTCTTGCATTTTGTTTCGTACGGAAAATCATCGAATTTAGCAATATTTTGACGTTTATCATCCCCTTTTCCTTCATGTGATTTAAACAAAATATCATCGAATTAGGCAATATTTTGCCGTTTTCCACGTTTTTGTGAATTTTCAGTCCATGGGTATTAATTCATATATATACGATAAAAATGATGCAAACACATAATTGATTAGATAATAACCTTAAATACTTCATTTTCAATCATTAATTTGTTTCTCGTTAAAATACTGAGTAAGATATTGAAAAGGGGAGAAGTTCGGTTTTTATTGCATATATCGACGTTTCAGCCGGATTAGAGCGGTTTTACGTGTACATCTTCCCTCGTTAATATAAACGGAAAATCAAGAACATTATAGTTAATTCTAATGAAAACACATTGTTTTTTATCATTTGTATTGGAAACAACATTGTCATATGTCTTTTCTTGGAACTAAATAATACGAAACCTCGCTCTATGATTTGAAGTTAAAATCCTCAAATATGGTTATATAGTGACTTTTTTCACGTTTTTCATGTAGTTTGATATTACGTAAATATATTCATTTTACCAATATTTCGATACTATTTCATGTAGTATCACGATATGTGATTTGGCCTTCAAATCTCAGAATTTCGCATAATATTGCATTTTAAGCAAGTTTTCTTGCATTTTGTTTCGTACGAAAATCATCGAATTTAGCAATATTTTAACGTTTATCATCTCCTTTTCCTTCATGTGATTTAAACAAAATATCATCGAATTAGGCAATATTTTGCCGTTTTCCACGTTTTTGTGAATTTTCAGTCCATGGGTATTAATTCATATATATACGATAAAAATGATGCAAACACATAATTGATTAGATAATAACCTTAAATACTTCATTTTCAATCATCAATTTGTTTCTCGTTAAAATACTGAGTAAGATATTGAAAAGGGGAGAAGTTCGGTTTTTATTGCATATATCGACGTTTCAGCCGGATTAGAGCGGTTTTACGTGTACATCTTCCCTCGTTAATATAAACGGAAAATCAAGAACATTATAGTTAATTCTAATGAAAACACATTGTTTTTTATCATTTGTATTGGAAACAACATTGTCATATGTCTTTTCTTGGAACTAAATAATACGAAACCTCGCTCTATGATTTGAAGTTAAAATCCTCAAATATGGTTATATAGTGACTTTTTTCACGTTTTTCATGTAGTTTGATATTACGTAAATATATTCATTTTTACCAATATTTCGATACTATTTCATGTAGTATCACGATATGTGATTTGGCCTTCAAATCTCAGAATTTCGCATAATATTGCATTTTAAGCAAGTTTTCTTGCATTTTGCTTCGTACGAAAAATCATCGAATTTAGCAATATTTTAACGTTTATCATCTCCTTTTCCTTCATGTGATTTAAACAAAATATCATCGAATTAGGCAATATTTTGCCGTTTTCCACGTTTTTGTGAATTTTCAGTCCATGGGTATTAATTCATATATGTATACGATAAAAATGATGCAAACACATAATTGATTAGATAATAACCTTAAATACTTCATTTTCAATCATCTATTTGTTTCTCGCTAAAATACTGAGTAAGATATTGAAAAGGGGAGAAGTTCGGTTTTTATTGCATATATCGACGTTTCAGCCGGATTAGAGCGGTTTTACGTGTACATCTTCCCTCCTTAATATAAACGGAAAATCAAGAACATTATAGTTAATTCTAATGAAAACACATTGTTTTTTATCATTTGTATTGGAAACAACATTGTCATATGTCTTTTCTTGGAACTAAATAATACGAAACCTCGCTCTATGATTTGAAGTTAAAATCCTCAAATATGGTTATATAGTGACTTTTTTCACGTTTTTCATGTAGCTTGATATTACGTAAATATATTCAATTTACCAATATTTCGATACTATTTCATGTAGTATCACGATATGTGATTTGGCCTTCAAATCTCAGAATTTCGCATAATATTGCATTTTAAACAAGTTTTCTTGCATTTTGCTTCCTACGAAAAATCATTGAATTTAGCAATATTTTAACGTTTATCATCTCCTTTTCCTTCATGTGATTTAAACAAAATATCATCGAATTAGGCAATATTTTGCCGTTTTCCACGTTTTTGTGAATTTTCCGTCCATGGGTATTAATTCATACATATTTACGATAAAAATGATGCAAACACATAATTGATTAGATAATAGCCTTAAATACTTCATTTTCAATCATCTATTTGTTTCTCGCTAAAATACTGAGTAAGATATTGAAAAGGGGAGAAGTTCGGTTTTTATTGCATATATCGACGTTTCAGCCGGATTAGAGCGGTTTTACGTGTACATCTTCCCTCGTTAATATAAACGGAAAATCAAGAACATTATAGTTAATTCTAATGAAAACACATTGTTTTTTATCATTTGTATTGGAAACAACATTGTCATATGTCTTTTCTAGGAACTAAATAATACGAAACCTCGCTCTATGATTTGAAGTTAAAA
Source organism: Procambarus clarkii (assembly GCF_040958095.1). Lineage (NCBI taxonomy): Eukaryota > Metazoa > Arthropoda > Malacostraca > Decapoda > Cambaridae > Procambarus > Procambarus clarkii. The sequence goes on from NC_091207.1 coordinate 28,545,947, forward strand.
TCTTCAAATATGGTTATATAGTGACTTTTTTCACGTTTTTCATGTAGTTTGATATTACGTAAATATATTCATTTTTACCAATATTTCGATACTATTTCATGTAGTATCACGATATGTGATTTGGCCTTGAAATCTCAGAATTTCGCATAATATTTCATTTTAAGCAAGTTTTCTTGCATTTTGTTTCGAACAGAAAATCATCGAATTTAGCAATATTTTGACGTTTATCATCCCCTTTTCCTTCATGTGATTTAAACAAAATATCATCGAATTAGGCAATATTTTGCCGTTTTCCACGTTTTTGTGAATTTTCAGTCCATGGGTATTAATTCATATATATACGATAAAAATGATGCAAACACATAATTGATTAGATAATAACCTTAAATACTTCATTTTCAATCATCTATTTGTTTCTCGCTAAAATACTGAGTAAGATATTGAAAAGGGGAGAAGTTCGGTTTTTATTGCATATATCGACGTTTCAGCCGGATTAGAGTGGTTTTACGTGTACATCTTCCATCGTTAATATAAACGGAAAATCAAGAACATTATAGTTGATTCTAATGAAAACACATTTTTTTTATCATTTGTATTGGAAACAACATTGTCATATGTCTTTTCTTGGATCTAAATAATACGAAACCTCGCTCTATGATTTGAAGTTAAAATCCTCAAATATGGTTATATAGTGACTTTTTTCACGTTTTTCATGTAGTTTGATATTATGTAAATATATTCATTTTTACCAATATTTCGATACTATTTCATGTAGTATCACGATATGTGATTTGGCCTTCAAATCTCAGAATTTCGCATAATATTGCATTTTAAGCAAGTTTTCTTGCATTTTGTTTCGTACGAAAAATCATCGAATATAGCAATATTTTGACGTTTATCATCTCCTTTTCCTTCATGTGATTCAAACAAAATATCATCGAATTAGGCAATATTTTGCCGTTTTCCACGTTTTTGTGAATTTTCCGTCCATGGGTATTAATTCATATATATGCGATAAAAATGATGCAAACACATAATTGATTAGATAATAACCTTAAATACTTCATTTCAATCATCTATTTGTTTCTCGTTAAAATACTGAGTAAGATATTGAAAAGGGGAGAAGTTCGGTTTTTATTGCATATATCGACATTTCAGCAGGATTAGAGCGGTTTTACGTGTACATCTTCCATCGTTAATATAAACGGAAAATCAAGAACATTATAGTTAATTCTAATGAAAACACATTGTTTTTTATCATTTGTATTGGAAAAAACATTGTCATATGTCTTTTCTTGGAACTAAATAATACGAAACCTCGCTCTTTGATTTGAAGTTAAAATCTTCAAATATGGTTATATAGTGACTTTTTTCACGTTTTTCATGTAGTTTGATATTACGTAAATATATTCATTTTTACCAATATTTCGATACTATTTCATGTAGTATCACGATATGTGATTTGGCCTTGAAATCTCAGAATTTCGCATAATATTTCATTTTAAGCAAGTTTTCTTGCATTTTGTTTCGAACGGAAAATCATCGAATTTAGCAATATTTTGACGTTTATCATCCCCTTTTCCTTCATGTGATTTAAACAAAATATCATCGAATTAGGCAATATTTTGCCGTTTTCCACGTTTTTGTGAATTTTCAGTCCATGGGTATTAATTCATATATATACGATAAAAATGATGCAAACACATAATTGATTAGATAATAACCTTAAATACTTCATTTTCAATCATCAATTTGTTTCTCGTTAAAATACTGAGTAAGATATTGAAAAGGGGAGAAGTTCGGTTTTTATTGCATATATCGACGTTTCAGCCGGATTAGAGCGGTTTTACGTGTACATCTTCCCTCGTTAATATAAACGGAAAATCAAGAACATTATAGTTAATTCTAATGAAAACACATTGTTTTTTATCATTTGTATTGGAAACAACATTGTCATATGTCTTTTCTTGGAACTAAATAATACGAAACCTCGCTCTATGATTTGAAGTTAAAATCCTCAAATATGGTTATATAGTGACTTTTTTCACGTTTTTCATGTAGTTTGATATTACGTAAATATATTCATTTTTACCAATATTTCGATACTATTTCATGTAGTATCACGATATGTGATTTGGCCTTGAAATCTCAGAATTTCGCATAATATTTCATTTTAAGCAAGTTTTCTTGCATTTTGTTTCGAACAGAAAATCATCGAATTTAGCAATATTTTGACGTTTATCATCCCCTTTTCCTTCATGTGATTTAAACAAAATATCTTCGAATTAGGCAATATTTTGCCGTTTTGCACGTTTTTGTGAATTTTCAGTCCATGGGTATTAATTCATATATATACGATAAAAATGATGCAAACACATAATTGATTAGATAATAACCTTAAATACTTCATTTTCAATCATCAATTTGTTTCTCGTTAAAATACTGAGTAAGATATTGAAAAGGGGAGAAGTTCGGTTTTTATTGCATATATCGACGTTTCAGCCGGATTAGAGCGGTTTTACGTGTACATCTTCCCTCGTTAATATAAACGGAAAATCAAGAACATTATAGTTAATTCTAATGAAAACACATTGTTTTTTATCATTTGTATTGGAAACAACATTGTCATATATCTTTTCTTGGAACTAAATAATACGAAACCTCGCTCTATGATTTGAAGTTAAAATCCTCAAATATGGTTATATAGTGACTTTTTTCACGTTTTTCATGTAGTTTGATATTACGTAAATATATTCATTTTTACCAATATTTCGATACTATTTCATGTAGTATCACGATATGTGATTTGGCCTTGAAATCTCAGAATTTCGCATAATATTGCATTTTAAGCAAGTTTTCTTGCATTTTGTTTCGTACGGAAAATCATCGAATTTAGCAATATTTTGACGTTTATCATCCCCTTTTCCTTCATGTGATTTAAACAAAATATCATCGAATTAGGCAATATTTTGCCGTTTTCCACGTTTTTGTGAATTTTCAGTCCATGGGTATTAATTCATATATATACGATAAAAATGATGCAAACACATAATTGATTAGATAATAACCTTAAATACTTCATTTTCAATCATCAATTTGTTTCTCGTTAAAATACTGAGTAAGATATTGAAAAGGGGAGAAGTTCGGTTTTTATTGCATATATCGACGTTTCAGCCGGATTAGAGCGGTTTTACGTGTACATCTTCCCTCGTTAATATAAACGGAAAATCAAGAACATTATAGTTAATTCTAATGAAAACACATTGTTTTTTATCATTTGTATTGGAAACAACATTGTCATATGTCTTTTCTTGGAACTAAATAATACGAAACCTCGCTCTATGATTTGAAGTTAAAATCCTCAAATATGGTTATATAGTGACTTTTTTCACGTTTTTCATGTAGTTTGATATTACGTAAATATATTCATTTTACCAATATTTCGATACTATTTCATGTAGTATCACGATATGTGATTTGGCCTTGAAATCTCAGAATTTCGCATAATATTTCATTTTAAGCAAGTTTTCTTCCATTTTGTTTCGAACAGAAAATCATCGAATTTAGCAATATTTTGACGTTTATCATCCCCTTTTCCTTCATGTGATTTAAACAAAATATCATCGAATTAGGCAATATTTTGCCGTTTTCCACGTTTTTGTGAATTTTCAGTCCATGGGTATTAATTCATATATATACGATAAAAATGATGCAAACACATAATTGATTAGATAATAACCTTAAATACTTCATTTTCAATCATCAATTTGTTTCTCGTTAAAATACTGAGTAAGATATTGAAAAGGGGAGAAGTTCGGTTTTTATTGCATATATCGACGTTTCAGCCGGATTAGAGCGGTTTTACGTGTACATC